>NC_137695.1:134576116-134716116 GCF_964034855.1 Anser brachyrhynchus
TGTGTTGGCACTTTTAGACCCATTCTTTCTCTCTGCAGAGGTATAGCCTTGCTCTTTGCTTTTTAACACTCAGAGAAGAAGCTAAGCCAAAACAGGCATTGCGTTCCTAATGTGTCTGAGAGAAATTTGCTTACTTAAATAACATTTGTGTAATGGCTTCAAACAAGCTGAATTCTGTGTCTTTCTGTGATACAGGAGCAGATTTAAACTGGGAGAAGGGCAAGGACGTTGCGGGGGGGAGGGGGGAAGACTCCAGTAGATAGCTATTTTATAAGGGTCTGAAGACCTATCACAACCAGAAAATGATGTGCATGTGTGAAATTCACGTTTTGTAGGAACAGAACAAGTTGTTGTTTTGATGAAGAGAAATTGAGATTACATTTCTATTTATCAGTTTCATAGCTTGCAAATCTAAGAACTAACTACGCTATTTTTTAATGTAGTTTTCCTAGCTAGAAATGAAAGATTGCATGTCTCACCTTTATTGTATTTAATAGCAAAGTGGGAATGCAGAGTTTAATATGGGTAAGCTCAAGGCAGCTGGCATCTTTAATACTCCATCAGCCCTCCTGCAGTGGTTTACTGAAGTTCATATTTGAGATGATCATTCATGATAACTGCTATTGCTCAGATTAAGATAACATTCTCTGTCTTGTGCATTTGCATACTCTGATTACATGTAATTTTGCTGCTGTTTTCACTCATTCCAGAGCTCTCAAAACTTTTGTGTGATTTTTGGGAAGAGTAAGGACTATTTGGCTGTTTCTGTCCAGTGCATGCCTCAGTGCAGTAGCATTCTCCTAGAAAGAGTGCTATTTTAGTCAGTGTCACACTTCTGGCTACTTCAGGAAAAATAAATAAATACATAAATGAATGAACACCCCCACACCACCCACCCCCACAAAATAGAAACAGCAGAGATTCAATGAATCAGCCACCTATAATAATAGTGTACAGGACTCAGCTTGATGTATTTTGGCAAAGTCATATAGATAAGTGCTTTCATTGCCTCTACTCAGAAATGTATTCTTTGCAAGTGATTTTCACTGTCTTGCTTCTGGCAATTGATAATGTACAGCAATTTTACTTTCAGAAGAAAGAGAAATAATTTATTCCATAAAAAATTATTCCATAAACAGCCTTATTCATTAGAATCTCTGGATCTCCTTTCCATTTTTCAATATTCATAGACATTTCTATTCTAATCAGTCTAACCTAATCTTCCTATGATGTCTGACACCCTTGTATGACATTGTAGGAAGCCAAAACACTTCTGAATATTTGCAAAAGACTGTGACAGAGCTCTAGCACTGGAGCCATAGAAAAAAAGTTGATTGTTTTAAAGTAGTGTAAATACTAGGCATTAGAAGTTATTCTTAATTTGACCTGATATAGATGAAATCAGATTCTGCTTTTGTAAGGAAAATGGATGTTGGGAATGCTACTGTATTTTTCCTAGTGGCTTTTCAATCTCCAGGAAAATGGAATTGTTATATATATGGACTCACTATTTGATTACCATTTCATCACTCTGTCTTGGGTAGCAATCACTTAAAATAAAATGTAATATTAACAAAAATTCAAAAACACAAGGCAACAACATAGTACCTTATGATACAGTTTCTTTGAAATGACTTTCAAAAATATGCACACCCACAGCCTGGCTTTTAATTTGTATATTTTCTTAAGCACATAATAGTATAGACATCCTTGTGTAAGACTGGCACCATTCATAAGCTGAAGGAATGAAAATTTGGTTTGTTTTTATTAATTCTTGTTGGAGCAGCCCATGTCTGGTATGCACAACCTACATTCACCAGTTTGTATTTAAACACTGAAAAAGAAATACATTCCCTCTTTATTGCTACAGTTGCTTTAAATTAAAATTGTGAAGAAATACAATGTTAGGTAACACAAAGCTTCTTTTATTTCTCTTAAAAAAATCTTTATGAACATACTGATGTATTTTGTAAACATAATAAATTTTATCTAGTGAATCAGTGGGAAAACGTAGCCTCAAGGCTCGACTCTGTGGTGTCTCTCTGAAATGATACTAGTAAAGTTATGCTGAAACTATCACAAAAGTAAAGAAAAAAAAACCTTTTAGTGAGTGCTTGCAACATTTTAATACTAATGGAACCTTATTTGCTCAAATGAGAACATTTTGGTAAAAGCTTACAGAGCAAAAGGCTCTGCATTTTCTTTATACAAATTAAAAGGCAGATGTAAAACTTTTCCAAATAGCTCTCTCCATTGATTTTACTGTGTGTTAAGAGGAAAGGTTGTAGCTTGCTTGTTTATAACATGGAGAAAGATTGCTGGTTTTGCTGTCATGAAAGTCTGAAGGACCAATAGAGCAAACTTTTGTGTGAGAGGAGGTGAATCTTACAAAGGCAAAGATCTGGGTGAAACCTTCAAAGTCCAAGGTGACTAAGGAGCAACATCTCAGAAAGCTCATCGATGAAAAAGCCAGGTTCCAGCCTCCATCGAGTTTCCATCCTGGGCTTTGTCAGCTGTAACATCAGACAAATGCTCAGGCTTTGTAAGAACACCAGGATGTGCAGGATGATGCTCCCAAGGCTGGTGGTCTCACCTGGAAGCATATTTGAAAAGCTGAAGACGGAGGCAAAAGCCTGTTGTTCTATTATTCTAAACTATTATTCTAATTCCTCTTATTAGTGGACAGTAATGTCACCAGTGATAGGCAAAGTGTTTTTACTACTTTTACAAGGTACTCCTATGGTTCATGAAGGTGAGAGCTACACTTAAACTGTATAGTGCCTTTGAAAACAGCATACAGGGAAAGATGAGGTCAGAACTCCTAAAAGCTTTTCAAACTAGTTCCTGTCAGCATGTCTTCTCTGTTACTTGGTTTGAGGTTCAAGAGATGATTGGTACAAATGTCTTAGAAAACTTATTATAATAAAGACTAGTCTAGTCTTTACAAGTATATTCATTTCATCTCCATTTTTTGTCTTTATGAAATAAAAGATTTTTCATATGAGTACTTACTGAGAAAGACAACATTTTAAGCATAGTAGATAGAAATATAAAAGAATCAGAAAAAAAACAACACTTTTTTTTCAGATCGTTTTGGAAAATTTCTGTTTTGTGATGAAACTGATCAAAAACATTTTGTACTTTCAAGTGGTGGAGGAAGTTTCTTTCTTTCCTTGCCTTGCCTTGCCTTGCCTTGCCTTGCCTTGCCTTGCCTTGCCTTGCCTTTCCCTTCCCTTTCCCTTCCCTTTCTCTTCTCTTCTCTTCTCTTCTCTTCTCTTCTCTTCTCTTCTCTTCTCTTCTCTTCTCTTCTCTTCTCTTCTCTTCTCTTCTCTTCTCTTCTCTTCTCTTCTCTTCTCTTCTCTTCTCTTCTCTTCTCTTCTCTTCTCTTCTCTTCTCTTCTCTTCTCTTTCTCTTCTCTTCTCTTCTCTTCTCTTCTCTTCTCTTCTCTTCTCTTCTCTTCTCTTCTCTTCTCTTCTCTTCTCTTCTCTTCTCTTCTCTTCTGTCTTTTCATTTCATTTTCTTTTTGTTTTGTTTTGTTTTGTTTCTTTAAAACTCAGTGTGTTTCTAAGAATTGCTTCTGCCATGAACAGAGAAACCTTGAAGGGAGGTTTTGAATTGTGACAGCTGAAGGCATTCTGAAATGTGCATTGAATAAGTCAAAGCTGAATAATAGCACTAGTGTTTGTGTTGCTAAAATTAGGTTATATTTATCTTCCATTAAAAACTGTAAGCTATAAAGTATTACTCTGAGCTCAGTCTTGCCAAAAAAATTCAGGCACAAGAGAGTTGCTCAATTTGATTGTAATTTGAAAGAAATATGTTGTCTTGCTTTTGCTTTGTTTCAAAGTAATTATAAAAATTATAAAGTACATTGTAAGATATAATTTGTCCGGTTTCAAAATCATCGAAAAATACCTACCTGTTATACTCCTATGAGTTTTCTAGTTCAATTAGATTTAATTTTATACAGAATCTCTTGGCACAAAAATGTTTTCTTCAGCTAGGACAATGCTGTGAACTGCAATGCTATTTTTTGTCTCCCTAAAGTCCTTTAGCCAGTTTG
This sequence comes from Anser brachyrhynchus, assembly GCF_964034855.1. Taxonomy (NCBI): domain Eukaryota; kingdom Metazoa; phylum Chordata; class Aves; order Anseriformes; family Anatidae; genus Anser; species Anser brachyrhynchus. Next base: position 134,580,180 of record NC_137695.1, read on the forward strand.
CATTTTATCCCCAACCCATTTTTAATGAGTGTTTAATAGCTGGATTAACAACCTACAGGATTTCAGGCATGGTCACAGAGCAGTAAAAGTATGAACATTATAATACATATTATATATACATTGGTGTAAAATTACAAATGGTGTGAGAGAAGGAATGTTGATAAATATTCAAAAGAAAAAAATCACCAAGTGTCAGAGTAACTATCTACTATGACGAAATTGAGTTTAAAGAGAGAAAAAAAAAAAAAAAAGGAAAGAGAAATTTGAAAGTGCCTATGGAAGGGAAAATATCCTGACAAGCAGCTTTGTCAGGTTATGCAATAGTTTTTAAAGAGAAAAATTTGAAGTCTTCTCATTTGAGGCATATAAAGTGTCAAGTGACAGAAAACTAAACATTATATTGTAGGGAACAGTAACATGCTGGCAGAGAGATGGACAAGGTAATCTAATAAATAATTTCCTTCCCAGTTTCTGTGATGTTATGAAAATATTTCTTTACTATTTAAGATAATTTTATTGTTTTAATTTGAAAAAAAAGAGCAAAACAAGCTGTCCCCTTTCTTCTCTGAAAAGCATAGGAGATAGTAAAGGAGTGCAGAACTGGATAATATAAAAGGAGAAATAGATAGACTAGTTATAGATATAAAAATAGTAGTCAGATTTGAATCTGCATATATTATAGTGACAGGCACCACTCACAAAAGAGGCGTATTGCAATGCTACATCAGGAAGCAATCCTACTCTTACTGGTGAAGGATAATAATCTCAGAGCAGCTCTTATATTTCTTAGCCAGCCTCCCTCCTGCTAAGAGCACATGCAGAGAAAATGAAAAAAATTATGAACAAAATACATGATAAATAAACAAGAGAAAACAGGCTTAGTAGGATAAGGATTGTGTTTTTTCAATTCAAATTCTTCCCAAAAAATAGTGCATAAAAAAAATAGTGCAAGAAAGGGCTGGTTGTATGTGTTTTCGGGGGGGGGGGGGGGGGGGGGTGTAAAATCTGCAAGAAATGAAAAGAAGAGAGTTCAGTCATAGGAGGTTTTGTGCTATTGTATCTGAAACAATCCTCACCCAGGTACATGTAAGAGCCATTAGCATGCCATTATCATGTCTGTCAAACCTTTTTGAACACCTTCATAAATCCCAAAAGGAATAGAGTGACTGTCTTCTTATGTCACCATAGTCTTCCTCTTTTCCTACAGAACACAAAAGTCACCAAGTACACCAGCGTGAGCTGACAGACTCATCAACAGATTTGTGACTGTTTAAGGTGATACGAGGGCAGTTTGAATCTGAAGGCTTGAATCCCCAGTGTAAGCAGTAGGTAAGAAAACTACTTCAAAAATTATGTTAACAATTCTCTTCACACAGTGCTCCAGTGGAGCGCTCCAACTCTAGTATATTTTAATGAACATCTACCCAATGTTATGTATAGCATAATATTATTGGAATTACTTGCGTGCTGTTTATCTTTGATGTTCTTTTTGATTTGAGAGATAATTTAAAAAATATTATGGTGGCAAAACACTGTTGATCTGATCTTTCAAAATATCTTAACCAAGGTGTGTAAGTGATAAGATTTTGGTGTTACACATAAAGAGATCAAGTGAAAAAAAAGGATCACTTTTTTTTTTTTTTAATATATATGCATTTAAAAATGCTGAGGTATGTAGGGTTTAAAAGACATTTAAGTATCTCATTCCACTGAGTAACTAATGCAACTAAAAAAGAGAGGAGAGGAGAGGAGAGGAGAGGAGAGGAGAGGAGAGGAGAGGAGAGGAGAGGAGAGGAGAGGAGAGGAGAGGAGAGGAGAGGAGAGGAGAGGAGAGGAGAGGAGAGGAGAGGAGAGGAGAGGAGAGGAGAGGAGAGGAGAGGAGAGGAGAGGAGAGGAGAGGAGAGGAGAGGAGAGGAGAGGAGAGGAGAGGAGAGGAGAGGAGAGGAGAGGAGAGGAGAGGAGAGGAGAGGAGAGGAGAGGAGAGGAGAGGAGAGGAGAGGAGAGGAGAATCCAGTATAAAATACTTATTGGCTTCTGTTTTATCCTTAAACTTAAAGGAGTTTTTAATATTTTATTTAGCTGATCTGAGTTAGGTCATTCAGTTTTAAATATAAAGCAAGCATCTTTCAAATAAAATAGACTACAGTGCTTACTAGACTACTTACACAAAGGAGCAGAAGGGCTCTGAGGTTCTAAATGAAGTGAGACTGATTTAGAAAAGCTTGAGGAACAGCTCATCTTGTCTGATCAATTTTCTAAAGATATTTCATAAGATCATTGAAAACCAGGAAAGAAGAAAATGGGACAGAGTATAACAGAGGTCAAGAACAATAGTTGTGAATGCTGGGCAAGTGTCAGATAGGAGGAAGGATGGAAGTTCAGATTGGAACCACTGCCTTTAAAATTGCATTTTATAATAAGTCTATGGTTTTGTTGTTTAAATTCACATTAGTGAATTAGTTTTCTCTGGTTATCTGGACCTTTATGGAGAAAGAGTAGAATAAGCATAAATTCCCAAATGAATTCGTCCTACAAAGTAAGAAGGGTGAAGATGGAGTGGATTGTATTGCTATTACAGGATCTGACCTTTTACCATCTGTAATAGATACAAGTGATGTGTCTTAAAAGTATGGTTGCTCCAAAACCCCTATTTTCTCAGTCCTGTCTTTATACCTTTATACTGTTGATGGGACATTGTTAGGCTAACTTTGTTCCCATTGTTTTGTAGACTAAAGCTGACTATAGGGAGAAAACATTAAGGCCAAAAGTCAGAGTGTAAGAAAATCACACACTTCATGTTGACATGATAAATGCTGTCAGCCAAGAATTCCAAATTATATATTGAATAAAAAAACTAATGCCCATACCAAGACATGTCTACAACTGAAAGCTCTGGGGTTTAATCTCAGTATCAATGAGTGGATACGTAATAATAATAAGAAAGAGCAAGGGTATATGATACTTCTTATCAGTTTTCTAACCATCAACTATTTCATATCTAGGGATTTTCTGACTTCTCTGTGATTTTTGTATTTAAGGAATCCCCAGATTACTTCTTTTCCATGCATGCAGCCAGTCATTGGTGAGGCACAGAAACAGGCTACACAGAGAAGCTGTGGATGCCCCATCCCTGGAAGTGTTCAAGGCCACGTTGGATGGGGCTTTGAGTAACCTGGTCTGGTGGGAGGTGTCCCTGCCCATGTCAGGGGGGTGGAATTAGCTGGGCTTTAAGGTCCCTGCCAAACCAAACCATTCTATGATTCTATGATTCTGATTCCCTTTTGCCAACACAAACTTTAGAACAGTACAGCATTCAGTGCAGCCTAAAGAGAAAGAAAAGGAATAAGGGAAGTGTATCATATTTTCACCGCATGCTTTTCCTTTCCATTAGAAGTCTTTCTGTCGTCTTCTTAACTTACCTGTGGGTCAAAGAATAAGCAGGTTGAAAAATACCTCTAGGTATGTTTTAATCCAAACTCCTGCTCAAAGCTAGAGCAGTCCCAGAGAATGATGATAGAAATATAGTCCATAAGCTTTATGGGCAGAAAAGAAACCTAGCACTGACTATATACTTTCTGTATGTGCTTTTCTGTCTCACCCTCCACACTACAGTAGTCAGCCACACACTTTATCTCACCTTAAGTACTGAAAGACAATGAACTTGATAGAAAATGAAGGTCCTAATATGATTTTATGATAGCTAAATAGATACTAAATAAGGTACCCACAGTAGGTATCTCTTCTTGAATTTACTTGTATCTTTTATGTACTTATTTTTTATTTGTAAAATGCACAGCCTTACAGAAATGTGATAATTGCAGACTGAAGTAGATGGTTTTTTACATGGTTAATTGCTTTGTTTATGTTTCTGCATTTTCTGCAGTTCCACTTGCTCAAACGTCCTACAAGAGACTTGTGTGTCTGCTTTCAAAAATTTTGGTCAGTAGTACACTTGCAGTTTCTCAGGCAGTATGCTCTTGAGCAATAAAGTCTTCATTGAATGTGGGTGTTCTGGATCAGAAATTAATTCTGGTGTATGTCAAAATACTATCATATACCATAGAGGATTATTTACAACATGTATATCAGCAGAACTGAAAAGAACGCTGTTGTAATTTAACCTGCCAGGCAGATAAACACCACACAGCTGTTCATTCAACCCCCCTCCCAGTGGAGTGGGGGAGAGAATAGGGAGGGAAAAAAAAAAAGTAAAAATTTGTGGGTTGAGATAAAGATAGTTTAATAGGACAGAAAAGGAATAGAAATAATAAGGATGATGATGATAATAATAGAATGTACAAAGCAAGTGATGCATAATGCAATTTCTCACCACCTGCTGACCAATGCTGAACCCATTCCTGGGTTGGGTCTCCCCCACCAGTGGAGCAGCGGTCTCCCCCAGCAGCGGAGCAGCGGTCTCCCCCACCCTGGCGAGCCACCCCATATTAATTGTTCAGCATGATGGTATATGGTATAGGATATCCATTTGGCCAGTTTGGGTCAGCTGTCCAGACTGTGTCCCTTCCCAGCTCCTTGGGCACCCCCAGCCTCCTCACTGGCAGGGTAGTGTGAGAAGCTGAAAATTCCTTGAGTTAGTGCAATCACTGCTCTGCAACAACTAAAACATCAGTGTGTTATCAGCATTATTCTCATCCTAAATCCAAAACACAACACTATACTAGCTACTAGTAGCTACTAGGAGGAAAATTAACTCTATCAGAGCTGAAACCATGACAAACACATAGTAGCATAAATCTGTGTAAGGTTTTGCTTTTTCATACAGTTCCTATGAAAAAAACTTAAAGGTATTTTCAAGGGAGAATTAGCTCTGTAGCGATTAAAAAAAAAAATTCTAGATTTGTTCAGTTAAACACAAAAAATGAATGTTCTTATGGCAGAGAAACATATGCAGAATTACACACAAATGAACATTAACAGAGCTCGTTAATCAGATAGCCGATTTTACCTAATTTAAGGCAAACAGAAACTTTAATAAATAATGGGGTAAGACAATGAAAATGCAGCTTCCTAGCTGAGATAATTTTGCAGATAGCTTTCATGGTGGTGCCAATGTAATCACTATGAAATTACAATAACATAAGAGCTTTCTCCTGATTTCTATATTTCATTGCATTAATCAAGGTCTTAACTTAAAAAACGTGCACATCTGTATGTTTAATGGTCTCAGTCCTTCAATCAACCTCCAAACAGAAGCTACAGTTACTTCACAGAAAATTATAATAATGATAAAGTCATTTTACTTAGAAAAAAAAAAAATATATATATATATACACCTCCTAAGGAGAATAAGGACTCAGGGAAATTATATGAATAATTTAAAGATCAATTAGCTCTCATCTGTTAGGAACTTTTACTAATTCTTTACAGACTACATGTTTCTTCTTCTGTGGAGAGAGCAATAATTTCTATATTACTTATGAAAGACAACAAATTATTTTCGCTTTTAAGACATGGACTGATATCATTAATCATTTGTGGCTGCACGATAGAGTTACATACTTAGTTTTTCTGCTTGTTTTATAGAGATTAATTTAGCCATAATAAAAATATTTATGAAAAAAATCTTTAAGTGAGCGTATCTGTGTATACATGAAATACATGAATGATGTCTTGCCCACTGATACATTTCTGCCTCAAAGATAGAAGAGTGCAAGGCAGTATTCTTCCCCCAAGTTACCAGCAAGTAAATTTACCTCCAAAAATTGTTATTAAAGTCAGATATACGTAATGTGACAGACTGGAAGTGCACTATCAGTAACTGGCTGAATTGCTGTCTTGACAGATGCATGAACACAATTTCTGTTTGCTTTCTCAGGCTGTATAACTCTTAAGTAAGGGAAGGAGGAATTTTTCTTATTTGGATTAGCATGAACTGACTTGCTCTATCATAAGAGTTTGGAACAATTGTATGTAGTCAGAAGAATCAAATGACACTGCCAGATAGTTCATTCTCATTTTTATGAGGTCGAAGATTTTAATGGTAAGGGAGTCTACAGATGTGTACAATTTAGTATTGGGGTTTCCAACTAGACATAGAGGGGTGGCCCTTTGAAGTCCTACTACTTACTCCATCAAGAAACATCCAAATCCAAAGTCATTTGGAAGCCAGACTACATGGGTTAAATACAAAGACTTTATTAGTACATACATGTCACGTCTATACCTTTTTTTTTTTTTTTTAAGAGCAGCCGCTGGTTTTAGTCCCCAAAGATGTTTAACTGAAAACCTGTGCTCTGCAAACACGCTGCACAATGCTTTGACAGCTATGCTGATCAGCTATGCTTGAGAAGGATCTCAAGTGCTCTCTGCACTCTGGCCATACCAAGCTTGCAGGCTTGTTGGATGCATGTAGGTGAGTGGTTTAGAGGATGGCCCCAGGACTTTCCTCAGCAGACAATACACACTTATAACGGAGCCTGGAAAATTATATTTAGAACATTTGTCTAACATTTGAGGCCTATAACTCATTTTGCAATCCATACAGATAGAACTTATTTTGCAGGTGGGATTCCCATTATAAGATTGTCATGTTATTAGATGCATATTGATGGGAGGCTGATAATAGAATTATAAAATGTATACACTAAACCCCTTTGAAAGGGTTTATTGCTGTTATTCAGTAGTAAGTTTAAGACTTATAACAACTTAAAAACCTGAAATACTTACACTGGAACAGAACTAAGAGCAGAGTTTCAGAAACTGATATAACATTTTCTTTATATATTTAATGGCTTCATAAATAGAATTGCATAGCAGAAATGTGGAAAAGATGGCATGGCAAACTGTAGCATTGGAGCCATAGCTTTAGACAGATACTCTACTAAAGTCCCCAAAAGTATAACAAAGGTTTCCTATGTTATTTTGCCCTTTTGACTAGCTGTTGGTAAATATCAGCATGGTGAGATGTTTTGTCTGGTTCCCAATCTAAGACATCCAGGTTCATTTGTAATTTGACTGCATGTTCGGGGTTCTGTTCTGACAGGTTACAAAATACTGTGTACTGTCCACTTTCACATACCTCAATTCTTTTCCTGAAGCTGTCTCTGAGTCCTTTTTCAGTCACGGTGCTTCTAAAAGTAGGGACAGTTTAAGTAAGCAATGCATTTAGATTAAATACTTGTTTAGTTATGAAAAACCATTTTATATTTTCATGCAGAGATGAAAAATTATCCCCCTTTGTGCCAACTCTGGGAGAGGCAATGGGCACAAACTGAAGCACAGGAGGTTTCAGCTGAATATGAGAGGGCACTTCTTTACTGTGAGGGTGAGAAAGCACTGGGACAGGTTGCCAAGAGAGGTTGTGGAGTCTCCTTCTCTGGAGATACTCAAAATCCGCCTGAATGTCATACTGCACAATGTGCTCTAGGTGATTCTGCTTGGCAGGGGTGTTGAACTTCAGAGGTCCATTCCAGCCTCGGCCATTCTGTGATTCTGTGATTTAAAGTATTCGTTAGCATTTTGTAAAAAGAGTTTTTACCCCACGACCAAATGAAAAGCATTTAATTTGAAAGTCATGCTGTTCATTAAGTCTCATCCACATTAACATTTGTCACCATCTCTTACTGCAATATGTCAGGAGTTTTTCATTTTTCTTTCAGGAAAAGCATAATCACAAAAAATGTAAAATCCCAAATATCATTTTGTTTGTTTGTTTGTGGGACAAAAGAGAGATTAAGTAGTTTCTTACATGAATAAAAATGCATATAACTAATTTGCAGATATGAAAAGCACCTGCTAATTTATGCAGGTGGTGGGAAATCTGTGAGTACTGATCACTATAGAATATGTAGTCTTTAACTACAGTCATGGAATTAAAAATGGTTTAAAATACTCAAAAGTGCAGAAATGCCAACCAATTTTAACCACGTCATTCAAAGGGAAAATTCAGGTGCTGGCAAAGGTATTTGGAGTATATGTTAGTCTCATATTTCTCTGGATATTTCTCCTTTTGAGATATTTGAGATTAAAATATGAATTGTAAATGAATCTTCAATTACAAAAATAGTTTGTCTCCATAGTTCACCCCAAAGTGAGCTTTACCTTGTATCACAAGGAAAGGCTAACATTCCTTTGCTTCAGAAGGTGAATAATTTATTCAAAGCATAAAAATAATATCTAGCTAAATGTAGGTACATGTATCTGACCTTAAGTGTGTCTGTATATGTGTATTTCGGGGGGGGGGGGGGAATAAAAAAAAAAGAAAAATGATAAAACTATCTTTCAATTCTGAAGCAAGACTTAGTTGCTTATATTTCATGTGCTGAATATGAATTTAGAGAGTATCCAGAGGTTGGCGTTTGCTCTGTAAGGACATTTGGTTCTATACCACAGCCATTGTATATGAGAGCTCTATTTTTATTCAGGGACACAAGGTACTGCTGAATACTTTTTGTTCTTTCATGCGGAACAAAAAGGAGGGATGGTAGCAGTAGCCAAACTGAAATAATCCTACCATATTTGTTATATACCAACTGAAGTATCAAGAACTTTAACATCTTCCTTATGGAAATAAGTATACATTACAAACTGCAAAAATCAAAATGGATACTAGCTACTTATCTCCAACCAATATTATCAAATGCAGTTACATCAAGTACTAAAGTCAATAAGCCAATACAAGTTAAAATATTTTCATGAGCATAGGACTCTTCCTGACGCTGAAAATCTGAAGTTTAATCTGTATCTCACATCTATAAGAAAAATGTATAATTTCAAACTTTGAAGAATAGTGAGGAAAAATGAATATATATATGTAATGCTCAACATGATAGGCTGCAAGAGAAATTACTGAAATATATATTTTCTCAGAGGTATTGGAAAAGATGCTTTGCCTAAAGACAAATCATTATGTCATGCAACCAGAGAAATGTTTATTGGCTACATCCAACAAATGCAAGGCCTTTTTACATACGAAAAGAGATCTAAATAAGGCCTTTGCAGGAAACTCTTCTTGTTCATTGTCACATAAAATATTTTAAAAATAAAGTTTATCTGTGTTGTTACTAGTACAGCCTAAATTTTATTGAACTTCCAACATCTAACTTAATCTGAATGAAGATTCTGTGATTCTATGATTCTATGAAGATGTTAAAATCTTGCTCTATTTGAGCAAGTTACCAATAGAATGACCTAAATCTTTTTTTCTGTGGAACATATTACTGGGGTAGTTCAGAAGCTACTAACTAATGTAAAAAATTTTTGTGTAGTACTGAATTCTCTTACCCTGAGCAAGATCTGACTTGAGTTATGAGGATGGACAATAGAAGCAAGAGCAATGTCTGTTTAAAATAAATGTTAACACTGAAGATTCATATCATCAACATGACCCATCGCACAAGTGTTATTGATAATTCAAGTAGCATCTTTCACTTTTGAGAAAGCAACATTATATTGTGCATCAAAATGTATGTGAGCAGTCTTACATTTTTAGAGATCATCCTTGAATAAATTTATTTGTCAGTTTTATTGTTCACAATTGCATTATATTTCACTTATTTTTGCTTCCTGAAGCAGTTTATTACATCCTTGGTCAGCATTCCTGAGCACTAAGAATGCTATATAAATAAATCCAACATAATGACATTCAATGGATATTGTACAATAGCAAGCCCTTATTTTAGACACCATTTAAATTGTTTCAGATAAGCTAGTTCTGTTTTATTACTTATTATTAAGCTTATTTAGAACAGTAATATTGTGTCATGAAAGTGAAAACATACAAAGCATGTGATGTTAATAATTTTCTTGTTTCCTGTAACTCTGTTTTGACTTATCTGGCAGTTTTGGGATATGGTGGGAGAAAAAATATGTTTTGTAATTTCTTGTCAAAATAGTTCTTGAGAATTCTTATAGCAATTTTGCAAGAAACCTCTAACTAGTTAGAACTTGGAAAATTTTAATACTGCAACTTCTACAACTCTGGCTACTTTTGTGACAAAAGAGAAAGATGGCAGAGACAATTATTAAGAGGAAATATATATATATATATATCAAGAATATAGAACATTATTTAACACATCTGGTTACCCTGTAGGACATTGTTTTAAATTTTACCTAAGAACAGTAATAAAATAGTGAGATGTTGTCTAAACAGAACAGTTCTCTCTGATATATCCTATACTTAGCTTCAGCTTCTTTTCCCTTCACTTCCCGTCTTCCCATCATGGGACAGACTTGTACAGGTTCATACCCTTCATTGCTGATCCTGCCCTAACTGTAAACAGCATGACTTTTCACATAGACTGTGACAGAAACACCTTTAAGTCTGTAGAGCATGATGGGCAAGCATTCCTTGAATTTAATTAGTTCTGGAAAACTTAACAGCCACCTCATGGCTGATTAAGGAACATCATTCATTTCTCTGCTGAAAGATACTAGTCCTGACAAAAATCCTTGAGGCAGGTTTAAATCAGGCATATCAGACTTCCATTAAGTATATATACTATTTCCTGAAAATAAAATAAGACCACTGAGCTAGCAAAACATGAAATATTGAGAGACTTCCTCTGACAGAAGAGCTCAAGGACAGTCAGTCAGAAAGTGCAGTAATCTGTTCTGTCTGAAACACCATTTCACTGAACAGAATAATGGAATTATCAAAACTTTCTCCCTGGCTAAGGATCTCACTGCACTCAGAAGAAAAGCCATGGGAACAGAAGCGTGGACAATAAATTACAACAATGTAGTTTTGAGCAGAGTGAAAGAACAAAATAAAACCTCCAAGTCAGTGTCAGAGACAGGGTCATGAACCAGATGGACCTTCAGTCTGACCCCAAATGGTGGCTTTTGTGTTCTCATGAAATAAATAAATAATTAATTAAATAAATAAATAAAAGAATTGTGTAGAAAGAAAGTGCAGAAATATGTTTAGGGACCTGTTTTACGCACCTGGTGCTGGAGGGTGCACACCCTAGGAAGTCAGATTCCACAAGCAAGGTGCCCTTTTGCTCATTCCCTTCCACACAACACAAAGCTGCTGCTTTTTGCAAGAAGGATTCCTTATTAATTTTATATACATCACATTAAGAGTGTATGTCACTTTCCTTCCCACAGAGGAGGAACCTCTGTCCTCTCAGTGGTGCAGTACTAGGAGATCCGAGGACTGACAGGCACATACTTCCTTAGTGCTGTCTCCCTCTCCTGTAATGGGATGATGTATGCCTTGTAATTTTCCATCCCAGATTGTCTCACTGACATTGTTACCTGGCAAATAATGATACACTCATTGATGGGCTATTTTGCTGGCACTTTCCTGGGTTATATTCATGTATTTACAGTGTCAGTTGTCTTTTGTGAGAGATAAAAGATGGGAAATAAGCAAGATTTCTGTGTAATTTCTTCAACCTCAGTGTAAGCAGTGGCAGACTGCTTTCCAAGGATGCCAAGACAGGTGGGCAATTGCAATGCCAACTAGAAAATGTTGTAAAGAACTTTTAACACAGGTTGGCTGGCTTTGAATTGTAATGTTTCATTTAATTTGTTTCATTACATAACCACTTAAGGAACATTTCCTAGTTTGAACCTCTCTTGCATATTATTATTCACTCTAAATTTTCTTGATAAAAACTTCAGTCAATGTGAGATATTTGTACTGGTAAAAACAAATAAGTCAAGGAAAAAACCAACCAACCAAACAAACAAACAAACAAAAACAGTGCTTGAAAGTTATTTTAATTGTATAATTCCTGAAATGGAACAACTTTTTTTTTTTTTCCTTCCTTATTGAACTTTTCTAATTTTAACAGACATTTTTCTTCACTGAAAGTGAGTTTTTCCACTCAGAATGTCTGCTTTCCAGAGTACAAACTTTAGGTTAATGGAAAATCTCATGAACAAGAGCATATTTCTTTAAAGTCAATAAATTTTTGATTAAATTTTCTATATTTGATAGAAAGGTAATTGCTTGATGTTTCCCTGTACTATTTAGGAGAGAATACACTTCTATCAGATTCTCACCTTCACAGTGGAGGAAAATGTCTTCTACTAACATGTTAGTGATGAAGCCTTCTGCTGTTAATTCACTTTATGAGCAGGCAACATCTTTACCATAAAATTGTCCTTAGTGTATATGAGGCCTAAACATCCCTTCCTGAAAGAGATAAAAATGTAATTAAAGTCTAATATGATCCACTGTCAGAGATGGAGCATTAAACTAAACAGCTATTAGATTTAAGTCTGGTGTTGCCAAGTCTAGTGTAAATCTCATTATTTAACAACCTCAACACTATCTTTCTTTTCATTTTATTTTATTCAAAGATCTAAGTATTAATTCTTATTTTTCCTCAGTGTTCATATCTTTATTAGTCTCTGGAGTCACATTTTTAACATTTGTCTATGAATGGGAACTATGTTTCAAATGATAACTCAGTTTGTTTTACTGTATCATGACTCCAGAAGCTGTAACTGTAGAAATATTATAAATCATATCATCTTAAATTGTATAACCTGTCAATAACATCTATAACAATTGCCTTTTACCAGTTCTGATTTACCAAGACCCACTCATGATAAAAGTTATCATGCCACAATTCCAGTAAAGTATTTTACCATTATAATTCTTACAATTCTTCTGTGGATTTCCAGAAATGTAGTTTATAACACTAACCAAGATAATGGTCATTTGTGTGATAAAATTCCTTCATGACTTCCCTTATGGATGAGGAAAAACAAACAAACAAACAAAAACAAAACAAACAAAAAGCCAAATAAAACAAAACAAATCCCAGGGAAAAGTAGAAAACTTCTGATATAACAAATTTAACCTGAAAATGTGAAAAATCATGTAAATAATGGAGAAAAATGAGCTGGTTTATATTTTTATTACTTTAGGAAAAAATATTTGAGATAAAACATTTCTTATCTGGCTCAAATATATATATATATATCATCACAATAATATAGCATATAGCATCACAATAATACAGAGACTGATAGATTTGGTACTGATAGTACCAAACTGAAATGTAGTTGCTTAAACACAAATATTCATTACCTTACTGCATCTAGTGGAGATCTAGATCCTGGTTTGGCTGCTCATTGGGTGTCATTTGAGATTTCTATGCCTTGCCTCCATCTTTTGCTGTAAAACATAGCTCCTGTGTCATCTCTTGACAACCCTATGAGGATAGATGAAATACAATACGACATTTTAAATGACACCAGACTCATATACTTAGTCACTTGAGCACTGTTTACCTATAGCATCACAACTGAGAGGATAAAGGCAATAAACTCAAGTCCCAGATGCTTGAAGAACTTTTCTCTTTGTTTTTTTTTGCATCTTCCTTACCAGTAACATTCCTTTTATTTCTCTGTCTCCTCATGCAGTTGAAAAATCCAGTGGCACACAGTGACACAGAATATACACCAGGCAAACAGATGTTGTCAAACTGTAGCCCTTTGGAACATTGCTGTGAATTTCAAAACTGTCATATTGCTTATCACCATATGAAATTGTAGCTTTCCTGTCACCTTGGAAAAGTTGAATCTGAGTAAGCAGACCAAGGAGAAAAGGATACGAATAGATAGGGAAAACACTTCTTTAGAGCAATTGGAAATGTCTTATTTTTCCTTTATCATATATATATATATTTTTCTCAGTTAATTTGCAATGAAGACCTTGCCAATAAGTGATTTCCTAGATTAAGTCTCCCTTATCTTCCTGGCAGCGTGTACTCAGCAATACCTTCAATCTCCTGCATATGGCACTTGTCAATGCCCTGCCCACATCAGTTACAGGGATATTTCTCTTTTATTGTTATTAATTCATCTTCTTTGATTTAATAGAATATTGTGATATTTAGAATTATTAATGTCTAGTTTTGTTCCTCTTTTTCCTCTTGAAGACAAGAGAAAAAGGAGGTACGCTTCCGGTTTCAACATTTCAGCTGGTATTTCTGTGTGCTGCTGATACATCCTACTTCCTCTCCATGCTACCAAATGACTATATTTTCAGGGTCACATATAGATGGGTTTGTAGGAAGGTTTGTAATGGCTAAAATATACATTTTCTATTAAGTTCTCTCCCAGAAACAGAACATTCACATTCATCATACTAGTTTCTTAGCAGTGGATTTGATTCCTTTTAACAGGGATTATGTCTTGGTTTAGAGAATAATATTTGGAGTCTTACTGAATAAATGTTCTTGCTTTTATTATATAATCATCCTAAATCTCCATTCTCAAAGCAAGCTTATTCTTTCTACAAAGATCAAGACAATAAACAGATGAAATTATAACTTCTTCCAGTGAACTCTTGCTTGATTTATGATTAGCACATCACATTTCAGTAATGTCAGTCTGATTTTTTCCTCTAATTAGAATATAATAGATATATATTTAATATGTGTCTTATTTTCCTCAATAATGCTGTAATAATAATTTTCTTATTTTTTTCAATAATGCTGTAAATTAAATAATATAAATATGATATTTTATAATATATTATTATATAATAAAATAATATAAATATAATGTTCTAGTGTATGTATTATGGTCTAATATAATATGATATGCCAGTAGTGCTAGTGCCTAATATGAAATGACGTGATGTCTAATACAGAAGAAAAACAAGTTTTGAAATGTTGGAATTTCCTGTGCACCAGAAAATTTGACTGTCTGGCTCTAGAGAAAGAAGAGTGGTGAGGGTATGAATAAAAAAAAAAAAAAAAAAAGGAAAATAGAAGCAAGGGTAAGTTTGAAAGAAAAGAAAATTTGGGGTGGCTCATACTCTGTGATTAGTCATATTAACCCCCACCAGAAATTTATAACCCTTGGTAAAACCTTTCTGTGTTTAATTCCCTGCTGCACTAAGCACACATCAAATTCTCCAGAACTAGTCTGGTGCCGTAACATGCAGAAACAAGGAGCAGGCACTGGCCCAGGAGCATGTTGCCTGCACACTGTAAATGATTTGGGAAACTCCCATGGCTTCTCAAGAGAGCCTCCCCAGAGAGGATGAATACTTCCATGTTCATCCTCATGGGCTACTGAGGGCTCAGATTAGGGACCATATTTTCTACAGACCTAAGTAAATGTGATCTAATGGAGAAAAGGGGGATTTTCTAATTTACGTCAGACAGCTGTCTCTTCTGGTGTGTCAGAAAAACAGAGAAAAGGAAAAAAAATATATTAAGAAATAAGGCTAGCAAATAAATTTAGATGATATGATTGTGAATTCATAGCTCTAGAAATGTGCATGTTCTTTACATTCTAGACTTTCTTGACATCTGCGATACACTACTTTGAGGGAAATACTAGTTTAAAATGGACGGGAGATGCTACTTAAGGAATTAGTCTGGGGAATAAAAAGAGAGAGAGGGGGACAGATGTGCTCTTCATGTGTTTGTTCATTTGATTACTTCCCATACTCCTAAAGCTGTTTCTCTAGAAATAAAATGCCCAAAGTCTAGATCATCAATAATCTGAACTTAAAAATGAAGAATTCACATTTACTGTCTAAACTGTTGGTCCATATTTTGTTTCTATTCACTTCTATTAAATTGAGATTTCTTGCCAAATCTACACTATGTAACCGAAGGAGTTTTATGTCCAGTTCAAGAAAGTAGAATTAAAATTGATCCCTTGGTTTTAGGTTTTATTATAAAGTCTTCCAAAGTCTTTGATTTTTTTCTGCTCGGTATAGCCCCATAATTCTAGAACAGTAAGTGAGGACCTTTGCTATGGTATATCAGGAATATTTTAAATAATACTACATTTTCCCCCCAGGAAAAAAAAAATAATAATAATAGCAAAAAAAGAAGAACAACAAAAAAAGACATGCTGCCATTTGGGAATTTGCGAATTACAAAGATATTTTATCATTGGGCTGAATTTTTGAATCTCCAAGGTCTGTCAGAATGAATCTGATAGGCTGTGTCTCAAAATAAAAGAATAAGAAAATTATCCCTTACAACTGGTAAGTTTGTATTTATATGTCCTCTTTGGGTAAATGAATCCTCAAATACTCAACTTCAAGACAATTGAAGCTATTTAACTCACTGCTATTTAACTCACAGCTTTTTAATTAAGTGATTGATCAACAGACAGTCTAAAGGAAAAGAAAGAAGGGCATGACTTGTAGTTGTTAAGGATTTTCTTGAAAAAAAATATGTTTGCAGCTCATGTCAACAAGATCTGTAAGCACAAACTCAGATCTGGTGTCAGCGGTTGTTTGGTTGAAGGCAGTGTGATAATGTAAAGGCTGAATACCACTCAATAGTACATCCTTTAATAATTTTTGTTGTTGTTTGTGTGTTTGTTTTTGTTTTTGTTTTTGAAACTTAATTATGAGCCATCTGACTAGGGTTTTAATTATGGTTGTCATATTTCAAACTATGAAGTAAGAGCATTCATATATATATTGCTCTTTAAACTGTGGTCCTTAGATTCTAAAAAAAAATTAAAAAAAAAAAATACTACAATCCATAGAATTATAGATTGTGAATAGAATCAGAATAGAAAGATTTTAACAGTATTTTTATATTAGTATTATAACCCATTAAGTCACTAATTTGTAAAGCAGTGCTTGTTCATGGATGATTAGGCTTTGCAGATTTTTGTTATAGCATCAGGATCAATGTGATTAATAATAATAATAATGATAATAATAACAACAATAATGTAAGAAATAATATAATGACTGCTCTGTAATTTTAGGAGGTATACATTTATCATGCAGCAAAGCTTGCATAGGTAGTGACCCATTAAATAATTCTAATTTACTAGTGTTCATTGTAACTAGTTTGGCTCAAAGAGGCAGGAAATCTCTGACTCAGAGAACAGGAACTTATATATATGGTTGACATTATTTAATACCCTATTTTCTGTGCAGGGTTTCAATTACTGGAAGATATGGGCAGTATTACAAATTATGATGCCTATAGAGTATAATTCAGAGAAAGATAATTCCTTGCTTTTGCATTTCATCCAATTGATCATCGACATTTTTTTTTTTCCAAGCAGGTGAAGATTTATAACACATTCAGGCTTCAGGATCATTATTCCCTGTCTCTGCATAACATTTGATTAGTCAAGTCTTTGCAGACATATCATTAAGATGAATTCCTGCTATAATTAATTCTAATTTTTCTGATTTGGTTACACTTACAGATTCAAGATGCATGCTAATTTTCTTTGGCTTTCTGGAGATTCCATTGTAATCTAAATTTGATTTCAAAGAAGTATTTGAATTTTGTTACTGGCACTCTCCAGTTAAAAATGCTTCCAAAAGAGGGAATTAGTATTTGAGCACATTAAATAAGAAATTCTTTAGATTAGAGGAAGTGTAATTTATATGTTCAATGAAAGTATATATTCCAAGTTATGTATAACATTGTTTATTTTGGCTCATATTTCCTTGGATTATTTCAACCATTAATTTTATACAGGCCGGAAATGATTCTGCTTCTTGGAGTTATGTGTATTTTTAAGCAATATCTAATTTACCATTCAGAGTGATAACTGTTTTTATTGCCTGCATATACAGACTTTCATAATCTATATTGGCTGAATTTTAGTATATCAAAAGATTTCCATTTCAGTATAAAAAATGGAATTTTTGATCCATATCACTGATATTCTCTTACCTGGTTTTCCTCATCCAAATAGCTTTCAAAAAAAATTATTCCCTACTTTAAAATACAACTTTTTGAAAGAAATTCATATTAAATTTCTACAGGTTTTACCTCTAGTAGTAGTAAGTGAAATTTTGGTATAATCCAATGCTGTAATTTTTTATGTCATTTTTATTGAGAGTTTCTAGAGATTATTAATTCTAATGGCAGATAACTTTATATTGTTTAAACTTTCTACAGAGATCTGCTATTTTATTTTCTTCTAATATATCTCTTTAGTATCAATATTACGCAGAAATTCAGTTGACAAGAGAAGACAAGATCTACCTGGACTTCTGTAAGGCCTTTGACACGGTGCCACATGATATCCTGGTCTCCAAACTGGAGAGATATGGATTTGATTGGTGGACCATTCAGTGGAGAAGGAGTTGGCTTGAAGGTTGCACCCAGAAAGTGGTGGTCAATAGTTCTATGTCCAAGTAGAGGCCGGTGATGAGTGGTGTTCCTCAGGGGTCTTTCGTGGGACTGTTACTGTTGAATATCTTTATCGATGGCATAGACAGTGGGATCAAGCGTACCTGCAGCAGGTTAAGAGATGACACCAAGCTGAGTGGTTCAGTTGATACAATAGAAGGAAGGGATGCCATCCAAAGGGACCTGGAAAAGCTTGAGAATTGTGCCCATGTGAACATATAAGACTCAACAAGTCAGAGTTCAGGGTGCTGCACCTGGGTTGGGGCAATCCCAGACACGAGTACAGAGTGGGAGAAGAACTCATTGAGAGCAGCCATGCATAGAAGGACTTGGGGGTTCTGGTGGACAAAAAGCTCAACATGAGCACGCAGTGTGTGCATGCAGCCCAGAAGGTGAACTGCATCCTGGGCTGCATCAACAGAGAAGCGACCAGAAGGTTGAGGAAGGTGATTATCGCACTCTACTCAGCACTGGTGAGGACCCACCTGGAGTGCTGCATCCAGATTTGGGGCCCCCAGCACAAGAAGGATGTGGATCTGTTAGAATGGGTTCAGAGGAGGGCCACGAAGATAATCAAGGGGCTAGAGCACCTCTCCTATGAAGAAAAGTTGAGAGAGCTGGGGCTGTTTGGCCTAAAGAAAAGACGCCAGGGTGACCTTATTGCGGCTTCTCTGTACTTAAAAGGTGGCTTATAAAAAAGATAGAGTGACTATTTGCTCAATCAGATAATGACAGGACAAGGGGGGATGGTTTCAGACTAAAAGATTGGAGATTTAGATTAGAGGTTAGAAGGAAATTCTTCACTCATAGGGTGGTGAGGTTGCCCAGAGGGGCTGTGGATGCCCCATCCCTGGAGGTGTTCAAGATCAGGTTACATGAGGCCTTGAGCAACCTGATCTAGTGGCAGGGGAGTTGAAACTAGATAATCTTTGTGGTCCCTTCCAAGCCAGGGCACTCTATGATTCTATGATTCTGTAGAAATAAAATACATTAAAAATAGTTAGTTCTATTCCTTCATACGTCTTTATGTTTTTGTACATAGTACTTTAATATATATATGTCTAGTTAATATCATTATAATTTTGTGATTTATAAATCATGTGAATATTTCCTAGGCAAAACATTACTTTTGTGAATATCCTTTATTAAGATTTAAGAGGTTTAACAGACAAATCAGACAGAGGCTCTATTAAATTGATGTATTTTCTATTATGTTCAAAGATGTATTATAAAGGAAAAAGATTTTTAAAAGAGGCTTGTAAAAAGAAAAGTACTGTACCCTTAATTACAATTTCAAATTACAAATTCAAATACCCTTGAAGTACACTTTCAAAAACATTTTTAAAAATCTTCCTCAATGTGCTATGTTGTTTTCCTCAGGGAAAAAAAAAAAAAAAAAAGAAAAAAAAAGAAGGAGCTGTTAATCAAAGGGGAGAATTATGTGCAGATATTATTTTGCTGATATGGCCCATGGATACTTCAAGTGAAGGAGAGACAGAAACATTCAGTACCTGCAGGTATGTTCAGAATAACTAATTTCTCCTTAAGCTTCCTGTCTGCTATATGAAGAAACTCAGGTTATTCTAGACATCAGAGAACATTTCAAAAAGCCTAAGAGCAGTACATAAAGAGTTATCCAATAGAAAATTATAGATAGAAGTATTTGAAATTTGAATTTTGGTTGTCAGAGTATGTCAAAAAAAGAAAGTGATTGACATGCTTAAAAAAAGGCTAGTAAATTTTTACTTTCTTTCCAGTGCTAGTCCATCAGAACTATGTTTCATTGCACGTAGTTCTAAGACTCATTTCCTCTTACCCAAATTTATTGGTATTAACTGGTTTTAGTTATTAAAATAATTGTGTATGAGAAGGTCTTCACAGAACAGAAGAAGACTATATTGCAATAAAAAATCTATGGTTTGGAATACGGATTATGGATATGGATTATTATTATACATGGATTATATAATATGCAGCTCACTAGCAGCAATATTTCTCTCAACCATATTAAAAATAGTCTGAACACACAAGATTTTAAACCCTTTGATGCAAGCATCATTTATCTGGTTTCTTTTGGAAACGAAGCTATCTGCTCATGCTATATTTGAGGGCACATCATGTTTGCACACGTCTTTATGTCTACCCATACTTTTAGATTTTGGAGGGATTTATAGACTGATAAATAGACTGAGACAAAGCTACCCTCCTTTTTCTGTGTTTTCTAAGCTAAGTTGTACAAATGTTTGCAAGTGAATTGTAGAAAGATCTTTCTACAAGAGAACATTTTGTTTTCCAGTGCTATAGTAATTTGAATCTATCATTGTTTTCATCTAATCTCTGTATACCTGTATACTTAAACACTTCTGTTGTGTGCTTTCCACCCCTCCACCCCCCCCCACCCCCACCCCCACCCCCCATAATATTTCTTTTTGTCCAACGGTCCAAGTAATATCTCTGGAATCCATGGGAAGAGTTCAGATAATTTCAAATTCGGTTGCTTTCATAACATGTGAATGATATTTCTTTGTACCATTTGGAAGGTCCAGGGTCCAGTCATGTATTTCTTATCTATTTACCTCTTTTATTGTGACATAAGGAGGAAAAAAAAAGCAAAACAAAAAAAAAACAGACTCAAAGAGAGAGAGAAAATGAGAGAAAATAATCATCTGTAAAACCAAATTTAGTTTCTATAGCAGGGCTTGTACCTTACATTTCAAAAAATTAAAACAGAAGAGGCATGATATCCTTCGTCATTGCTCCGGGTGATAGCAAATCTGTATTCTGATACCTAGCAATTGGTAATTAGTAGTAATCATTTTCATTACAGCAAGATGCGCGTAGAAGGTGTTTGCAGATTAAATGCATCAGCAAACACTGCCAGGAGAAAGGAGTAAAAATGCAATGACTATGCCTGTGAAAATGAGTTTGGGGGGTAAATAAGAAGGAAAGTGAGAAAGAGGATAATTTAGCAGAAGATGAATACATAAAATAGGATACTCAGAGACAATAATGTGAGTGTCCACCAGAAGATGGAAAAAGGAAAGGAAGAAGATAAAATATAATAACAATACAAAATAATAAGCAGAGAAGAATCTTGAAAACTAGAGTATGAAATGAATTTAGATATGAAGAAAGGAAAAGATGAAAGAATTTATCTTAATTTCTTCATATAGGTGATCGTCAATCAGGGCACTCTGTGGCCAGCACCTTAAGTCACAACATCCTATGCTCATGCTTCCATGGATAATGTATGCCCAGTACCCTTTGTCCTTGCCCTTAGCATCTGGACAGAGTACTCTCAACCTTCAAGTCCTTTCATCTGCATTTGTTTGCCACTGCAGCCTGCTTCCTCGTCTACCCTGCAGTATTCCCATGAACCAAAAGACCCCTTGAGGATTTCTGCAGTCTGTGTGATCTGTGGGAGACAGAAATGTTGGTCTGTCCCAAAGCAGTCGTTGTCTCCATTGCAAGCATAAGACAATTCTTGCTATTTTTAGTTTCAAATCATGCAAATGGTAACCAGATATTGCCAGTATGAAGGTACCTATGGTTGGAATGAAGACGTGTGGAAAATATATCTGGGTGATTTGTCTCACATTCACCTTCAGAAACATCTTCGATTCTTCTATACCATGTTCCTGGTTCCTTTTCTTCTTCCTTAAAAGGTACTTTCTTTTTAGCAGCTGCTACAGAGAACAGGAATACCAAAGAAAGATCGTTTCCCTGTTTTCATTGTAATATGTTTTCCTGTTTAGAAACATCATCAGTTGTGTTGAGAACAGGATGTTTTTCTTTCCTTATCAGCTTCCTACAACAGATTGCTTATAGACTAACATACCCTTCTCAGAACTTGGGTGCCCATGTCACATACGCAGATGTGCTTTTAGGGGTTAGGTCTCAAGTGTCACAGAAATTTCTAACTCATAACATAGTTGTTAATGCTGAAGCAGAACATGAAGAAATACTGTCTGGACCCACCTGGATGCTATACTGTGCAATGTGCACTACGCGATCCTGCTTGGCAGGGGGGTTGGACTAAATGAGCTTCAGAGGTCCCTTCCAAATTTGGCCATTCTGTGATCCTGTGATTGCTAAATATAATAAACTTAGATTATTTAATTTATATAAAAACAATTGAATAAAAAAGAGTTATCAATAATAATGAATACCGAATTAACATATGTTAACATAAAATTCAGTAAGATAGTGATCAAATAGTCTCCACATATCACAAAACAGCTGACCTTAGCCACTCTAACAAATAAAATTTATGGTTTTCAGTAACTCACAGAAGTAACCTACAATGCTTTAGACAACATATATCTTTTATACCAATAATGGAGGTTAGTGTTGTAAACAAATGACCTTCTATCATTGTCATGATGAATACAGAGCAGTGAAATAACACAGACATGCTCTTAATCAACTGCTTGATGCTTTTGACACATTTCAGTTTGTGCTCAGTGAGTCTGACAACTGGGAGATAGTCAAATGTTTCACAAAGTAATGTATATTGCTGCATTTTCATACAGCACATTTTTGTGTTGGTGCTTGTGAGGCTGTGGGAGAAATTTCATCATGGATTTTAAGAGCCCTTTGATGCTACCTGCAAGAAGTAAGAAGGAAGAAAAGATGGATGATTTACAGAGAGAAATAGCAAAGAAGGATCTATTTCATTGGTTCTAAGAAGTCTATATCATTTATAGCATTTATTCAGGAGCAAAAAACACTGCATTTTTCTGCAAGCCCCATTTTTCTAGCATCCAAGTCTTCTGTATGTGAAATAAATATATCATAAATATCTTAGTAGCATTCAGTGAAGTCCATCTAAATAAGTGTAAAACAAACATTTTCAAGTGTTTCTTTTTATTTTTGTTTTGTTTTGTTTTGAGGCTGGTTCATAATTATAAATTATCTTTTAATATAATCTGTCTCAAAGAGGCATGGCTTGAGTGTCAGTGAGTTGGTGGCCATTTTCATTGTGATGGAAGTCCCTTTGAAGACAGCAAGCCTTTTGACACATCCAAATACTCCATTATACAAGTAGATAGCCAGAATCTCTTGACTGAGAGTTCTTTGTCTCCAACATCTTGGTATTCCAAAATACACTAGGCAGCCTTTACCAGGCAGCAAGATCAATAAAAAGAGCAAAAGGGGGCCCTTAGATATTATGACCTGAAGATTAGCTGTATGTATTCCTAACACGTATTTTTAATGTACTTTTAAAAATGCCCAATTATATGGATGCTCAAATTTACTCATGTATTTCCTTAGCTCTAGTTAACTATTCTTCCTGTTCCCCAAGATCAAAGGCCACAAATGAAACAATTCCTTTAATATCCACTATGAGCTTTGAGAATAGATTATCTCCTTCTTAAAACATCAATGTGAAGACTTAG
This sequence comes from Anser brachyrhynchus, assembly GCF_964034855.1. NCBI lineage: Eukaryota > Metazoa > Chordata > Aves > Anseriformes > Anatidae > Anser > Anser brachyrhynchus. The sequence goes on from NC_137695.1 coordinate 134,603,647, forward strand.
TGTTTCTTCCTTTGTTATCTCTAGCCCTAAGAAACTCCTAAGTATTTTTATTTAATAAAAAACTCACATGTTTCACTTGTAGGGAGAAAAGAAGGATACTACATATTTAGAAGACAACAGTCCTTTTTAAATATTCATATATGGTATTTACCTTCTGTCAGAGCATAATGTTATATTGCCATCTACCTGTACACATATTTCAAATCTTCTTGCAGGTTGCTGCCAGAGTACTTGATTCCCATTCTTTTTTCTTTTCTCTTTTTTCTTTTTTTTTTCTTTTTTCTTTTTTCTTTTTTCTTTTTTCTTTTTTTCTTTTTTCTTTTTTTCTTTTTTCTTTTTTCTTTTTTCTTTTTTCTTTTTTTTCTTTTTTCTTTTTTCTTTTTTTTTCATTTTTCTTTTTTTTCCTTTCTTTTTTTTTTCTTTCTTTTTTTTTTTTTCCCCGACATTGTTCATTTTTGGGTAAATGGAGAACATTTGCACTTGCAAATACTGAACTGCAAATTTTTTTTGTTGTTCTACTTTTGGTTGGTTTTAAGATATTTTCTTCACTTTGTGAAAATTTTTATGAATTCTGAACTGGATCTCTGTTGATATTCAACTTAGCAAAAATGGAAGAATAAGAAATTTTGATCTGAAAAATTTCCTTGACATAAAAACGTTAAAGAGTTTTGTGCTGAAACCACCCATCTCCTGAGAAGATTATCAGTGATTCAACTTTTCTCACTAGTTAGAAGGAAAAAAAAAATTTTAGCTTTTAGCTGGTTGTGTTGACTGCCAGAATAGTTTTCAGCTAAAAAGAAGGAAAAAAAAAATCAGTTGTGAATATTATATAGATATGGTGAAACAAATTTGATACAAATCAATTCATAAATCTCCATAAAAATTAAGAGCAAGATACATTAATATATATTAAATATTGTTGGTTTTGAAAAAAAATATGACTAGGTAAGGTACAAAACTATTTTTGATGTTTGGCTTTGGAGCTTATGCTAGGTCAATGCTCTTACTCTATTTTTTAATGATCTTTAAACTCTTTATTTCTCATGCATGTTCCCACTTTCTTGGGCCAAATTCCTCATGCCCAGGCTCTTTTTCAACTTCCTAGGTGATAAGTTGTTCCTCAGTTTCTTGTTGTGTTATTCTTAATGGTCTCTTCATGGCATCTCTGGTGCTCAGGTGTCCAGCTGCATGTCAAGGACGTCCATGGCTCCCAGGTGCAGTTCCCAGGCCGAAGGCCAAGCTCCCAGCCTGGACCCCAGCCTGGCAGATATTGCTCCTCTCAGGGTGGAGCAGCCATCTCACGTCAGTATTTTCTCACAACAGTCACATTAATTCCCTAAGTGCTGCTATCAGGGGCAGGCACCCCAAGAGATTTGCGACATCACCTTATGGCCTCAAAAAAGGCATCTGGCCATAAGTGCCCTGAGCATCCAGCCTGCATAGAGTCCAGCTAGTAGCACTCGAGAGGTTGAGGTCCTACTGCTGGAACATGAGAGTTAGAGGGGTTGATAGTGGAAGGCACGACTTTGAGGTTATTCCGGTGAATGACAGGAACAATGGCTCCCAATCCTGCCTGCTCTGTGATTCTGTCATTCTGTAATCAGTGCACTGGAGCACTTCACTTTATCTGAGGAAAAGTTGAGAGAGCTTGGCCTGTTCAGACTGAAAAAGAGAAGGCTGCAGGAGATTTCATCATATGCTTGAAGAGAGGGAGCAATTAAATGGAGCCAGGCTCTTTTCATTGGTGCCCAGTTCCAGGACAAGAAGCTATGGGCACAAGCTGGAACACAGTAGGCTCTGTATGAACATCAAGAAGCAGTTCTTTGCTGTGCAGGTGACTGAGTAATGGCACATGTTGCCCAGAGAGGCTGTAGAGTCTCCATCCTTGGAGACATTCAGAAGCTGCCTGGACATGGTCCTGGGCATCCTGCCCTGTGTGTCCCTGCTTGAGCAGAGGGGTTGGACCACATGGCCTCCAGAGGTCCCGTCCAATGTCAACCTGTCTGTGATCCTGTGATCCTGTTTATATATATAAATATGTATATACAAAACAAAAATAAAGTAGAATATATACAAAGTAATACAGGTACTACAATTGACCCAATTTTAGACAGATATTCATACTATTACTAATGCTATTATTTTTCATATATCTACCAATATTTAAGGTACTAACATAATTTTTAAAAAGCTTAAGATGAGTACTGTATAATCTACATATGATAAATCACTACAGAACTATTAATTATTGCAATGTTAAAAGAGTCTTGCATAGATATGACAGGTGATGTATAAGCAATAATCCACATACCCAGATACCGTGTATATGTGAAATCCCATTGTCCATTAATAATGTGAATTCCTCTGTAAAATACTAAATGTTTTCTACTGTTTGAACTTTTTTTTCTTTTTTTTTTTTAAACTACTTTCTTGTACGCTATTTATTTCTTCTGTTGAACTGCCTAAACTAAAAGTGGTGTTGCTTGCTAGGAGTTGCCTTAAAAATAAATAAATAAAAATAAATAAACGTTCATTAAACATATTGAGAAATATACCCTAATCTTTCCAGTAAATTTCAATATTTTTCTTATTATTTTCAACATTTTCTATGCTATTATAAAGAAAAACAAACAAAAAATAGTTCTGGGTTCTGCTCTATCTGGGAAAAAAAATTAAAATCTTTAACTGAAAAAAAAAAGTTCTATGAGAGCTTCAATTTACAGAAAGCAATTTGACTTTGAAAATATATTATAATATTAAACATTTCAACAACAGCCAGTGCTGAAGCCTATTACAAAGCTGTCTGAACTCCATTTGTTACAGAGAAACACCCCAAAGAGTACTGTTCTCCAGAACTGTAAGCTTAATATTTTCTGTGCATTCTAATGACATAAAAAGAAAATAGGGCCATAGGCACTAGCTCTCTACATTTTTGATGAGATTCTGCTATTACACACTTGCTTCATCAATTATGTCTTGGCTCCAAGCCACTTTCATCCTCCACTTGATTTTCTGATCTCTAAATTGCCAGAGGACCTGAAATACAGGATTCAGCAAGCTGCATTCTGTTATTGTCCCAACAGCTAATGTCTGGCATGGCAACATGTCACTTGATTGGTAGATTGCCACCTAATAAATTAATTTAATAGATCATAGAATTTAATTGCTTAAGTCTCTCCTCTCTGTAGCATCAGATAACCTGACGAGCAACTTACATTTTTGCTGACACAGTCAGCATTTCTGATGACTTGTACATCAGTAATACCACTTTTTGGCCAAAACAGGAGGAAGTCTTTGAGGGTTCACACCTCTTCTCTATTTCTGGCTCAGCTACCTGTAGACCTTACTCAGGCTCCATTTCTTGCACATATATTCCTTACTGAGAGAAACTGCTACTAATTAATTATCAATACCAGGGAGAGAAACTATTTGTGATCTGGAATTTCAGTAGCACTCCTGCTGTTCCAACACACTGGAAAAATATTGTGAGCTCAAAGGGCACTTCTTTTTACAAAACTTTTAATCAATTCTCCTATAACATCACATTTTGATACTATAGATTCTGTGTAAACAAAACACCTTATTTCTCATTTTGAAATGAAAAAATTATCTTCTATCTTTAAGAATGGACTTCATAGCTTAGGAACCTCATGATTTGCTCCTTCTTCCCCACTTTATCATCCAGTCTCACACAAATATTGACACCTTTTTGTCACATCTTTTGGTCACTCCACCAATAACCTTAGAAGGAAGTTGCAGATACTGTATTTAATCTTTCTCCATTAATGTTTGGAGTAGATGGAAATGCAGGTGTGGCAATAATTGGCATTGTAACAGCTTCAGACAGTCCTTGAGAAACAGAAAAGGAGTCAGGTCTGGACTTAGTAAATTGGAAGGACAAGAAGTTTTTCGTGGACAGGCATAAACAAAATACTTCAGATATTGCAAGAAAACTGTGGAATATATACATATATATATATAAAGAAAATATCTTTGAATTATTTGTTAAGTTCTACATATCACATATCACAGCTGGAACTACTTTGTGATGAAGCAATACAGTAATAACCCAGCTTTCTAGAAATGGTAGTAGAGAAATATTCCAGCAGTGTTCAGACAATTTTGGTGTGTGGCAATTGCCAGAATCATTTATGGATTCTATTCTTACAATATTCCGTAATAAATGGAAGGAAGTATGTGCATTTATAACTAAAAAGAAAATGTAAAATGTTACAAGAATTTATATGAACTTATATTATGCTCACATCAAGTCTTAAGAGGAAAACATAATATTATGCATTACAAGTAATAAAAAGAAGCTTTCAAACTTTTCTTACTTTCTTTTTTTCTTCTTTTTTACTAACAACTCTCAAGAGCTATTTATCAGCTTTTAAATTATTTTTTATTATTATTATTATTTCTATCTTTCCACTGGCAGTGTTCACATCTCAAGTGTCTGATATGTTTCTAACTTTTAGTCTGGAAAGAAAAGAATGAAAACACTTCTGTATTTATGTATTACTTCATTTGATCCATCATAGCAGAAGTGCAGTTTGAAGCAATCATAAAAATTAGACTGGAGAAGCCTTACAATGAAGTACTGATTACTGTTTAAGAGTACAGCAACAACATGTCAGTCTTGCTCAGAGTTTCATCTTCTCTAATTTACCCATCTCAAATCCGTTGAAGCAAACCCTACTTTATCTCAAAGACAAAAAAAAGTGTGATCTCCCAGGACTTACATTTTGCAATGGTGTAGGATAGGCAGAAGGATTATATAGATTTAAGCAGTGAAAAAAAGATCCATTCCTTTGATTGTTGCAGGACTGGAAAGTTCATCATATTTACCAAAGTAGATACTTGAGGTGACTATGAAACTGCCCTTCTGAAGTTCAGAAGGAGTTACCTGAAGCACTCTCTGAAAAATGATGCCCAAATAGTGGTTCATATGTAGGATGCATCTGACTTCAGGTACAATTTACTTCCTCTGTTATAGAAGGACCATCTTGAAGGACAATTTGTTTACAGTGCTCCTTTGGAACCAGAAAGCAGAAGAACCATGACCAATATCAGAAGAAATAACAGATTTTTTTCCCTTCTTTGCAGTACAGGTAGAACTTGTCTACTAGAATAATGCAGGCAATTCTCACCTCTAGCAAGGCCCCTGAATATCTGCAATTTTTCCTGTAGTCTTCATATGAAGCACACTATATGGAAAAGTAGATGTAGTTTTGATCCAAGAGGAATTTTGAAACTCGCTAAAAGGAGGTAAATATCCTTTCTCACCTTAATTATTATTTTAAAAAGAACAAGAATATCTCAATCAAAACACTGGTTTGAATATACCATTTTAAACAAAATAGGTTGTGTCCAAATAAGAACCCGTAACACTCTTAGTTTGAGTTCTGCTTTTTTTTTTTTTTCTATCTGCAGTCTATCCCACAATCATCTATTCTTTACAGCTGTTGCTCAGATAGTTCATATAACCACAGTTTCCCACATGATTTACCAGAATGTCCGATGTAATTAAATGTATCTTTTATTTTTATTATTAGAAGTAAAACAAATTAAAACAATAGTGTGACAATCATTACAATGTTGTTTCCAGGAAGATGATGTTTATTAGAGCCATTTTGCAATTTCTTAACAGTCAATGCATGCTGTAGCACCACTGTTGAGCTCTCTGTATGTTCTTTGTAAAATTCTGCAGCCATGTTATAATACCTAATAACATTTAAAAAAAAATGGCCTGTTATTTTTCATATGGTCTAGACATGAAGGTTTCCAAACTTCAGTCAATCAGCCCCAACATACGTCAAAGCATGGAAGGCATCTGAAACTAAGGTAAAGTTTACCTCAGAGCTTTTGACAAGAGAATCAGGTGAACAGAGCTCTTCAGTATATGCTGTGGTTTCCAGATATTGCACCAACACTCATCCTCCACCCAGACAGACATAACTGTTTTAATGGAACTTGTGCTTGTAAATCTATGTTATCTAATGAAGAGTTCATTCAGCAGGTGAATGAAACAGGTAAGTGAACCTAGTTCAGTATTTAGAAACAAAGAAAACAGTGCAATATGGCTGCTTTAACACTGACCTGGGAGTTAGGGTGGACTTCCTTACTCCAGGGTTCAGATGCATGCATTGGCTCTGTCTGAAATCTGCTGGTATAAGATGTTGCTGGGTACATTTCCATTTGCTCACAATACTCCTTCACTGCTATGATTTGGTTTCGAGAGAAGATTTTTTGATACCATAAGCAGAAGGGAGCTGTGGCATGCTCTGACCAGTCTGGGTGGCCATGGGTTCATGACTGGAAGAGCCACTGTGAATATCTTTGCAGTCTAAACGTAAACCTATTTAACAGCCCTGAGAGACTGGAAAAACATCTTATAATTTGGTGCCCAGCTAACATTTTGGTTTATCAGAACTCTCTGCTATTAATCGATAGGTAGCCATTTTCAAATGGATGATAGTATTAATCCACTGTGTATGGATGACAACTACTTATGACCTGAGCCCTCAGCTGCAGGAAAGGAACCCGATCCAGTATTTTTTGCTCTCACAGATTATATCTCAAGTCTTTCCTTGATGTCAGGCCCCTCAGCGCACTAACAAGCTCCATAACCTCTTTCCTCCTTTCTTGTGGTTTAATTGCTCTGATGTGGTGCAGCTGTGTAGCACTGGATAAAGAGCTGTGGAAAAACCTCTTTGAGAAGGAGCTGTGAGAAGACTCCTTATGGGTTTACCCTTGGCCCAGATCAAAAGTCACATCTTAAGCTCTCTTTCCCTTGTAGAGATGCCCACTCATGATGTTTTTTGTTTTGTTTTGTTTGTTGACACCTGAGGACAAAAATAAATCTAGTTATATAACTTTATTTTCTATACTAGAATATGTACCTCCCTCACTGGCCCAATGACTAGTTTTCTTAGGGAAAGGATTGTAGCTTCAGTCCCTGGATTGTTGCTATAAAACGGGTTTTAAAATTTTAACCAGATCTTTTCATACTGGATTTATAAATTGAGTCAATCTATGTATGTCATGCTGTATCCACATTGCCTTGTGACTATAATCTCTACAGAAAATAGGCTTCCAAAACGTTCTGCCGATCTGAAATATTGATCCATCATCAAGCTTTAGAGTTCCAAGTCACATGAAAAATCATGTTCAGCATTTTTTCCCTAATCAAACATTGATACAGGAATTTCAAATGAAGACAGAAATCTTGTTTTTTTCATTTGTTTGTTTTAATTATTATTATTGTTATCATTTACTTCCTGAAGGGGAGCCAGTCTGTATTTTATTCAGCATTTTTTTACAAAAATAAGATGATTTTACTGTATATAAAAGTGAAAATAGCATTACAATGAGTACATCTGGATAATTTAAAGGATCTGTTATGGAAAGCAAAGTGACTAGTTTCTTTTTTTCTGCGTTTAAAACTGCACACATTATTTAGTTCTAAAATATTTCCAGATATCAAGGAGTTCTTTCACTTCCAGCTGTCTGTCTGAGCCCTCTTTCACTAAGCTGGTTGTTATCTAGGACATATAATAAAGCCTCAGAGATAAGGGAAAAAAAAAAAAAGTCATAAAGGCCATTCTAATGATATGGGAATACACCTTTTATTTGATGTCTTTCTCAACCAAATATAATGATCTTCCTTAATTGTAATCTTTCTAAATTACAAAGGAGTAACAACAAGGAAATAAGACATACAAAAGAACATGTGGAGTTAAAAATCCAGCTGTTGCACAGCTTCAGACATTGATATGGATGGATTATGATATTTAACTGAGAGAAGCTGCAACAGTAGGTTGAAAAAAAAATCCCATTTACAATTGAACCTTGTCATGTCTCAGGAACACAGAATAATTTGAATTCCTTTTACTGTAAAGGATGCTTAAGAGCATGTCTGTTGGAGGCCTGAAGATTACGTTTAGGGTGGATGGAAAAGATCATGGGTTGAGATAAAGACAGGGAGATCATCACTGATTACTGACAAGGGCAAAACAGATGCAACATGGGGATTTTATTTTATTTTTTTTTATTTATTAACAAATAAATAGATATGGATGGTCAGAAATAAAAACAAAAGTCAAAACAACACCTCCTTCCCACCTCTCCTTTTTATCCCAGGCTCAGCTTTATTCCTTCTCTCCCCGCTCTGTCTCTTCCATCTTCAGTGGCACAGGGGAATGGAGAAATGGGAGGTTGTGGTCAGACCATAACAGTTCGTCTCTGCTTCTCCTTCTTCCTCACACTTTTCCCTTGCTTCAGTATAGGGTCCCTCCCACAGGCTTCAGTCCCTTAGGATAAAACTGCACCACAGTGTTGTCCTTTCAAGGGCAGTAGGGGAATCTGTGCTCTGGTGCCTGGAGCACCTCATCCCCTCCTTCTCCTTGTTGTTCACAGAATTGCTTCTCACACATTTTTTCCCTTACTCATAACAAGTTTTTGCCTTTCGTAAACATGTTTTCCCAGAGGTGCCACCACCTTGGCTGTCAGGCTCAGTTGCGCCCCAGCCATTGGAGCCATCTGGAACCAGCTGTGCCATGGGGCAGCTCCATCCTCTCCTTACAATGCCCCTGCTGCCAGAACCTGGGCACTGACACACAGTAAGGAGGCCTTCCACTGAGCTCACCACAATTTTTTTTTGTGCTATTGCTGAGTTGAGAGCAGGCCCAAGCTCATTCCTCTCATTCCTCCCCCTTTTTCACTACCTTTTCTTTTCTTTTTTTTTTTTTCTTTTGCTGTTCTCTGATTTTTTATTTTTTTTTTTTTTGAGTTCTCTGTGGTAACATGCTGAAGATGAGGCACAGGCACATTTTGGGTAGGAAGTGGGACTTCAGCTATTCCTGTTAGCATCAGCTGGCTGATAAACTTATGCCACCTGACCTGGTGGCTTCTGCAGCCTTCATTTGTGTTGACAACTGAGCCAGTACCAAGAAATACTTCGAATGCAAGGGAATCTTTTGTCCCTGGCACTGAATACAAATTAACCAGCATTTAAGCTACCATTTCTCTGTTGTAGTGGATAAGTTACAGCCTGCTCAAAAAGTTTTCTGCCAGAGCCTGAAGTATTGCCTCAGTTGTTCTGCCTCTCTGTACTTTGGTCCCTATTTTTATCTAAGAGGGATATTAATGAAACTACCTGGACAGTGCCTGAATATTATTCACTTTAACACACCAGTCATGGGAAATATGCAGAAACAGTTCTTAAGCCTCTCTTAAACACCCTATTCCTTTTTACAGAAGTGCACTATGACTACATGCAAGGAATTCTACTAATATCAAGAGGAATCCTATAGTATTTTACTAGTATTTATTTACCTAGTAAAACAACTTTGTTTTGACTTCCTTGGAATCAAAGCAGAGATTAAGGAAGGTGAAACTCCATAATACCACAGAAATATGTATACAGTGCCTTTACTGAGTCTAATGACACAGCAGGGAAACTCTCAAGATCCCAAATGTTTTAATAAACTACTTCTTAGAAGGACACAGCAACTAAAAAGATTGTTCTGAGTTGTTTCACTGAGACTGAACTCTTTCAAAACCACAAGACAAAACCTGTCATCTTCTCTCATTTTCTAAAACTGGCAAAAATGTAACATTTCAGCTATGAGGTTGTTTTTCCCCCCACATCATTCCACTTTACAGAGCTGACAACCAAGATGTTTATAGTGCTATTAATATCAGACCTGCATATGCAGAGTGACTTGGGGGTTGTTTTGATTAAAATTCTGTGGAGACAAACGTGCTGAGAGCAGAAAATTAAATTGGAAATAAGACACTACATTAAATATTGAGGATAGCTAACCCTTTAGAACAATATGTGAGAGCAAGCAATGTGTTCTCCAACACTAGGAGTCTTTGGTTTAAGAATGGATTTCTTCTAAAAGGAAAATTAAAGATCAGTCATGAATTATTTGGCTTGATAATGTTCATTTACAAACAAGGAAAGAACAGTTCTTTTCACCTCAGAAATTGCTGAGGGGAAATGTATGGTCTGTGTTTTATCAGTGGTTGGTAAAAATAAGTGTTTCCTTCTCGCCTTAAGGAGATAAACCCTCACAGAATCATAGAATCTCAGAATCACAGGGTGGCTGAGGCTGGCAGGGACCTCTGGAGGACATCTGTTCACATCCCTGCCCAAGCAGGGACACCCAGACCAGGGTGTCCAGACAGCTTCTGAATGTCTCCAAGGAGACTTCTCAACCTCTCTCGGCAACCTGTGCCAGTGCTCCATCACCAACACAATGAAGTGATTTCTGATGTTTAGAAGGAACCTCGTGTGTTCCAGTTTGTGCTCATTGCCCCTCCCTTCTGAATGAAAAGTCCCACGTACCTGCAATTGAAACAGCTATAGATGATTAACCATAAATAACAACCAACTTCTTGACAATCTTAACAAGGATAGCAGGAAGGATAAATATAACTTTATCATATCATTAATTGTTATTTCTATTACTATTGCTACATATACTTCAAATCTCTATGTTGTGCTTAACACTGCAAAAACAAATATATGCTTCTCCTTGGGAGTTAACGATCCAAAAATAACCCACTCACAGAAATGTTTCTGCCAGGTGAGGGCAGAGAAACATTGGTACATGGTGGCAGAAAACTTCTCTCTGCCAGTTCTGAACTGGATCAATGAATAATAAAAAGACTTCACTCTGCCAGAATGATGGCCTGGCACATTTCATGAGAATTAAAATCACACATGGATGCTGCTAATATTTAGAAAACAGGAGATCAATGCTTTTAAAAAAAAATAATAATAAAAAACCTTTAATGTCCTTTTGTGAATGGTGTTCAGGAAGACTTCCAATGGAAAAAAAAAAAAAAAAAGTGATGATTTGAAGACTACTGTTGGGAATGTTGGTTTGTGTCAGGAACAAACTAGAAAATAATAATTTTCCCACTGTTCAACTTCTTCCTTGCTCTTTGCTACAGTGTTAAAGGATGCAGGATTTCCCCTTAGAGATTTTACTGCCTTTTCACATCCTCTATTTTCTTCTGCTTATTTTTTCACTCTATTTTTTTTCTCTGTGAATTTTCTGTGAAACTCATCTGTAGAAGACTTTTCAGAATAAGTGCAACTGTAAATATAGGGGAAATCAAGTAATATAAACAAAATGTGAATGTTTCCATAAGAAAACTTGAAATGTCACAAAAGACTAATGGTTCCGTTTAACTTGGCTCTGCGTCTGCATTTTTATCTCCTTTGACTTTCTGGCTCTATCTGGTACTGAACTTCTGCTAGAAGTAAAATATATATATGTGGATAGCAATTATTATAGATCAGGGAGGATTTTAAAGTGTGCACATTAAAATATTGAAAACATATGATATAACATGTCTCTAAGTATTTGCTTTTATTCAACAAGTCCTTGCAAGGCACAAAGAAATTTTGGTGCCACATTTTTTTTTCCTTGTAATAAAGAAGACAGGAAAAAAAATCCCATCATAATATATCCTAAAAGTATATATATATTTTTCAACAAATGAACATTTGCTTAAGGAATTATTATTCCCTTGCTTTTACCCTTCATCAAACACAGTTACATAATTACATTGTGCAACAAAGGCATAAAAATACTACCAGTTTCATGTAATAGGGTTTTATATCTCTCTTTCACCAGCATAAGACAAAAATATGCAGCCTTTGTTTTCATTATAGATACCCAAATAGGGGTTTTAATAATGGTACTGAGTGAATTGATGAATTATTAGATCACATTTTTCCTTCTTTGTCCTTGATACCACTGCCAGAATAAGTCAACAGGATTTCAATATTCAAAAAGCAGGGTAAGAATTGAAAATTGAACAGCTTTTGTCAGTTCAATTATTCATCTATTCACTATAAAGAATGGAACAAGATTTAAACAAGTGTTTTTTCCCTTAGATTAAATTTTAAATGGAATGAAAGTGGGCTCCTTAAAGACCCATTATAGCATAACAATGCCTTAGAAACAAGGGTGTACTGGTTTGCGACATATTGAGTGTGACATATTTAGATGTATAGTAAATATACTGTGTTCCTAGCAGTCTTGCTTGAGATGATTGCCCCTTTAGTATGAATTTGTCTTGGTTTTTGAGGTTAAGTTCAGGGAGATGAGATAGTAAATTCTGTACCCTTGTAAAGAGGTTTTGCAGTGATTTTGTGAGGAGCTGAAAAACAATGTACAGAATCCATGGTCAGGAGAGAGGCAGTATGAATTTGAATGATCCATGACCCAAAAAGACATGATGGGGAGATTTTCAAAAGAATGTAAAATTGTATATGAAGGTGCTCAAGGAGCTGTGGAGGGATTCAAGGAAGCACTGGAATGACCCTTAAGCATAAGCAAGGAAGAAATGGCATTACTACCTGCTTCTCTGCCTGAAATTAGTTCAGAAAGTGCTCCAGTTTGCTCATAAAAACCTCTATCCTGAGCTTCCAGCGCCCTTTATGAAAAGTGAGAAGTATAGTCAGATCAGACTGAAATGCAATGCTGTCTCTACATCCCCAAGCAAAAGAAAATGATCAGCTGTAAAGAAATCAAATCCAAAACTCTCTCTCCTCCACAGATACAAGCCTTAAGCATATTTTTATCTTTCACAAAGTGTGGGCATTTCAGCACGTCCTGCAGACCAGGAAATATTAGGAAGTAATTTGCTCATAATGGAAGTGAATCCAAATCAAACCACTTGAGTAAAATGACTTTGTAGAGGTGGGGTGGGGGAGAGAATTTGCCTTTATCTAGAAAATAACAAGAAGTGGAGCCTTAATTTGTGCTACTTCTCCTCATGCTGCTCAAATTTGCAGTTCAAAAGGGGTGGCGCTGCATCCCACACTCTGCCTCTCTCACAATCTGTTCGTGCAAGGACTGTCCATCTGCTACTTTTAAGCAGACTTCCAGTTGCTTATGTGTTTGTTCACAGATGTAGGTAGGAGGTTTGACTGCAGGTTTCTAAAACTTGAATCCAAGATTATGAGACACATTTGCAAACATACTTGCATAGAGCAGAGTCTTATCTATGTGCTGGGAAATGCTCTATTGTTTGACTTGCAAATGAGTTCCATTTAAACTGAAACACGGTGGTGATACTTATGCATATAAAATTAAATTTGCACAATATCATTTCAATTTAGTCAAGAACTGTAAAATATACAGTGAATGAAAACATTACAGACATTATCCATAAAATCATATACAAAATAGAATTTATTTCAGAAAAGAAAACTATGCAAAGAGAGTTTGCTTCAAATAAAACTATTAAAAAAAAAAAAAAAAAGGAAAGTGCAGCACCTGAAAATAACAGGTCATCTACAAGTAAATCAATGGGTGTATTTTTAACAATGTACCAAATATGCCTCTTCTAAAGAAAATTACTGATTACTGCAATGGTTTGATTGTACCTGAAAGTCCTCTCTAATTCTCGCAGTATATCCTCAGTAATCTCCCTTTCCTCTGAAAGCAAGTTCTTGATATTGGAAAGTATTCATGGAATACAACAGAGACGGCACAGAAAAAAAAATGCACCAACACATGACCATCTTGTTTTGGCAGGAAGATACTTTGTAGGAAGATGTTACTATGACATTTAACAAAATATAAAGTGGGACTTTTTCTGTACTCTACCAGTTGCAATAGATCATTACATTATAGTCCACAAACAAGATCTGAGTTCACTTGCATAAGAGAAACTTTGTGGGACAAGGCTACTGCTGTTATGTTTTTGTTTGTTTGTTTATTTGTTTGTTTTTAATGTTCATTATTTGATACTCTCTATGAACATAATTTGGTTTGGAAAAATTATTTGATTGGTGAATCGTAAGTGATATATGGATAATTCCAGTTTTATCCTAAACATATGTTTCAATATGTGTTTAAGTAAAAATTCCTCATTATAATTCCTTATAATGAAAGAACAGGTTCTCAGTTCTCCATGCATTTTTTCATCACATCCACAGTGATTCAACTGCTGAGCTACAGAACAGGTCCAACCTGTCCCACATCCCTAGAGCACAGTTATGTTCCCAGATGCCATTCTACAAAATAATGTAAACAAAGCTAAGAAAGAGGTTTGTATCATTTGCCTCTGAATATGGCCTACCCAGCAACTCCCAAAACCTGCACCCAGAACACAGAACAGGACAAGGTGGACCACCACGGTCGGTGCATTGTAAATATATATTAGACAATAAATTGTATCTTTAATTATCATCTTATATGATTCCTGGTAATGCTGATTCTTATTTGTTTCTTCAACTTTTTACTGACATAATTTTCTTGATATGAGTGAAGTTAAGCTAGGATTTAGTTGCCAACCTTGCTATGTACTGAGCACACCTGAGAAGTGCAGGATCCATCCCATATGCAGAAGAAAGGAGGTTCCGAACACTACCAAGATTTCTGTATAGCTAAATGCTGTTTTCCATGCCTTTGGGAAGATCCTGGAAGTCTGGCTACTGACATTTCTTTTATGTTACCACAGATCTTACTTTGGCTACAAAAGGCTGCTGAGTATCACTTCCAGGCTGCTGAGTATCTGTGTTAGAAACAGTAGAAACAGACAGGTGTTGTAATCCATTTTTGTAGTTTTCTTAAGTTCACAAAACTTGCCCATTCTTACAAACCATTACATACACTTAAATGTGCATACTAAACTAAAAGAAGAAAAGCCAAAGAAATTATGCATTTCAGAAAAATAAATAAATAAATGAATGAAGCTTGTACTTTGCATGCCACCAATAAAATACTACTCATTAAAGTAGACTGATGCAATTGCATTGGACTGCCTATATTTTTGAATATAGATTTAGAAGTGAATTTATCACCCTTCAAGTGATATGTAGCCTCATCAGAGTATTGTTCACCTTCCACTCTTGAGCACAGCATAACATTATTAAAAAGGCTGAGATTCACCTAGATGTACTTCTGTGGACTCTGCTGGAATTGGGTTAGGAATGAATGTACACCAAAGACTTTGCAAGCTCCTCAAAAGGAGAATGAACAGCTTTCTGGATTTGTATTGTCATCACTGCTGCTGTTATTAAGGATGATAATCTGGATTTTAGTAATAGGCTGTAGACATCCAATTAACTGTGTATGTGGTAACACTGAATTACCAGCCTGAAATTTCTTCTTTGCATGACACCAAAGAACGGATACTGCAGATCCTACTTAAAAGTTATCCAAATAAAATGGACAACTACCTTTGTTTGTCTGTCTGTTTGTTTGTTTGTTTGTTTTAGAAACTTAGTGAACAAGTCTGAAGAGCAGGTATGGCAAACCTGAGCAATGACAGCATCCAAAATAAAGAGCTAAGTCACCCATATGCTATCATTTAGGAGGCTTAGAGTCCAGTGATCAAATATGTTATGGTGGTGTTTTGTCCTGAGGATTGGTATGATACAGTAAAGTTATTTTAGGGATGAAGAAAAAGAAGTAGGATAGTACTGTATATCAGTGACTGTGGTTCAAAAGCTTAAGGCAGACTAGAAGTGAGAGACTGGCAGAAGGATAGATGGAAAAACAGGTTAGACCCTGTTTCTAGGAGGACTTCAGAGTAAATTTAACTGCAGTTTCTCTCTTGTGCTTCTGTTTGGCAGTAAATGTAGATATCCAACAGACAAACATATGTTCAGCTCCTCAGTTGTCCTGTAGAGACATACATATAATTTTACAGAGGCTGCACTATAATCAGATCAGGTCACCACCACTTGTTAGTTCACAATCAAATATTACGATCTATTTTGGGGACATTCACAACATACTTTAAGTAGAATTCCTCCTTCCTTTCTTCTTGTGCTCTCCTCCTCCTCTTCCTCATTCCTGTCTACATCATTGTGTCATATATGTTGGGATATATTTGTTTGTACTGGATTTTAGACATCTGGATCAAGAAGACAATATACCTATGTAATAGGTCCTTACATGTTCACAAAGGCCAATGAAAGAAATTGTGCTACTTCAGTGTTTCTATGCTTTTTGTGTGTGTCAAATTACACAGAGATTTTCTTTCTGAGATCTCTTTCTAATCGATTTAGTTTCACAAGTACACAACAAAAGTGTATTGTCTTCAGCTAATTGGTAGAAGATGATTCCAAATACATTCATGACTTATACTGTTGCATGTTATCAATTTAATTTTACTTGTACATGGTTTCAAAGACCTTAATTTGCGTTTACAAGAAAATGTGCCACAGAGCAGAGCAGCTACAGAAATAAAAATGACATTCTTCAAGCAACAAAAAGCTTCAGTAAAATCAACATGCCTGAATTAAAGTCAGCAGAATAATTACATGTTTTCTTTCAGAAGTTAGGCTCCCTTCTAAAACTCGGTTGCAAGTGTAGAACTGATTTGTACTGGTGAAGTCAAAACATGAGTATATATGAATCATTTTTTAACCTGCAGATGAATGGTTACGGGTACAGCCCTAGAGGCACTAACTGTGCTTGAGCAATGGGCAATTCCTCCCCACTCTCAACAGACCCTTTGCAAAAAATGTTGAAGATTTTTCTGACTTCCATATAGCTATCACATACCATAGAACATGCCTGTTATTACTGTAAACCAAAAAATAAAACTGGTAGGAGGAAAATAATATTCAGAATCTTAATGATTTCATAAATAGTTTTGCTATTGACCAACTGAAAACACAGTCAGCATTTTTCAGGGAACATTGAATGTGAGTTGGGTAGGAACAAAACACCTCTCACACACAAACACACAAAATCCTACTTAACATGCAGCTAGGATGTTCACTGTAGAGGAGAACAGCTGTGTAGACCAGCTACTGTGCAGTAAATTCCCAGCCTGGCACTGTAACTTGCCTGTATAAATAATCCCCCAAAACATTCAGGCAGGTCAATGAAATGCTTATTTTATTGCGATTAACGTGAATTACAGCTGTTTACTATTGCTGCAAGATAGTCTAAATGGAAAAAGCAAACGTTAACAGCATTAAAGGACTATCCCACTATGAAATATGTCTCTGCAAAAATGATATTTGAAGTTCAATGTCTGTCATGTTTTCTATGTTCTTGGATCAAATATGTTTGGCTTCAGAAATTAAAAAGTTTATTCCATCTGCCAGTCCTGCATATTCAACTTGAAATTTGTAAGTGAGGCTGCATATTCAACTTGAAATTTGTAAGCGAGGATGCCACTTTCTGGTTCCAACATCACTCATGGTAAAGATTTCACAAAATAAATTCTCCTTAGATTTATGTTGATGACATGTGAATCACAGTACTGCCTCTCTGTGTATGTTCTCCTACATGAAAAGCAATAAAAAGGGTAGAGAAAGAACAATGTATTAGTGTTGTTTAAGTAACCAGACTTATGGTTTCTAGTATCTAGCAAAAGCTAAATATTTGTCAGTGATAACCACTTTTTAATATGAAAGTTGCTTATTTCTTAGCCTGTATAAATTACTATGACAATTTCAACTGATCTGTGTCAACATTAAACTATGGGCCATACCTGTATACAATCTGCTGCAACGAAAAATTCAGCATCCATTTCATCTGAGTTCACTGGTAGGTGTTTTCTCAAAGTACAGCAATACAACTTATCAAATCGTAGAATCATTCTATGGTGTGAGTTGAAAGGGACCTTTAAAGATCATCTAGTCCGATAACCCTAACATAAGAAGGGACATATTCACTTGTCTTCAGACAATTAATATCAGGGCTAAATGTTGCACTGTCTTGCATAAAAGATTATATCATTTATAGTTGGTTTTGAAAATTAGAGAAATTAGCCTCTTTGAAAAATAATATTCCTCTTTTTTTGTTTTTTTTAAGGAAAAACTGTGACTCACAGTAGGGAAGGAGCAAAAAGGTTGATGAAGAACAGGATATGATTCAGATAGAAATGAGAAGACAAAACCGACAGAAAAAAAAAAAAAGTAAAAAAGTACTTTTCACATCTAACTAAGGCTTCAAGAAGTCATACTTTTTATGTCATGGCCAGACTGAAAGTCAGGTTATAGTAGTGTCTACATTGTAATAAGTACAAGTATGTAAAAGCAGCATTTACAGCGGTAACACCAGCTTTACGTTTTAACTGAACGATATTTATATGCTGACATAACCATTACTTTTTTTCCTGTGCATACTCGAGAAGAAGTACTGATAACATCAGAATAAGACAGGCTGTATGAGCAGATTATGAAACAAAGTAATTCTAAAACATGCTGCCAGTTCACATTAGGTGTGAAAGATGATGCCCTCTACTGACTTACTACTGACTGACAGGCAGAGAGGCTATCAGGCCTACTAAATTACAGGAGTTATAGATGGATTTTTTATAAAAACTTTCATGTTGGGCTGCCAATAACATGTTACACTTGACAGGGGAGTGGAAGGGTTGGAAACTGTATGTCTGCACACAGGAAGTGTGAATTTATTCTTTTTTTAATTATTATTATTATTATTTTTTAACAAGAATCCCTTCGGAGGGAGATGGGCAGAAATTAAACCAAAGAGGACAGCAAATCCCACTTTATTAGCATGTCTAGAAAAATACCACAGGATATTTTTTCAAATAAAAAATAAAGCAATTCAAAACTGATCTTCATTGTGCACCTGTCTTTTGCTGTACAGGCATTTTGCAAATATTCTAAGTGATGTGATTTTATCTCAAAGTCCTAAAAAAAAAAAAAAAAAGGGAATTTTAATTGTTTTTTGAAGCATTCATTGGAAGTGAATTTGAAATGTCTGAAACTATGTAATCAAAATAAAAATCTGAGACTGTTATAGTCCTGCATCTTAAAAACAAGATAATGCATGGGCTGCATGCATGCAACTTAGTTAAAGATGCCAAGCTCTGTTTGGATTTGAATATCAAATATTTTTAAGTGCTACAATCTGCAGCTGAGGGACAATTTGAAGATATCATTTGCTGAGTCACTTACAATAAATAGTATTTCAGAAAAGCATAAATAGCTTGCAGACATTTTAGGAAAAGAAAATTCATATAATCGGAAATAATTAAGAATTACAATTTGATTTGAATCACTAAATCAGAACTGCTAATCACTGATAATATAAAGTCTCCATTGTTTGCAGCTAAGAGAATTTTGAAACTAGGACTTAGGTGACTGCAGACAAGTAAGAGTCCAGTTCCTTGCCTTTTGGAATACAGTTTGTTAGCTATTGTCTGAAACAGACTATTATAATCTAAAAATCATACAGAATTTGGAAATGAGAGGGGATATGTTACGGGCTTTGCTAGTTTCTAATCACTTTGATCTAAGTTTGTTAGGGAACATTGCTGGTTAATACTACTAAGTTCAAGCTTTTGTTTTGTTTTGTTTTGTTTTAAAAAATATCATATATTTATGAAGTGCATTTGGAAAGGGATAGTGAAAAAGATATTTGTATTTCTGTACCAACCTTCTCATCTTTTCAGCCTTTGATGTTGCTGTAGGAGTTGTGTCAGTTCACAAGTGAGAAGGGACAGATTATAGGCTCCTTATTGTCATATTTGTTCTGTTACTCTTACGCAGATTTCAGTCAAAAGTTCAGTTGCTGAAATTATCACTATTTTAATTAAAAATGAATATTTAATTTATTTATTCCATTATATTTAAGTGATTACTGATTTAAGGATATGTATGATTTATACTTAAACGTTATCATTCATTTGTCATATATTTCTCTGATGTGATAGAGCAAAACAAAGAAAAAATAGAAGTGATGAGATAATAATTAAATTTATAGAATTGGCTATTAAATGTTAAAACAGTTTTCTTACCTGACATATTTTATGGTAATTAGATGTATTTATTAGCATTTGAAATGTAGGAGAATACACAGGTAGTGTTTGATAGACAGCTATTCCAGTCTAAAAAACATTAATGTAAAATGAAATATTTGACTATAAATTGTACATTTATAAAATGACTTTCATTTCCAAATGTTAAAGAAGAAATAAAATTAAAAAAAAAAATAAATCACAGAACTGGGTGTAAAGATTATTTCTGCAAATTTTAGTTAGTTGTGTGAAACCTACTTCCTTGCCATTTGAAGGAAACAGTGGGTTTTGTAGTTATTTTCATTTATTTGTTTGTTAATAAAAATTGTCAAATACCTTGGCCTATTTATTCAATAGAAATTGTGAGATTTTGTAGATAACATTAAGAAGTCTGTATTGGTGCTTTTAACTATGACAAGTTCTTAATGGTAAATTATGGAGTTTAAATACAGAATAGGAGCTGCTGATAGGGAGGAAGAATTACATCTGATCTACTCAGCCTTCTGACACTTCACATTCTTCACTTCATTCTTATAACAAGGAACTTGTAACCAATACAAGACTGCAAAGCTCTTACCAGACCAACTGTTTTTAAATAACACTAAAAATCCACAAAAGAAAATATTTGTTCTTTATTTCTTGTCTCTGGTATTTTCATAGATATTTTATCTGAGTAAGACTAGAAATAATAATTTTAAAGGCAGCTATGTGAGGTTAGCGCTCAGTTGATTTTTAAAAGCTTGGGGTACTTTGAAAAATTAAGTCTCTTTATTCTTTGGTAGAGCCTGACAGATGCTGAGTCCAAGAGAGCTGCAGGGTTTGGAGGCAGGAAGACACTTGCTCTACGTTGCTCAAAATCCACCTAGTACCACAAAGGTCATCTACACAAGTTTCGTTTCTATCGTCCAGTATTCACGAGGATTCTGGCAACTTAGAGACTAAAAAATATATATCATAATTTCTTCCACAGGCCTTGGTGATTGACAGACTAAAATTCAGAGATTGTCCTGCTACTGTTGAGTGAAAGCAAACCTGTCACCCTATATACCCACGTTAGTCTTTCTGTCATGATTGCTCCAACTTTACTAACAAATGCCTTGTGAAGGTGGTGGAAAGCTGCACTGAATAAGCGGCAAACATGAGCAGACAGATGTTTTAAGAAGTAAGTTTCTAAAGTGTTTTTGAATGTCCTCCTTAGAAGGGATCTCAGGATCACAATCACCGTCATGGCAAAATTGGGATAAACAGGGATAGTTGTAATCTCACATTCTGTTGTAAGCTTGCAATCAGATCAAGTTGTGCTTGTGTGTAACAAAACTGTTACAGAAGAACTTTCTGCAGATTCTGTTTCCCAAGGGAAATTTTCTCATGACATCTACTCCCCTAGTGGCTGAAGTGATGGAGGCAGGAAATGGTAGGGTCCCACCTGCAGCCCAGCAAGGGTGTCTGCCCTTGCACAGCAGAGCACAACACGAGGAAAGGATTCACAGCAGCAGGTTGGCAGCAAACTGTGTGGGGGCAGCTGGCTGCATACGGCGAAAGGAAGGAAAATCAGGCCTGAAAATGCTTTAGAGGCACAGATGGACTTTGACTAACACAGTCAAGTATGTGGAACTGAGGCCATGGAGTAGCAATCAAGGACACAGTAGTTTCTTTCTTTTGTTTTGTTTCTGGTCAGATTCTCAGCCTGAAAACTTGGCAAAGTTTTTCCTGTGAATAATGGCAAGTGAAAAAGAAATCTATTATGCTGAGTTATTTCTAACAGTTGAGCTAGACAGCTCTGACTCATTCTGTTCTCATATGTACTGTGCATACACCCACTGTATATTGGCTGAGCACAGCTATAACCTTGCAATCATTACAGTCATGTCTTTAATCCATTTTTATTATGCTTACTGCCTTGGTATTGAAATACCAAAAGAACTTAATATGAACTATTAAACAGCAACTTTAGTATGAATTAAACACACTCTACCCTTTAATCACATATAGCAGATCAGACTATGGCTATTTTCTGTGAGTGTGTACACTGACTCTTCACCTCTCAGTGCTTTTTCCCTCCATCTTCAGGGACTGGTTATGAGTACTGTTTCAAGTAATATTTTGTAGTATAAAATATAACTTTAGACCTGTACAGATGTGACTTTCTGTATTCAATATTACTAGTTATGGGTAAGCCTCCTTTTTTTGGTATCTTTTAATGCTGCATAAATGTAGGGTCAAATCCTTAATCTTAATGAAGTAAATAGTGAAAGTGTGTTTTCCTGGAAGAGATTTAGATGTAAACTTCAGATTTTAACTGACATAATACATAACGGGTGATTTTAGAACAGTCTGTTAATATGCTCACAGAACTATATATATATCCTTTTATACACAGATCATATAAAAATATTTTATACCCTTGTATATGTTATATATATGTATGTGTATAAATACATATATAAATGTATACACTTGTATGCATGGTTATCCTGTACTCTGTCCTAAAAAGGACACTTTATAGGTCCTCAGATATTTAATCTAATAGACTGGGAATCCAACCATCTATTCATCAGAAGTATTAAAATACATATGAGTAGAATGATTTGATGGATTTTAAGATATGTTATTTGTCAGTCTTGAGAATTTAAGTGGTCTGTTTATAATTTGGTTTTCAGTAAGGAAAGTCTGTTCAAACATCTGGTAAGGGTATAAGTGAACTTTCCTCTCTTACATCATTCCATCCGTGAAGTACTTGGAAGGACTATATTATGTGACCTCAGATTATACAACAATTACACTTACTAGGTTCAGTGTTTCAACCTCCATTGTAAGATTTCACCAACAGTACTGTTTTGGTGCTATTGCTAGGGAATAAAAATTATCTGAAATTTGAAAGGGATTGAATTTGTTTCAGATGGCCTTTTGGACTTGTATCTTAGGAATTAAGTGGTGTTTTACTTCTAAATAAATTTTAATGGTCCAAATGTTCTCTTGTCATAAACCAGATTCTACTAACTTCACTCAAGCCAAAAAATCCTTTACTCTACAAGCAACTCAGGTGACCTAAGCAAGATCTTCAGGCAGTTGAACTCAAATTCACTGGTACAAAAACCAAACGTTTTTATGTAACTTGTAGATGGATAACTGATGATGAAAAGTCCCTGTATCTCCTAATCTTCCCCTGCAATCCAGCTTGTCCATTGAATCCTTTATCCATCGCTCTGGAAAACATCATCATCCTGGCTTTCTTGAGGCCTGCAATCTATACAACATCTCCAGTTCCACATGGCCAGGTTGTATCTATTTCTCACATAAGAATCTTTTTCTGCATAACTAATCTAGCAGACTGTCCCATTCTTTCCTAAACAATAAACTTTCCCAAAGATTCTACTTATCTTGTATTCAAATGACAAAAATATCTTTTTTTATTCATCGTCCCTCATAATACATTGTTTTACTGATTTTTCCAGAATGCTGTTTGAATTGGGTTTATGTGGCAAGGCTTTAGCAGCGATGTAGTGGGAGGGGGGGTTGAGAGGAGGGGTCGTCTAGGGTGGCCTCTGTGAGAGAAGCCCAGCAGCTGCCCCATGTCAGATCAGCGCCAGCTCCAGCCGGCTCCAAAAGGGACCCACTGCTGCTCAGACCTGAGCCAGTGAGCAACGCTGGTTGGGCCTGGGCCTCTAGGACAGAAGATTTAAGAAACGGGAAAAAAAAGAAAAAAGAAAAAAAAAACTGTTGCACAACAGCAGATGGGAGAGAGGAATAAGAAGCAGCCCTGTAGACCCCAAGGTCAGTTCCAAAGTAGGGCAGAAGGTTCTCCAAGTGCTCCAGTTTGTATTCTCTCACTCCAGCACAACAAAGCACAGATAAGGAAAGTTAAGACAACATGAAAGAAATCACAGAATAATAGAATATCCTGAGTTGGAAGGGAACCATAAGGATCATCAAGTCCAACTCCTGGCACTGCACAGGTCTGCCCAAAACTTTAGACCATGCGACTAAGTGCACAGTCCAATCACTTCTTAAATTCAGACAGGCTTGGTGCAGTGACTACGTCCCTGGGGAGCCTGTTCCAGTGTACGACCACCCTCTCGGTGAAGAACTTCTTCCTGATGTCCAGCCTAAACTTCCCCTGCCTCAGCTTCACACCGTTCCCATGGGTCCTGTCACTGGTGATAACAGAGAATAGGTCTCCTGCCTCTTCACTCCCCCTCGCGAGGAAGTTGTAGACTGTGATGAGGTTCCCCCCTCAGCCTCCTCTTCTCCAGGCTGAACAGGCCCAGTGACCTCAGCCACTCCCCATATGTCTTCCCCTCTAGGCCCTTCACCATCTCCGTTGCCCTCCTCTGGACACTCTCCAACAGTTTAATGTCCTTTTTGTACTGTGGTGCCCAGAACTGCACACAGTACTCGAGGTGAGGCCGCACCAGCGCAGAGTAGAGCGGGACAATCACTTCCCTCGACCGACTAGCAATGCCGTGCTTGATGCACCCCAGGATATGGTTGGCCCTCCTGGCTGCCAGGGCACACTGCTGGCTCATATTCAACTTGCTGTCAACCACAACCCCCAGATCCTTCTCTGCAGGGCTGCTCTCCAGCGTCTCATCGCCCAGTCTGTACGTATAGCCAGGGTTAAGGCAATTGTCTGATTCAACAATTTCTCATCCTGTAATGGCATGTCTAGTATCAATAGCAGAGGTTTTTTAGGCAGCATAAGAAATGATGAGAGGAAGCAAAAGACCTGAATCAGGGATGGATGTTGTGGTGGTTTTACTCAGCTGGGCAGCTGAGCACAACCACAACCACTCTCACTCCCCCTCCTCAAAGGGAAAGGGGAGAAAATACAATGAAAAGGACACAAGGTTTGAGATAAGGACAAGATCACTTAATAATTAAAGTCACGGGCAAAACAGACTCAGCATAGCAAGTTTAACAAAATGTATTGCATATTACTAACAAGCTAGAGAAGTGAGAAACAAAGGAAAGAAATTAAAAACACCTTCCCCCCATCCACCCTCTTCCACCTCCTCCCCCCGAGCAGTGCAGCAGAACAGGGAATGTGGGCTGCGGTCAGTCCCTGACGCTTCGTCTCTGCTGCTCCTTCATGGTCACTCTCTGCCCCTGCTCCACGTGGGGTCCCTCCCACGGGATGCCGTCCTTCCCGAACTGAGCCTGCGGGGGCTGCCCACAGGCAGCAGCTCTTCAAGAACTGCTCCCACACGGCTCCGTACCACGGGGTCCATCCCCCAGGAGCAAACTGCTCCAGCACGGGTCCCCCACGGGCGGCAGCTCCCCCCAGACCCCCTGCTCCTGCGTGGGCTCCTCTCCACGGGCTGCAGCTCCGGCCCGGGGCCTGCTCCTGCGGGGGCTCTCCATGGGCCGCAGCCTCCTCCAGGCCACATCCACCTGCTCCACCGGGGGCTCCTCCACGGGCTGCAGCGTGGAGATCTGCTCCGTGTGGGACCCGTGGGCTGCAGGGGGACAGCCTGCTCCACCAGGGGCCTCTCCACAGGCCGCAGGGGAACTTCTGCTGCGTGCCTGGAGCACCTCCTGCCCTCCTTCTGCACTGATCTTGGGGTCTGCAGGGCTGCTTCTAACTCCTCACTCTCCCAGCTGTTGTTGCACAGGAGTTTTTTTTCCCCTTCCTTAAATCTGCTCTCACAGAGGCACAGACAACATCACTTGTTGGCTCAGCTCTGGCCAGCAGCTGGTCCCTTTGGAGCCGGCTGAAACTGGCCCATATCTAACATGGGGCAGCTTCTGGATTCTTCTCACAGAATCCACACCTGCAGCCCCCTGCTACTAAAACCTTGCCACGTAAACCCACTGCAGATGTTCTTCAAGGAAATTTTCAAACAAAACAAAATGAGCAAACAGGAGTTGGAAGAAAAAGGAATTTAACTGGAGAGAAGTAGAAAGGAGAAGATCACAACCGTAAACGAATTTGAGATGACTCAGACTGAAGGGGAGAGAATTTAACTGAAAGAAAAAAAAAATATGTGAAGAAAAAAAGATGAATCAAAAAGGGAAGGGAAGGGAAGGGAAGGGAAGGGAAGGGAAGGGAAGGGAAGGGAAGGGAAGGGAAGGGAAGGGAAGGGAAGGGAAGGGAAGGGAAGGGAAGGGAAGGGAAGGGAAGGGAAGGGAAGGGAAGGGAAGGGAACGGAAGGGAAGGGAAGGGAAGGGAAGGGAAGGGAAGGGAAGGGAAGGGAAGGGAAGGGAAGGGAAGGGAAGGGAAGGGAAGGGAAGGGAAGGGAAGGGAAGGGAAGGGAAGGGAAGGGGAGGAAAAAGTCTTCCTTTCCATCTTTTTTTTTTTTTTTCTTTAACAAGCAAACAATCAAACCCCTTGTTTCTGTTGGACATTTATGTCCTATGTTTCTTTCTAATGGAAACAAAAGTAGAATCACCACTCTGGACAGACTTTCAGAAAGTGTTGATGTTTTAAAACAAACATATACATTTTAAACATAATGAGAATATCTACTGATTTTATTGGTACACATTTGGGAAGTTCTATGGATTCTTTTTGTTTTAAAGTTGTTTTTTGTTTGTTTGTTTGTTTGTTTGTTTTCAAATCTCAACATATTTACTATATCCAAGGAGAACCTTTTTGTAGTCAAAACATTTCTGTCTTTTCTTAGCCATGTGTGGGGTAGTTCATGCATATGTGTTTCTATTAGATGCGATACCAGCATGGATTACCCTGACACAAACATATATGCATATGCCAGGAAGTACACAGACAGGGGATCTGATATACCAGAACAAGTGGAATAGATTACCTTGAGTAGGTAGCCTGTAAGCGCTCAGTACAGCATGCATGTGCAAGATGGCTGGACACACAATACTGCACTTCAGAACTAATCTGTGCATAAGCTCTTGTCATTTGTTGGGGAAATGTCATGCAACCTTCATAGATATATAGACCAGACTGCTACATATTTGGATATTTGGAAGTCCAAAAAAGTGACAATGCCTTTTTTTTTTTTTTTTCCAAACAAAGTTTAGTCAGTGATATCTGAGGAAACCTGTAGGCACAGGTGTAAATTTGTCCAAGCTGGTATACTTAGTTCTGCATGTAGGAATCTGGAATTACGAAGCAAATTGCAATGGAATGATAGAAGTTAATTTATAGCGTTCACCCACATGATAGCATTTAGATACGTGAGAGACAGACTCTTTGATCCTGCATTTAATAAGCATGTTTCCTGTTTTTGTTGGTATACAGTTAATTTACTTTGTAGTAGCGGTTATGGTGCTGGTGCTGTGTTTTGGATTTAGGATTAAAATAATGCTGATGACATTCTGATGTCACAGGGCAATGCTTACACTAAGTCAAAGACTTTTCAACTTCTCATACTGCCCTGCCAGTGAGGAGTCTGGGGGTGCAGCAGGATCTGAGGGGGGACAGAACCAGGACAGATGACCCAAAGTGGCCAAAGGGCTATTCCATACCATGTTACATTATACTCAACATTAAAACTGGGCAGATATTGCCGAGGAGAGGGCTGCTGTTGCTTGAGGACAGGCTGGGTATTGGACAGCTGGTTGGGAGCACTTGCATTTTGCATTGCTTATTTTTTATCCTTTTATTTGTATGTGCGTATTCCTTCCTTCCTTCCTTCCTTCCTTCCTTCCTTCCTTCCTTCCTTCCTTCCTTCCTTCCTTCCTTCCTCTTTCTAAACTGTCCTTATCTCAGACTACTACTCCTCACACTTTCTTCTTTTTCTGATTCTCTCCGTCATCCTACTTGGTAGGGAGTGAACAAATGGCTATGTGGTACTTAAATTCCTTAAGTTTTTTCATTGGGTAGTTAATAGGTTCAAAAGATGTGGCCTAATCTTCACCTTTCTGTTTCACTGACTGTACCACATTATGTCAAAAAAATCACATCAAAGATGTGGGCATCTTGATACAGAAGCACTTTGGTAAAAAATGGGCTTCTTGACAAAACATATGGAAAGTTTAGGACTTGCAGATCAAGAGGTCTCCTTGTTTTGTGTACTTAAACATTTTGTATTTCTTCATCCATTCACTGGTGCAAACGTGTATGCCATTTTTTTTCACTTGCAGGGATGTAACAGCATTATCCTTTGTACTCCCTCTTGGTATGAACTAAGCTGACATTTATTTCCAATAACCTTGTGCACCCTGCCCTTTGTGTTATAGCAAGTGAAAGCTGTAGTAAGGAAAAACATCCATCAGAAAACATTGCTTTTTTTTTTTTTCGCTGTGCTTTTAATCCAGTTTGTACCTAGAAAGTCTGTGAATTCTTTTGCTCTAAAGGAAAGCAAGGAAAGCAGAATGCTGCCAACAGCTTAGCCCCCTAAGAATGTCAATCAATAGGGATCCAGGGAAAAAAAATATCTGAGTACTACAGACTTGGGGTTTTAATTTCATTTCTACTCCCACCCATCAGTTTCCAAGTTACCGGTCTTTTTACCCGGTTTCTATTTCTTTCTCTCATGCCTAGACTACTTTCCTTGTGCTTCAGAGTCCTACCGTGCTCTATGATAAGGCCATCCTAACAAGACTCCGAGGAAAAATACCACAAAGTTAAAACCACAGTCTCTGTTGTTTGTGTTGCTGTTCATTACTTTTCTGACAGAAAAAAATTGTCTCAGGAAAAAAAAATTGTCTCAGAAAAAAAAAAAAGAACAGAATTGAAATGATGAATATTAATATTAATTGAATGGAAATCTACATCTTTAGGACACAGCTTACCACTCTTTAGCTCTCATTTCCTCATAACCTCTCTACTAGGGACAGGCTTAATTGTACCCAAGCTCCACTCTGTTTGCTTTCATTTTAAATCCCAGTAGACATGAATTCTATATATTGGTGTATTGGTGTCCTGGTTTTGTCTACGTTAGAGTTAATTTTCCACACAGAAGCTGGTATGGTGCTGTGTTTTGGATTTAGGATGAGAATAATGTTGATAACATGTTGATGTTTCAGTTGTTGCAGAGTAGTGCTTACATTAAGTCAAGGACTTTTCAGCTTCTCATACCACCTTGCTGGGGGTGCATGAGAAGCTGGGAGGGGACAGAAGCAGAACAGTTCACCCAAACTCATCAAAGGGATATTCCATATATTCCATACCATGTGATGCCATGCTGGACAATTAATATGGGGTGGCTGGCTGGAAGAAAGAGGGCGGGGGGAGGGATGCAGTGACCACTGCTCAGGGACAGGCTAGGCATCAGTCAGCAGGTGGTGAGCAGTTGCATTGTGCATTGCTTGCTTTGTACAATATTATTATTATTACTATTATTACTATTACTATTACTATTATTATTATTATCATTATTATTATTTCTCTTCCTTTTCTGTCCTATTAAACTGTCTTTATCTCAACCCAGAAGCTTTTACTTTTTTTCCCTTTTCTCTACCCCATCCCACTGAGGGGTGCGGGGTGGGGGTGAATGGCTGTGTGGTGCTTAGTTACCTGCCAGGTTAAACCACAACAATGGGCTATAGCTAAAATGTATTAGGTCACTTTACCAGAACCCGTAAAGAGCTCGTATCCAATATCTATATGCGCAAACTGAATAGGAAGAAGAATGTATTGTTATTAAGATTCTGCCTATTATTGCATATATGTGCATGATATTAAATGTCTTTTCAGCCAATAGAAGTGAATATGTTTCTTAGAAGCTGTGGATTCTAGTACCTAAGACCTGGAAACAGAAACGGTTTAATTCCCACATCTCCCTTCCTTCATTTTTAGACCAGTCATCTCTATCTCTCTGCCAATGAAAAGTGTTTCCCTGTGGTGTTATCCTAATGATATGAGACCCACGCAACGTAATTGCCCTCCAAAGTGTCCTTGAGAGTCTACTCAATGCTGTTTACTGTTTGCAAAAACTCATCTTCTTTGTCTGGTCCCAGTTCCAGTTATACCTCTGTGCTTCATACTGAATTCCTTAGCCCTTAGTGTTTAACTGTTAAATGTTTAGATGGCTCTGTATTTAACGAGCAGTTAGTCTAGCTATGTGTATGTAACTACTATTATCGTAATCTCTCTCCCACCTTTTCCCATATATATATCAGTTCTGCACAGTCCAGGGGCTCCCTGAGGGCCATGATTGTTGGGAACCCCCAGGGCAGCAGGGCAGAACCTTGCAGCTGTGGCACATCCAACCACCCCAGTCAGGAGCTGAGCAGATGCAGGTCAGCAGGGTAGCCCCAGTCATCAGGCACCTACCTGGGCATGAGGATGGACTGAGGCCAAGACAGGACAGCAGCCTGAGGATGAGAGTCAGAAATGGGCCCAATAATGGCAACTAGGATCCAACACAGCTCCAGGCAGGACCACGGTAATGTTAATGTCCTCAGGGCCCTGACAGCTAGTTTGTTTGTTGAGTCCTGCCCTTTCATTTGCCAATATCTTTATAGTAATGTTTAAGTGATGCAGGTGTTCTTAAATAAGTACCATATGTCATAGTTAGTCACACTGTGTCAAATGCCTTTTTGTGGCAGGTCTATATTTCATGAGAGTGGAAACCAGTTTAAATTAATTCTGATTTTAAAACTAATTTGGATTTTTTGATCTTTTTTTCCTGTTAATTTTCAGAGTTTTCTTTTAAACACATTTTGGGTTATTCTTCTCCAGAGATTTGGTTTTGACAAAGTTCATTTTTCCCTTTCTCACCCTTTAATTCAAATTGAATTTCTTAAAGAAATTTCCTCAGGAGAGCTTGAGGACATGCAGGAAGTACAATATAGAAATCTCAGTTAGTTTGAGATATACTGTGCTTGTTAACGGATGACACTGAAAACATTAGTCTGGCAAAAGTTGATGGAGAAAGTAAGACATTTAAAGAAATAACAATTCAACTGAAGGTTGACTAGTATCAACAAGCTATATATCACATCCAGCTCATCTGAAGGCAAATGCTAAAATACACAAACTATATAGTATGGCAGTGCATTTCTTAGGCTTGAGTTCTCTGAGGATAGTAAAAATGGCTCAAACAGAGAAATTGGAAAAAGAAAAAAAATGTCTTTTTTTTTCCTCTTCAGAGAGGTCATCTGGACAGTTCAGGTTCCCATCACCCTATTTGTAAAAAAAAAAAAAAAAAAAAGGTCATTTTTGTAAATCACATTAAAGCATTTAGGATGTAAAGGATGAAGGATGTAAAGCACTCTTAAATCCCCAGTTGAAAGGTTAAAAAAAATGCAAGATGTTAGTGATATCTTACCCAACTACAACACAAAATATGAAAATATGTACAAATGTGTAGCAAGACAGCTTTGAACAAGGGGCATCTTTACATGTGCAGGAAGGAAGCTTCTTAGCAAGACATTGAAAGTCTAAGATGATATATGAAGCATTATGCTGTTGATATCTCAAAATTATATCTTTACGAAGTATGTTTTGCATAAGAGAGATGAGTTACATGTGAGAGGATGAGTTTCATTGTCTTAAAATTACAGGATTTATAAAATAATTTAGAAAACACAAATTCTGTGCAGGCTGAAGACAGGTTGTATTTGTGCAGGGTAATCTCCTATTTGGTACTACACACCTTCCTTATTATGCAGTCATGAATCCTAATTGGTTAATACCCCATAAAAATAATAAAATGGCTTTTTACATGATGCAAATTATTTCAGGGTCTACCTGGCTTTCAGTGATATTCCATTGAATCTGCACATCAACTCTTCACTGAATTTTCAAAAGGAACTTATTAAAGCTGTCATAATCACTTAAGAAAACTTGTACATTGCAAACCCCTTGTCTAAAGTCCTAAAAAAAAATTATGGAGTATGCCTTTGACACCTGTTAGCTAAAAGTGAGAAGAGTTTTGCTGGAGGTCCAGGTGGAGACAAGCCCAAAGGGTTAGGAGGTTCTGCCAACATTTCCTGGCAACTGAAGGGAAGAGAACGGAAGGGCCAGACATTGCACGCACTGTGGTTATGTGGTAGTGTGCAACTTTTGTTGTCAAAACTCAATCTAAGCTTTTTGTTTTTGTTTTTGTTTTAAATGCCGCAGTATCTAAAAACAAATTCTCTTAGCTGGGTGAGGAATCCTGGACAAGCAAAAGGGATGGCACAGGGTAATAGAAGAGGTCTGTTCATGATTTGGTTCAGGAACAAAATTTTAAGATGCTACATACCAATAATTTCTACATTTATACCATGTACGTGCTTTGGAGAGGGATAAGCAGCAATGAGTTGTAAATAAAAATGTGTTGCAGTGAGCTGAAACTAATCAATCTGGAGCCGTGGAAAGTAGTGGTTTCACCAAGGAGATGCTCTTTTTTAGACTCACGTAGATCAGACTCACACTGAAGTCAGAGGTTAATTCCATAATTTGCATACAATTCATTTGATCAGGCCTTCTTGTCCTTATTTTGTTTTCCTCTAAGGTATGTATAAGGACTGTCAGCTGAGAATAAGGTATCCATCCTCCACTTCTAGTGTGGAAGATGGACTGCAAAGAACAGCAGAAATAACAGCTGAGATGTAATGATACTAGTAGGCATCTGTCAGTAAAATCTAGTGGTTGGCTCTGTTAGCATGTATACTCTAGTCTGTGGAAAAAGAAAGCATGTTATCTCAAAGCACTGGGATTTAAATATACCATTCTTTGGTTTGTAAATATTGTTTCACACCTACTTCAGTGCAGATGAATATATATATATATATACATCAGTTCCTTCACCCTTCCCTCCAACTCTCTCCACCCCCCACCCACTGTTGACAAAAACAGTCTTAATGGAGGGTCAAGAATTCATAGAGCTAATTCTGAGCTAGTCTAGTGCCCACAGTTTGAGAAGTATCTTATGGGACACTTGTTTGTTGGGAGACCTATCTAGCCAAATGTAACCTGAGATACACTGCAGAGAACACTGAAGTCTTAGAAACAAAGGATCTCAGGTAAATACCAGTGCTGAGCAGACATCTGTCTGTTTCGGGGACTGGTAAGGGAATGTAAAATCTAAAATGAGTCTGCTTAAAGGAAAGGATAGATGATAACCTGGCAGTTGAACCTAGCCATTTGTTTTTAATCTAAAAGTATCTGAGGAAAAACATAGCTTCATGCACTTTTTTTTTCTTTGAAGACTCAAGTCTGAAAGCAAGTGCAGGTTTATCAACAAAATGAGACCACGATCCCATAAAAACGGTCCTATGACTTTAAAGATCACTTTCTCAAGCATATCGCTGACTTTCTGAAGGCTGTTTATACCTGTGCTTTTACTTGCAAGGGCCAGTTAGAATCTCTAATCCATTTTATTGATGTAAGCCCTTATTTCTAACTTTGTTGCTGAAACATCAAAGTATTTCTAATGGGATTTTAAATAACTGCCTCTCACAACACAACATTTTAATGTGTATATGAAGTTACCTAAGTATGAAAGCAATGTGCTAAGCAAAAGCAAGTGACTTCTTTCTCTTCAGTTCTTAAAAGACTGTACAGCAGTGCTGCAATGAACGGCAGATGTCCAAAATTATGGAGCTAATAAACTTCATCACTATGTGAAGTGAATTGTTGTGGTTTATCCCTGCAGGCAGCTAAGAACCACACAGCTGTTCACTAACCCCCAGAGGGATGGGGAGAGAACCAGAAAAAAAAAAGGTTTTCCCTCACCCTCACCCCCAACCAACTCCCCCAAAGTTTTTATTGTTTCATGTCATATACTATGGAATATCCCTTTTGGACAGTTTGGGTTGGTTAGTGTATTTCAGAGAGACATAATTTTGTATTATTTTTAATTTTTTTCTCTAGTAATTTATCACTTTCAATCATACACAGTACTGAGTCTTTTTTTTTTTTAATTGCATTCAAATAATTTTAAATATTTCCTACCATTTTCCAGGTCTCTTGCCTTTAGGAATGAAAAGAAAGTAACTGCTTTTGCTCTTTCTTAAATTCTGTCTTTACTAGTGTCCCATTATTTCCCCTTTTTATATTATTTTAATAAAATTTAAAAGAATATAATGTATTTTGCACTTTTATTTTCAACTGTTATGTAGGATTTACTTGAGTTTTAATAGTGAACAACTGAAGCATTTATCAGAAAAAAATAAAATTAAAATAAAAGTTTAGTAATTGGCAATTTTTTTATTTTTTTTTTTGCATTCTTGGCAGACTTCATTATTACACTGATTTCTTAAAGTTAGTCTTAAAAAATCTTAAAGATTTCTTCAAGAGAAAAGATTGTTCTTTAAAAATGTAGATAAAATCTGAGCTTTGAGAGAAGTGGTAAAGGAAGAAATAATGTGAATACACTGAGGACATAGAATCATAGAATCAGAGAATCAGAGAATGGCTTGGGTTATTAGGGAACTTAAAGAAATCATCTAGTTCCAACCCCCTGGCCAAGGACACCTCTGACTAGACCAGGTTGCCCAAAGCTCCATCCAACCTGGCTTTAAACACTTCCAGGGATGGGGCATCCACAGCTTCTCTGGGCAACCTGTTCCAGTGGCTTACTACTCTCTGAGTAAAGAACTTCCTCCTAATGTCTAATTTGAATCTCCTCTCTTTTAGTTTAAAGCCATTCCCCCTTGTCCTGTCACTATCTGCCTGAGTAAAAAGTTGCTCTCCATCTTTTTTTTTTATAAGCCCTCTTTTTTAAGTACTGAAAGGACGCTGTAAGATCTCCCCAGAGCCTTCTCTTCTCCAGGCTGAACATCCCCATCTCTCTCAGTCTTTTTTCAGAGAGGTGCTGCAGCCCTCTGAGCATCCTCATAGCCCTCCTATTGACCCACTCTAACAGCCCCACATCCTTCTTGTTCTGGGGGCCCCAGACCTGTATGCAGCACTCCAAGTGGGGCCTCACAAGGGCAGAGTAGAGGGGGACAATCACCTCCCTTGACCTTCTGGCCACTTCTCTGTTGATGCAGCCCAGGATGCAGCTGGCCTTCTAGGCTGCAAGCGCACAATGCTAGCTCATGTCAAGCTTTTTTTCCCCTAGAACTCCCAAATCCTTTTCTGCAGAGATGCTCTCAATGAGTTCTCCCAGTCTGTAGTCATGTCTGGGGTTGCCCCAAACCAAATGCAGGACCTTGCACTCTGAATTGTTGAACCTCATTAGGTTCACATGGGCCCAATTCTCAAGCTTTTCCAGGTCCCTTTGGATAGCATCCCTTCCTTCTGTTCTATCACCTGCACCGGTCAGCTTGGTGTCATCTGCATACTTGCTGAGGGTGCACTCGACATAGAATCATAGAAGCATTTAGGTTGGAAAAGACCTCTAAGATCAAGTCCAACCTAGCACTGCCAAGTCTACCAGTAAACTTTGTATGACGGCAGTCAGAATGTGTAAGTTAAGGATATATTTGTTTGTTTGTTTGTTTATTTTTTCCTTCTAAAATTATCCTAGATCTGAACTGAAATTTGGAAATCGCTTGTGATATCTAAACTAGTAAGAAAAGGGGAGGGAGGATTGGGTGGTGCTGGTGGTGGAGGAATCTCTTTTTTTTGTGTGTGTTACACTCTTCTGTATGAGGAATTTAACTCATTTCAAAAAGAACAGAATCAGTTAGATCCACATTTATTGCTGTGATTGTCCCCACACAAATTCCCAGGGTTAACATGCTTGCAATAGCAGGCTAATTCATTCTACCTGAACAAGTGCTTTTTCTCACTAGAAGGATTCCCTCTTTGATTGAACACAGACATGTCAAAACAGCTTTCTTTTTCTACATGATAAACTCCACTCTACATCCATCCTGCTGTTTTCAGACATCCGTAGGGCATTTGAACTGTATACTGATGAAAAAAATCTAGACAGTTGGGGAATCACTCACAGACAATTTCGGTAAAGGTACTGAATACGTGGATGTGCTTCAGGGAAGAAAGACTTCCCTGCCTTTTCTTGACTGTATCAGTACATTCAAACTAAGACATTTCTCAGTAGATAAAGACAATGATTCTGTAAGTCATTCATATGGTACAAACTCTTACTGGACTGAGAATATCCTGAAAAAAAAAAAGAAAAAAGAAAAAAAATAAATAATGCCCATCAGTGGCTACCATTTCATAAAGTTTTATCTTTCAAATCAAATAAAGGCATTATTATGTTTTTCTCTCTCCAGCAAACAGAAAATATCAGATTTTTTTTGTCTGAACTCTGAGTTGTGACGAAAAAATAAACTGAACTAAAACTTAACAAATTGATTCATGATGAAACTTACCTAATTTTTGCATTCTGTCATAGAATCTAAACCTGAGTATTTCATGTACTCATTTCATCAGGAAAAAAATAAAATAAAACAAAACACTTTATATGAAAACCATATGCTTCATGAAAAAAGTGTGTTTAATCAAAAAACAATTATACAGAGGAACTGTTTTGACAGAAAATATTGATCAGTCCCATTTATCCATTGTTCATGCTGAATGCTAAGTAGGCATATTGCCCAGACAACATCTGAAAAAATATCATGTCTAAACTTAGTATTTTTACTAGCAATATTACATAGCTCTGAATCTCAGTGATTCTTATTAATTTCCCAGCTCAACTGATTTCCCCATGGAAATGAGCTTTGATGCCCAAAGATTAATGTGGACTTAAAGTGTTAACTAATGATAAACTACTATTAATGTGTCTTGTGCTTAATATGTTACTGATTCTTTGTTTAAAATTCAAATATTTTCTCACATTTAAAATTAGCCGTCTATAGTCAATTAGTGAAGGCATTCTAAACACAATACAAAATATTTCTAGAGAAATTTTGCAGAATCACAATTTCCTTATCTAGCTTCAAGGAAAAAAAAATGCTTACCAGAACTCCAGTTAAGATTTAGATAATTTATATATATATACACGTTATGAATTTTACATTTCTGTAGAAAACACTCAAAATAGGAAATGATGCAATAAGATTGCCTGTTTTGATTGTTTGTTTTGTTTTGTTTTGTAATCTTTCCCAGGAGTACTGCCTCTTCAGGAAGAATGGAGACTACTGTATCGAATGAATCATAGTTTCATAATACCTAGCATTATTGGACAAAGGATTGTTGCTTTGCTTGTTAGAAATCTGGGAAATTTGTAATCCACAAAACAGGAAGTTTTGTGGCTATAGAAGTAGTCTGGAATCTTGATGCTTAACCCACAGTATTTTCTCAAGTAACTGATGATTTTTCTGATTTTCAAGTAACTCAGACTCTGAAACACATGAAATCCATTGACAGAGTTTTATAAAAGACAAATCGATTGATCTTTGTGCAACATTCTTTTGAATGAACATACACTGAAGAAGCCCAGTTGGAAATTGATACTTCTGTATTTAGTGCAGAAACTTGAATGTTGAGTTTTAAATAGTATAAGGAAATACACACTGACTGAAGATGAAAACCATTTTTAAATACTGCAATTGCTCATTCAGAACCACTATTCATTGTGTGCCTTGAATGAAGCAGGAGTTCTGTGGAAAGAGCAATATGCAATCAGAAACTTGAAATCTGTGTTAGTAAACACAAGGAGAATTAAAGTTGACCAGATCATCTGACTGAAGTTGACTCACATCCACCCACTGTGCATTACAGGAAAAGCAAACATAAGCTTATTTGAACTCATGCATATATAAATATATTTTGCTCTCTTACCTAATTGGCTCTGCAATCTGCCAGCCAGCCTAGTAAAAAAATTATTTCCCTTCTAACAGGTTTAATGAATGAAGAAACAAGGATTCCTTCACTGATAAGCAAAATTTATAATCAGAATTCTGAATGACCTCAACGTCCCCTGAAATGTTATTAATAGTTCACTATATCTACATCAAATACTTCACTCTTGAGTTTCCAGAATCATAGTGTGTTTTTTTTTTTGAAACATGATATTGACAGATATGACAGGATTGGCTCTCTTGCCTCCTCCAACAGGTGGATTCAGCTTTTAACGGAATTTGTTAATTCCTAAATGCATGCATTTGCAATTGAAAGAGGTTTCTTTCCACCTCTATTATTTCAGTCTCAAATACTCTTTTCTTCTTCTATGAAATCCTTATCACATGACTGGATTGGACGGAGTTAACTTTCCCCACAGCAGCCTGTATAGTGTTCTGCACTTGTAGCTAGAATAGCACTGATATCACAACAATGTTTTGCCTCTTGCAGAGCAGTGCTGGTACAGCATGAAGGCTCTCTCCAACCACCCTGCAGAGTTAGTAGGCTGTGGGTACGCAAGAGGTGGGGAGGGGACATAATCAGGGCAGCTGACCTAAACCAACCAAAGGGATATTCCATGCCATATGATGTCACAGTCAGCAATAAAAGGTGGGAAAGGGGAAGGAAACAGAGGACATCTTCTTATGAAGACATCTGTCCTCTTGAACAACCACTTACATGTATTGAGGCCCTCCTTCCCAAGATGTGGCCAAACATTGCTCATTGATGGGAAGTAGTGAATATTTTTTTTTTCTCTGTCTTTGATTCTGCATGGCCTTTGCTTGTTGTTCTTGGTTTGTTTGGTTGGTTGGTTGGTTGGTTGTTGGTGGTGGGTGGGTTTTTTTGTTTGTTTGTTTGTTTTCTTTATTTTCCCCTTAATTAAATTATTCTTATCTCAACCCATGAGCCCTTTTCTTTCCCATCATACTTTCTTTCCCCTTCTCCCTTTGAGGTAGGGGAGTGAGAGAATGTTTGTGGTGGAGTTTAGCTGTCCTTTGTGTACAGGTCATTCCTGAAGAACAACAAATGAAACAATAAATGAAATTTCATACTGTGTAATTCTTACACAAAACCTCTTCTTGTATATATGAAACAATAATTTCACACACACACACACAATCACAGAATGTTAGGGATTGGAAGACAGCATCTGGACAGCATATTCATGAAATCCAAATATATCATCTTTTAAATTCCCAATCTAAAAATAAAACAATAATTTTAAACCTTGAAAAATATTAAACCTTGAATAATCTATGTCCTGTAAATTCAGATTTTATTTTATTTTTTATTTTTCTTATGCTGGGAAAAAAAATCCCCCCAAACTCCCCACTATTTTAAACCTTACTAGCAATTTTTTAAAGTCTTAAAGCAATCTTATTTGTCTCTTTCTCCTACTCCTACATGAAGTCAGGAATTACTTTCAGAATTTTATCCTTCTTTACTGGCCCTTCCATGTACACCTGATTCTCCTTCCTAAAATTAAAGTCCATCTTTTGGCTACATATATTGTAGGAACCATATATAGTTGTATTTTTCTAAAACAAACAAACAAACAAACAAAAACATGACGACCGTAAGCATGGTTCTGGTGGGCTTTATGACTGGCTTCTTTTCTGACTCTACTGTTGGCTCTACTGTTGTTTCATCAACTGTAATATTTTGGTTGCATTTCTTTAATGGTCAATTTGCTGTGGGGCTGTCCTGTACTTTTAGATGGCATTTAATTTTCAGTTGCATAAAAATGTTCTACCTCTTACATGGTGTTCTACAAATGCCTTATTACATCCATCCTCAGTATGTTTTATGGTGAAGCAATGCCTGCTTCCCCTTTGTCTTCATTTATTATACTGTAAAATATATGCATTGCACTCTATCCTCTACATGTATTTCGCATGGCATAAATATATATGACTTTATTTCACATTTCTGTTCAAGTCGGAATTTAAATCTAATTTTGTCACCAATTGACAAACATATTTGTAGATGCAGTCGTGGTACCTTCCCTCACCGTCCTTCCAAAAGGTGTCACTTATTCCAAGAATTCAAGGAACTTGTTTTCTTATTTAAACATCTATTTGTAAGATATAGACATAATATTACCTTGCTTTATTTAATTACTCTCCATTGTTTTATACATCATATATAAACTGTTGTGGTGATTATTTACTGTGAAAATTCTTTACAGATAAGCCCACAAGCTGGAGAGGCTACTATATAAAAATAAATTTTGATAAAAATTCTGTAGAACAGAATGTCACTTTTTTTTCTTCATGTAACAAATCACTATGTAGAAGGCCAAACTTGTATCCTTGTTGTCATTTCCAGAAATAGGACTGCACCGTCTTTTTAAAATAGCTTTAAAGTAGCTGTGTAAATTATAAAATAATTTCATGGAAAGGATTTATTTTCCTCTCCACAAGAAAAACTGTAATGGAAGAAAACTCAGTTATACTTTTTGAATGTTTTTTTTTTTATATATAATTTACTGGAAGGCACTAGAAAATGTGCACTTTGTCTCTTTGCGAAGTCCTGACTCACATAGAATCAACTTGAAGGTGTACATGCAATGAAATATTAAACCCAAACTGGTTGGCTCTGATTCTGTCTTTAGGAATAATTAATTTTGTGTATTTGGGAAAAGCTATAGCACTCTGTATCACAACAAGTTAAGATTCTAGTTGCTGCACAACCTTAAGATACTACAAACCTCTGGAATTTTGCCACCATCTCTCTTCAGAGCTCACTTGCACCAAAACTGACATGCAGTATGCACATGCTCAGCAGCTTCAGTGCAAAGTCCAGTAGTTTAGGTTAGACTATTTCCAGAGGTAAGTTGAACAATATAGTTGGGTACTGTTGTTCAAAACTGTCTACATACTTCATTCTGCAAATGTGAATTCGTGGGATGACATAATGACAGGCTCTGCAACTGCCTTCATGTGCTGTGCTTTTAGGTTATGATATATCTAAAGTAATGGTACCTTGATTTAGATTGCTTTTACTGACAATTAAATAATTATTAAGAAGGTCTCTATGGGTCTCACATTATTACCAGGGATTAAAAGATGGGCAGTAACTTACTGGGCCACTGCAACTTGATTGGTGTGTGTGAAAACTCTTTTTCCCTACATGAAAAGTGGAGATAACATTTCCTCTCAGTTCTCATGAGGACACGGGGAGGTTTAAGGTTTGCACACTGCTTCAAATGTAAACTACTAAATAAAATTAATCAAGCATTAAAATGACACCACCCTTTGGAAAATATAAGTGAATACATTCAGTCTGCCAGGGAAAGCAAAGCAGTCAAGCATAACATGAATATATCCTATCCAAACTATGAAAGTGTGGTCTGGATCTCTAAATACTGGAATCTTGACAGAAGGGTCAAATCTCTAAAGCTTATGAAAATAAACAAGGGACACAATCCTGTAAAACATTTTGTCTAACTAGGTGTATGTGTCTTTAATATGTGTGTGTGTGGATGTATATCTAGTTGTATGAAATTTCCTATGAATTTATTGTTGATAAATTATCTGACAGACAGTTAGATATTGCTGTGGAGGTGAACTTAATGCTACAGTCATTCTGTGAACAGCAAGATATATTTGTCATTTATCAAAGTTTAATATATGTAGCCTGTCTCACAAAGAACAATAGCAAGGAAAAGGGAGTGAGGAAAAAGGGAAGTCTAGCAAATCAAGGTGTATGCTTTTGAAAGTGTCCCAGCTTTACTCTACTTGCTCTGTTAAAAATGAAATGATCAAAGGACTGTAAGTATGACCTCTTTCAAGAGTCACCTGGCAAGTGCTTTAGTGCTGTTCGAGCAGCAGTCTGTTCTGTGCGCTATCTGGACTTTCATTATCACTCATCTGTCAAACCTGCAGCTGCAAAAGAACTGGGGTGAAAGATAACTTGTAAAGTAGCAGTAGCAGAAGCTGTGAGATGTGCTTTCCTCTTCGGTGAGGTGATAGTTGGTTCTCCTCTAATGCCATTAATCCACTACCCAGGACTAAATAAGTGCTGAATGTTGTTTCTTTTCTTTGCACTCTAATCAGTCCACATAAGTGCTAAAGAAAATCTTTTATTTTGGCCATTTCCCCATGACTCCATAGGAATTTGTAAGCCAAGGACTGAAACATTGCCAGTATCCTGAGGCTTGATCTCGTCCTAATCAAACTTTATGCTTTTATTCTTTCTTTTATCCTTTCCTTTCCTTTCCTTTCCTTTCCTTTCCTTTCCTTTCCTTTCCTTTCCTTTCTTTCCTTTCCTTTCCTTTCCTTTCCTTTCCTTTCCTTTCCTTTCCTTTCCTTTCCTTTCCTTTCCTTTCCTTTCCTTTCCTTTCCTTTCCTTTCCTTTCCTTTCCTTTCCTTTCCTTTCCTTTCCTTTCCTTTCCTTTCCTTTCCTTTCCTTTCCTTTCCTTTCCTTTCCTTTCCTTTCCTTTCCTTTCCTTTCCTTTCCTTTCCTTTCCTTTCCTTTCCTTTCCTTTCCTTTCCTTTCCTTTCCTTCCTTTTTTTTTTTTTTTCCCTGTTAATAATTGAAGTAGAAATTGAAGTATATCTATAGGATATACCATATATATACCATGTATTATGGTTGTGGAAAAATATATAACACCTATTGAAAACTGAGTATTTTTGCTGAAAACAATCGAATCACCTGAAAACTGAAGAACCCTTTAAAGTTTTGGAGAAACCTAGAAATAATTTGATTCCCAAGTGCTGCCTCAGGAGCTGATAGCTCACTGTTGCTATTATCTGCCACTGGGAGTTTGTTGCCAGGCTTAACAAAGCTTTTTTGTCTGAAACTTCTGTCACTGATGTAATGCTGAGTCAGTGAAGAAAAAATACTTATCAAGTTTCTTTTGAGTTCACCAAATTGTTCAAGACAATGTTTTGTAAATAAAATTAGGATCTTGTATTTTATCAAGGACCTTGGTTTGCCTGGGCAGAAGGTTTGGCCTATATGAATTTCATTTACCTTCTACAGATTAAAGTGATCGTGGTGGTTTTTTTAGCAGTCTTTTTTTGTAAAATACCTAATGGGGAATCAAGCAAAGCTGTGTCCAGTTATTTCCTTTGTCTAAATGGAACAACGCTATGAGATTGCAAGAGAGAACAACTCAACCTGCTTTATTTTCCAATTAGTCTGACTATTTCATGTGGCCAAGTATGTCCTATTCCAAACTTTTGAAAAGATCAAGAAATCATTGTCTCCCCCATTTTCTCACACTACTTAGTAGCTAATGTTAGCTACTCTCCCCCTCATATGTTAGTCAAAATATTGTATGTGTCCAAAATTAGCAGATAAAGCAAAATGAATTTTTACATATATATTGCTTCTTGTAGCAGTGCCACTTACTGAAACCATATTTCATGTTTATTTAAAAATGACATCCTACTACAAAATGTCTTTTTCTTTTTCTCCTTTTTAACCAAAAATATGTGAAATCTTCGTCTTACTTGGATTAACTATTGTTTACACAACAGACAGTGAGTAATAGGAAACAAGAAGAAGGTAGCATTGAATACTAGAGAGGCAGAATGTCCTATACTCACTCATTTGATTAATGGGAGAGACAACTGGGAACATTAGTGAGACAAAAGAAATCAGTCTTGATTTCCTATAGCTTGATCTCAGTGACAGACCTCCATACAGCCACCTTTTATGGCTTAACACAGAGAGGAACAACAGTAGGTGAATGTCTTAAATGCCTCACTATGGGATCATTTAACCTCTTCCCCTTCTTTTAGGCAATAATAACTACAAGCAGTAACTCTAACCCTAACATGGTTTCTTCTTCCATT
The DNA here is from genome assembly GCF_964034855.1 of Anser brachyrhynchus. Classification (NCBI taxonomy): domain Eukaryota; kingdom Metazoa; phylum Chordata; class Aves; order Anseriformes; family Anatidae; genus Anser; species Anser brachyrhynchus. The sequence goes on from NC_137695.1 coordinate 134,646,823, forward strand.
AGTCTGGGGAAATGGGATCCCTCATCTTCTGAGGAATATTGCCTCAACTTCCCAGGTCTTCCTCCATCACCTAAGCCTGGAATTGCCCATGCTAGGTTGGACTAGGCAGGGGCTTGGGATGCACTGTTGCTGGGGCTCAGAACTGATGGTTGAGGTAAAATTTTTTATTTAAAATTTTTCATCAAAAACCAGTTTCCTTCATACTGATACATTTCATAAACATATAGTGATGTCAGCTAAAGCTTGCCTGAGAAGATTTCTTGGATCTGGGATGGACTTTATGAGAAAAACTCCATAGATAATTACCCAATAGAAAGTTTTTGCTTTCACTGAAGATATAGTAGATAAGGCTTGAAGTCCCTTGTCCCCAAGGAATAGATTTGAACCTACAAATTCCATGTATAATATGAGTATCAGCTCCTCCTCTGAAACTGACCCTTTCTCCCTTTTCTTCCCCAAAATACTTGAAAGCCTGTTTTGTTCATGTCAGGAACTGAAAACAAATGCCAGAACGCTGACATTTATCATAAGATGGAAATCTTGTTTTCCATCCAGCTGCATTCAATACTTCAGGGAGAACAGACAACAGACATTCATCTTTATTTTTGTGTATAAATTGAGAATGAGATACATAAAAGAACTATTTTTCTGGAGACTTGTATGGAGTTTAGAGTGGTTAAGAGGTAGTTAATGTTGTATGCAAGAATCAGTCTCCACAAAAAAAAAAAAAAAAAAAAAAAAAAAAAAGACAACTGAGACAGGTAATAAACTGACTTTATCATTTTTTTTATATAATCAAAGACTTCTGTTAACACAGCTAGCCCTGAGGAACTCAAGTATATAACATGTTCCAGGAAATTATTGAGCTAAAATAAGTGAATGTGGCTGTTTTAGTTGTGCCATGCCATTTTGTATCAAGCCGACAGCTGTCCCCCATGCCTGACTGATCTGGCTGGTTTAGTTTGGATACTTGGTATATCACTAACTTTAGGTTTGATGGGCCACTGTAAAGATTGTCCACTGTACAGAGAATGATGGCAGCAAACTTAGTCTGAAGAAATAGCTCAGCTTCATGGGGCAGCTCCCCAGTATCACCAGCCTGAAAGGCAGAGTCATTATACAGATGTAGAAACTTGGGTGTTTGTGAAACAAATATACAATGTAAATTAATTCAGTCAGCTATATTATGTGTATATATATATATTGATTCATCTAAATTATTAGGTTCTTTCCTTCTTTCAATAAGATTTACTTTTTAAAGATTCGTCTTTCTAAAAAAAAATTTAAAAAAAGGAAAAAAAATGTGGGTGTGGTATTTTGAAATCTAGCAATACCCCTCTCTGTGCATCAAAATTATAGATGCTGTCAGAGACATCTGCGTCAGCAAACAGATCAGGGACTAGTAGAGACATCTGAATGTTGGACATTTGCAGTAATATATGATTCTTATTTAACTGAAAAGGAGTAACGATCTTTCTAGATGTAATCCAAGTACACAGTACTGTTACCTATGCAAGACCAGTTAATCAATACTGGGAAGAATTCAAGATATTTCATACTAAAGCAGTAATTGACAGTTGGCATCATTATTTTTCTGAGTGAGAACTTTTCTGACATTCCCTTGTGTTTTTCTTTTTAATAAAGTTATGGTAGGAGGAATATTAATTAAAGACTGTAAATCATATTCTAGTAAGTGAAAAATCAACTTAAATTCCAATAGCACTGATTTTAGAAATATTGAAGAAATCTGTATTGCCTCTAAATATTTGGTTTCATTTAAGTATTTGCATTCATTTTTCTTCAACAGAGTTTTAATTTCTGCAGGATTGATGGGGAAACCTGAGCTTAATTATAGGGTAAACCTAACTTTATTTTTCTGTTTTATTGAAAATAAACACACATTAGATGCAACATTCACAGCCTAGAATATATAATAAGAGGCAGCTAACCTTCATCAGTCTACCATATTTCCATGTTGCTGTTTTACCCAGAAGAATATCTCATATATCTAGAAAAGTAAAGCTACAGCTGTGAATCTGATGAACTATTCTACTATGCTCTTGTAATACTGCCATGGATATGCAAAGCCCTGGGAATCTGGTGGAATTGTTCCCTGATACCAGCTGTCACAATTTTACTTTGAAGTGCACTAGGGAAGCTTTAAAATCTTTAAATAGGTGTTTGTCAATGTAGCCAATTCTCCTTCATGCTAAGACATCAGGTGATATATTTGTTACATATGAAAAAATTTCCTTTTGTCTTCCTTAATGAAGCTGCAGAAGAAAGGGTGGCACAGTAGTTTTTTTTGAAAAAATGTGTGATGTGTATTCACACCACTAGACTTCTTTGTGAAGAGGCCTAAACTATGAATGTCTGATGCCTTAAATGTCTGGGTGAGCACAGTCTGAATCACCCATAAGAAAAACATAACTGAGTCTACAGGCTTCATTTTTTTGATTTTCATTTAGACAAATAATTAAACTACAGCTAGCTGTTTATAGAAAACTTTCACTGTGTTTCTTGTGTCTGCTGTATTTGTACCACTGTAGAGTGAAAAATACCTTGATCAATATGAATGAGTCATCAGACTATTGAAATTTTTGATTACAAATAGGAGTAAAAAATGAATTAAAAAAAAGAAAGAAAATTAAGACAGGAATTTAATTACTATTATTATTGTTATAATCTTAATATTTTTTATTATTACTTTAAAAGAAAATCCAATTTCACTGTTTTGTATTGTATCCTCTTGCAAAGAAATAAATATATGTTATTTTAAAAAAGCCTAGTATAGTATTTTCTTTATATAGCTATTTTGTAACTGTTATATATTTCAAACATGAAAAGCTCACAAGATCACTCCTGTAGTTCTAAATTGCTGCTTTAGTTCTGCCAGAGTCAGTTCTCCAGGAAGGAGTGAATATAGTTTTTAAAAGTCTTGATGTTACAGAACTTTTAGACTAGAATTTTCCAGTTCTACCCAGTCCCAGTTTGTCATGAACAGCATAGGAATCAGACAAAAAGGTTATTTTGTTGTTTTTTTGTTTGTTTGTTTGTTTGTTTTTCTGTTGTAACCAGTGTTAGTGATATATCTCTAAGGAACGCCTAAAGATCTGAAAGTTTTTCTTTATGTATAGTGTATTGCTGTTGTATAACAATGTGGGCACGAAAACATGAATCACACTGACTTCAAGTCATCATTTGCCAAATGGAGTTAGACTTTGCCAGGAATTGTTGACTGATACTTGGAGTTATTGTTGCATGAAGAAACCTGGGGTACTCCTGGGCTCAATGACTAATGGGAATGTGCACTGTCAAATAAAGGGTATTTGATGACGGCTGCACATAGAGTTGAGTGAATAATGATTTTGGGGGGTTCTGAGGCCAAGCAAAAACATTTGTTTTAAAAATGCTGAAGTGGAAGAGTAAAACAGGGGAAGAAGGCTTTTTTCCTGACCAAAACCATTTTCCATATGAAACACAGGCCTGTGGTTTGTCTGTGTCCCATTCCTCCTCCCTCTTAAATTTATATTTTTCAGAAAATCGATTTGCTGATAGAAAAAGCACAGTTCTAGCTACTTATGTTCAATACTGTTACATCAAGGACAGGCTTTATTTATTAACCAACCCCACACATTAATAATAGATACCGTTAGGTACAGTTCTTTTAAAGTTAGTGAAGATTTCAGAATTTACATATACGTTTCAAAGGGTCTTTTTGCTAACTTGATGTTTGTACTGTAATTTACCTCATAAACAGCAGTTCCCAGATTTCTCTCTAATGAAAATGTGCACTCAACCAGATGTTCATAAAAAGCTGGTTTTGATTGCTCAGTAGGTCTGTTTAACCCACAAATGAAAATGTAAAACCACTCTTAAGGTTGCAATAAATTGGTTACAAATATTTTACATGACTGTCTCTCATGGTCTTCAAGGCAACTATGAAGCCTGCAGAAGAAGCTTAACGATGAACAGCTACTCAGACAGTGCCATTTGTCTTCAAGAGGCTCTGATGAGTTTTAGGTCTATGCAAATTGCTCTGTTAGATGTCTTAATGAACTCTTCTTGATATGTTAGTAGTACAAATCTGCTTTTATTCATACATTCATTCTCTTCAGAACAAAATAAATTTTCTCAGGCCAAAGTTTAACTTCTTGCAGCTTAAACCAAAAGAGAACAAACAACATTTTTCATCGTTGGTCTCTTTTCTTAAACCTACTTCCATCTCCAAAGACATTTCCAGATTTCCCTTCCACTTCTATGATCAGAGAATCATAGAATGGTTTGGGTTGGAAGAGACCTTAAAGACCATCTAATTACACCCCTCCCTGCCATAGACAAGGACACCTCCCACTAAACCAGGTTGTTCAAAGCCCCATTCAACCCGGCCTTTAACACTTCAAGGGGTGGGGCATCCACAACATCTCTGGACAGCTTGTTCCAGTGCCTCAGTTGTGTTAGCAATTCTCTATCCTTCATTTTCAGTCAGGGAATTGTATTTTTCTCTCTTTCTTTAAAACACTGAGTCACTTCCTCCTTTCAGATTTTTGCTTTAGACATTTATTTTTTTCTAGTTTATGAGTTACACTGGTTAGAATATTGTTATATTTCATTTCAGTTATGCTACATAAAAATAAATGGCACTGCAGAAATACAATTTGCAAAGAGACGCAAACATCGATGCCCTTTTCAGCTGTCAGTAGGGAAGTACCTCAAGTCAATTAAGTTTTTTTTTTTTTTTTAAAGTGCTCTGAATACTTGTATCAGAATGTTAATGAATGGTAGTGTGTTTACATTAATAACTTCAATCAACCTTTTATTGTTTAAATCTCTTTTTGAATATGTTGCAAATGTAAGTAAACATAAAATAGTTGTCCTGAAATAGATTTCAGATCATTTCTGGCATTTGGTGAAAGATTAACAGCATACGGCCATCAGTCAGCAGTGTAAGTAAATGTGGAAGGTCAAGTATGATAATTTTTATGTTGTAAAAGGAGCTACTTAACATTTAAAATGTGCTCTTTAAAAATACTTTTTTTTTTTTTTTTCAGCTATCACATTAACAATGTGATCTAAAATAAAACTATTTTCAGGTGCCATTTATCCCATTTTATGCAATTTATGTTTTACAGATGAACTTTTGTAAAAACAATAAAATTTCTGTAACATGCACTAGAAGACACAGAAGATGCGTTAGAAGAACTAGAATGTGAGAACTCAGTATTTGCAAATATGTCCATCACATGAGACAGCTCTCCCTTCCTTCTTCATGGCTAATCTGATATCAGTGCAGTGCTTAAGGTGAACTACAGTGGTTCAACTGATGGTTAATCTTACTTATTTTTAGCGATTTAAATATCTTGAACACCACAATGTGTTTTAGAGTCTTCTTTAGCCTCTTTAGCTGCTACACAAAACCTTCAGATATGCATAGCCCTGGACAGTGAATAAAGCAAACTATTCTGGGTGATCTCCAGCTGACCAGGAGCTGAGTTCTATAGCAATGGAAGCAATAATCGGTTTGCTTGCAGACGGTGAACTACAGGAAGCAATGTTCATTTCCAGTTTTCCACCAGACTCACCAATAAGCAACAACAAAATGAAGTTTTAGAATTTTGAATCTAATGCAATGTTAGTGCACGCATACTGTGTGTGCATATTTAACTGAGATGTAATGCACAAGTGTCCCTCCCTGCTAGTCCTCTGTAGCATCTACATGGGAACATACAGGTGCAAAACTTTAGGTTAAGTTTGGCAAGCCAGAAGACTTCAAGTGCTGGTAAAAATTGTACTCAAAGGAAAATATCAGTTGTTGATGAGACTTAGGATAGACTGGCTCTGTATTTCCTTAGTTCAGGAGGAACTAAGAGGAGGAGATTCTGCGATTCTGTGAACATTGATCAGCAAAGAAAGTAAGATTTTGTATTTGAAAAATACAGGGCTAAAATGACCAAAAAAAAAAAATCACCAAAATTCAATTTGAGTTAGCCCTTGAAAAAGAAACAAAAATGATAGAACCAGAACAAAGAAAGATTCCATGGAAAATCAATGCATTACCAATTGGATAGTTATAAAGACAGTTAAGGATAATCTAAATCTGGGTCCAAAGTTAAATAAATACTTTCCCACAGTTCTGTGGGAAAGATCTCAGTGCATGCGAAGCAAAAGTGCTCATAACAGAGGAAGGTAGCTGCTATTCTGGAACAATGAGAGAACTGCCAGTCCTCTCAACACAGATTTCTAATTTGTCACATTACGAACAACATATGACTGGACAAAAGGCAATGTGATGTTTATGTTTAAGAAAGACAAAATTGTGTTCAAGTAAACTACAGGCATATTGATCACAATAATAAGCAGGGCTTTAGAACATACTTTGGAGATGATAAAGACAGAATGAAAAGCACAAGGGTATATAGTTTAACATGATTTTTTAGAAATTATAATTTCTATTCATTATAATAATAATAATTTATTAAATAATAATATAATAAATTTTATATAATATATAAAAATTATAAATATAATAAATATATACTTATAATATATACATAAAAATACATATAAATTATATATAAATTATATAAATAATAAATAATATAATTATATAAATAATAAATATAATAAATTTTAAATAATTATAAAAATAATTTATTGTTAAATTATTATTATCTAAAAATAATATATTATGATTTCTATTGATTTCTCTTTTTGAGAATTATTGCATTGTCCTGTTTTTAGAGAATAATGATACAGCAGGACTAATCGGTTTCAGGGAAGTATTTGATGTAGTATTTCATGGGTATTTATTGACCATCTTCAAGCAGACAGATAGGGTGGGAAAGAAATTGGTTAAAGTTGAAAACAGACACTTGGTTACATTGAAAGAAGAATTACCAGGCTAGAGAAAGATTATTACAGGAGCTCCTCATGGATCAACCTTGAGATTGGTCTGATTTAATATTTTCATTTATTACCTTGGCACACACAAACATTTCTAATACAATTTTCTGATGACACAAAGTTTTTAGACTTACTACAAAGGTTGGAAGAATTGATTGGAAGTTAGAAGAATTTAGGTTGGAAGTTGGAAGAATTTAGGACACACAAAAGACTTGGATGACTTTGAAAGTTCAAGCAATGGTAATGGGGTAAAGTATAGTCATACAAAGTGCAAATTCACACACAATTTAATTATGAAGCACTTTTCTATAAACTGGAGGATTATCAGTTGAGAGTGACAGGAAGGAAAAAAAAAAAAAGCATAGGTAACACAGGACCTTACTGACAGTGCACACTAGCTGCCACTGAACAAAAAGGGTATGAAGAAAAGCTGAGAAATGTGGAGCACAAAATAGAGTGCTGCTGAACACACAGGTAATGTCAGATTACTGGCATATGTATATTAAAAGTATGGTTGTCCCAGTAACTGTAGTTATAGAATCAAACTCATAATCACACAAACAGACTGATGTTGTACATAAGGATTAGAAGACAAATCAAAGACACTAGCTCTGCAAAGAGAGAAAACAAGTTTATCTCCAATTTATGGTTCTCGCCAAATATTAGGGCCAGACTTGTTTGGAGATCATCACTCCACCTTTTTGTTTCCAAAGTAATTGTAATTATGATTTCACTATTTCAACTCTGAAAAGCTTGAGAAGGTAAATAAGCCTAGATTCAATCTCAGTAACTCTCTGCAACACCCTCCTATGCAAGCTAAATTTCCGCTTCTGCAGCTCTGGAACTTCTATTACACCTAGAAAAAGTATAAAATAGTGCAATTTACTACATAAACGAATAGATGAGGAGTTATTTGCAAAGTTACAGACTGTGGATCAAAACCATAAAGGGATAATCAGAAAATTATCAAAAAATATATATATTTAAAAAAATTATCAATTTATAAGAATTAGTTAAAGGAGGACTGATTAACATATTTGTGAGGTATTCGACACAATGGAAACGCTATCAACAAGTAATACCCAAAATTAAAAAGTTTGTAAGGCTTTCTTTTCTATCTTTCAGTAAAGCTCAGCTCCGGTCACACACCTGACAATTAAGATCACTAACAAGACTGAAGGAGAAAGATGTCAAGTTATAATAGCAGAACAGACCTGAATGTTGTTGTTTTGGTTTTATGGCAAGCTGCTTCTTGCACTCTCAGTCTCACTCTCCTGCATTTTCCTTCCCTCATCCTTAGCTGAGTGCCTTACTGCAGTCACTGCTTCCTTTATGTCCAGTATGAAGAGTACAGAATTGCAGGGTGAGCTAGTTCAGTGGCTGCTCTGACAGAAAACTAAATGTCAGATTAGGGTTTAAGCTTTCCCCCCCGCCCTCCAACTCTTTCAATCATCTGTATCAGTTGAGGCATGAGCATAAAGTAAGGAGAAAGTAACACATGTGTTACCTGGTAACACATACCCAGGTATCGGTTCTGAAAAAAAATAAAATAAAATAAAATAAAATAATATAGATTTAAAGGAAATGTATTATTTTTTGGGGTCCTGCATTTCAATAAAGATAAAGACTAATTAGAGAAGGATCAGAAGAAATCAATGCAATTTACTAGGGTACAGAAGACATGACACACGTATGCCCCCCCCCCCCCCCCAAAAAAAAAAAAAATAAGGACCTGAAGCATTATATTTGGTTATTTCAGGAAAAGAATATATATAGATATATATTGACAAGAGTCTTGCAAGAAATTTTCTCAAGATACAGAAGGAAGAGAGGAATTATCTGAGGAATTATCTGTTCATTTTCTGTGATGGATAAGTTTTGATGTAATGGACTTAAATCTTTCTTACTGAAACTCAGGAGAAAATTTCTAAAATACTTGAATGCTGGAATAAATTAGCCTGGAGGATTGTGGAATCTCCATTATTAGGATATCTTTAAGAACAAGGGCAAAAACATCTGTCAGAAATGGCAGAGCTATAAACAATCCTGGCTTTAGATAGGAAAATGTATGAGATGACAAAGCTGAGCTTTTCCAACCCCTCAGAACCAACTTTTTTTTTTTTTATCTCCACTTCCAGACTTTGAGATGTGCATTTTAAAATGTTTTTTCATGTTAGTATTCACATGAGTAGATATTTCCAAGTAAGATTAAAAGCGAAAACTGAAAACAGACCAATTTCAATACTCTTTGTCCTGTTTGATGCTAAGAAACCAAAAAATGCGTAATATAAATGTACTCTTAATATCTCTTCCTATTTTATATGACGTTATTTTAGAGAGCTGGCTGATACAATTATGAAAACATAACACTAAATATTTAAAATTTTTATAAGAAGACAACAATAACAGGCTGCCCTTATCTGTTGAAACTGGTGATCTTATTTAGTTTCACTGTCTCCCATCCTTCCTTCTGTTTATAGCATTATTGTTAAACGTTTTCACAAGCATCTTAAAATATAAAAACGTATATGAGAGGTACAAACACTGAAGAGGAAATTACGCAAGTTTCAAATAATTAGAGGGACACTAATACAGCAATTAATATTGGAATATTATTAATCCTGTATATACCCTCTCAAGTTATCTGAGGTTAAACATTGAATACATCAATTGCTTTGTCTCAAGAGATAACATAATTGTTGTATTGCTTAAGGAAGAACCAAAAATATTTTCTTTTAATATTCAGCTTAATCTTATTTGCCATTGTATTACTATTATATGAGCTGTTTTTATCATTATTAAAAATAAAATAAAATAAAATAAAATAAAATAAAATAAAATAAAATAAAAAAGTAAAAAAGAGCATACTTTGATGTATTAAAGGCAACAATTATCAACCTACATGACATTTGCTAAATGTCAGTCGTAGTTTATTTTGTCTCTGAAAACATACCCAGGAAAATGAAACATTCAGTAAGTCAGTCAATGCACTTACTCACTTGTTGCTGGGTTTCGCCAGGAAAAATGAAATGCAATCATGGAAGCTAAAATATTTCTGATATTCTCAGCCTAGAATAAATCCTTGATCCTTGTTTGCTACTATGCTTCATATCTGAAATATATAATTTTTCGTCTTTTGTTCATTCTTTATTTTTCTAATCATCTGACTTCAGTCTGTAACTCCCATTCACATCTATAAAAGGCTAATTTGTCCATGTGTGCTTTGGGCAAAATCTTCCTAAACATATGAGTGGATTCTCACAAATGAGTTGTTAATCAACACTTTATAACTGACGACATTATTTACTTGATAAAAAGTTCAAAATGTCTTCTCTATTTAATGTGTTAAGACCAAAATGTACCAAAAGTTCTTATAGCTAATTAAATCAGTTCTCTTCTCAGTATAGAGATTTCTCTACTGAATAAAAAGACTCCCATTACTGGGAGGGAGCCTTGTCAATTGATAAAATCTTTAAAAATTTCCTTTTTCTTTCCTTTTCATTTTCTGAAGTGTCAGTTCATGCAGACAACTTAGCTTCCATATTTCACTTTTCAACATTTAATCTTTCAGTCCAAGTACTTTTTTTTTTTCCTTCACTTGAATTTTTCTATTTCTCTTTCACATCTTGAATTTACATCTTCATTCACATTTAGAAAAGTCCAGAGCACCTTTGGACTGGACCTTTGGACTATTGTTTGACTTCCAGTCAATTTTTCTAAATTCATAATTCATCATTTTTTTATTTGATTTTTAGTCCCAGGTCTCCTACCTAAATCTATGCCTTTTTTTTTTTTTGTCTTTTTTTTTTTTTCCTTAAGTTTGTTTAGCAGTCGAAATTATGCTTCAAGTTCCTTAGAATTCAAATTCCACACTTTTTTTGCAATGTAACATAGTTATGTGCACGCTGGTGCTCTGGAAGAATTTAGCGTGTTAGTCTTTTTTGTTAAAGTGTAACAAACACTAAACTTAAAGCTTTTTTTCTATCAGTGAAATACATGATGGGGCAAACATCTCCAGAGAAATCAACTAGCTATACAAAACTCCCTCAAAAAAAGCAGCTAAGGGGATGGGTAAGCATTTAGATGGCTGCTTTTCTATGGTATACATTTCATTTTTATGTACAGGAAATTCCACAAATTATCTTTTTACTTAATTCTCTGCATAAATATGTTGATGTACTTAATGATAACTACATCTATTCCAGTGTCAGTGGAAATGACAAAAAAGCATCAGAAAATTCCCTAAAATGCAACAAGGAGAATTAATTTTTTGGTAATCTGTAGAATTATTCCAGTGCAGATTCTGGCTAATGTATATTGTACCTCTCTGGTCACTATAACAGCCTGAATTCTGGCTTTACTAAACAATATCCGGTACAAGAAGTCCTAATTTAAACAGTTAAAATATGTCAGTCACTAAAACACAAGGTCATAGTACTGTTACCATATTTTGTCTGTACTTCCTTGGCTTTCAGCCATATTTCAATAAATTAGTGCATTTACAACCTATATTCAAGATACCTCTCTGAGTTAAATCATCCCATGAGGCAGATGATGCATGTTGGAATTCTCTCCAGAGATTTAGTCTCATTAATCATGAAGCTTATGCAGAATATGGCCCTTTGTTTAATAAGTCATGTGTCAGTCAGTGATTGCATGCACCAGTGCTCTGCAATTTGCACTGGCTATCAGCAGGTTGTTGGGAGTAATTCAGGATGCTGATTTTAACATCAGTAATTCAAAATCATTCCTGCATATGGAAGGGGGAGCTAATGGTGTCAGATTTTGGTTTTCTCTGAAAAGTTGATCTTATTCATGAATTAATTGTGCCATGCATGCAGAATCAAACAAGTGGGGATCACTTCCACTAACTCAAGTTGGTACTTGTTTTAGTGTTGGTCCTTGACTTCAGTGAAAGCTTGTGTCTGCCCATAGAACACTCTGTACTGTATTACACCAACATGATATCACCTGAGGGGTAAAAAATTCTTTGGCAAACAGCTATTTAAGTCACCAATAAAAACATAGTTTGTTTAGAAGATACAATGGTTTAGAAGATATGTGTTTTTTGTTTGTTTGTTTGTGTTTGTTTGCTGAAATGTGGAAACACTGGAACATGAACCTCTCTGAAAGGGACGGAGAGTTAGTGATGCTTCCCATGGAAGGGAACTGACTGATTGCTAGTTCTAGTGCCTGCTGCAAAATTAATTTTTCAGATATATAAAGGTTGACAAGTGCTGTGCTTAATGTGTAAGGGCTTTCACAGTATCTTTAGGCTTGTTAAAAACAAGACTTCATTGTTGGACCAGAACCGAGATCTTGTCTTGCACTAACTGGAGCTTTGGCTGTGGCTTACCTAACTGAAAAATTACTGCACAGGAAGCAAGTTCCTTTGTAACAGGGTGGAGTCTTCAAGATGTAATTTAGAAAATCTAAATTAGGTTCCTGCTCTGCATGATTCCCTCAAAAAGCCTACCAGTCCCCACTAACTATAAAAAAGTCTTAAGGAGACCAGACCAGGACAGCCAAATACTGTCTTAATTATTTTCTCTCTCTGTTTCTGAGCACCTTCAGGGCTTGAGATCACATCAGTCCTACTGTAGTGAGGCCAACCTGTACTTCAGCTGAGGAGCTGAATTTTCACAAAAGTCTAGAATCCCAGGGACACAGATGAAGCCTATCCCCACACTAACATGGCTGTACAGCTTGGGAGACAGAGTTGGTTGGTGCCTTGCTGGGATGTGTGAGGATAGGTGAACTGTGCAACTGCCAGCCCTGACTCCGTAGTCAAGTGTTTATTGCATGCCAGGAGAACCTTTACACACTGCCTTTCAGGGCAGCAGTTTCACTGTGCTGTTAAATATACACACAATTAAATAAAGACTGGAAAAATGGATTCCAAGCATATCCTAAGTTCATTTATCTTCAGAAATTTTGTGAGGGTCAAGGGAAAGAGAAGTGATCATTTACTTGAATAATGTTAATTTCCTTATATCTGTCTAGAGATCTGCCACTAAATGCATCACATACCTTGTAAACTACATTAACAAAATAACACTGAAGAATTTTTGAAAGTTCAAAAGTCATGAGCTTCAAACAAAATAATAATATTCAAAAATCTATGAAAATGTTTTTATTCATCTATCTCACCTCAAATCTTATCAAATTATATTTTATGTGATAGTAATGTAGAAAGTATAAACACATATTCCATATATAGTAATTAGATGGGGTTTGTCAACATTAAATATGTAATATGTAGCGAACCTTAAAAGATTACTGTGTGGTTCTGTGTTCTAGGTATATGGTAAAAGTTTAAGAACGAAAACCACAATTGATGGTTAGTTATGACATGAAATATCAATACCAAAAACCAACATTCATTTACAATACTTTGCTAGCCACTTCTCTGATGTGTTATAGGAAGCTAGTTTGATCTTTCTGTCTTACCATTTGATATGTTTTTATGGGTATTTCAAAATAAATTATATATGTTTAAACAAAAATGTTTATGTGTTTTTGCTAATAATATTGAATTTCTGTCTATAAAATCTAGTACCTTATAGTACCTTATTTAATACTCTGGAAAGCATTGCGTGTTACTTTCTGAAAACATGGAACACCTGTAGCTTTGAGAATTCATCACTTTGTATTATTTTTATTTAGGGCTACAAAGATGGTGAAGGCTCTAGAGAGGAGTGTCTGAGGTCACTTCGTTTGTTCATCCCAGAGGAGAGGAGACTAAGGGGAGGCCTCATGCCGGTTCAGGTTGGATATCGGGAAAAGGTTCTTCACTGAGAGGGTGGTGGACCACTGGAACAGGCTCCCCACGGAACTGGTCACAGCACCAAGACAGAAAACGTTCAAGAACAATTTGGACGACATTCTCAGACAAAGGGTCTGATTTTTGGGTGGTCTTGTGTGGAGCCAGGAGTTGGACTCAATGATCCTTGTAGGTCCCTTCCAACTTGAGATTTCTGTGATTCTATGATTTTATGATCCTATGTAATCATATTTCCTGATTTTCTAAAATCTTACCTACACATATTAATGTTCTGCAAGAGAACACCAACTCTCCTTAAAATTTTCATTCCTAGATGCAAGTCCTACCAGACAGTAAAACAGATGTTCTAAAAAGTTGCTGGTCATCAAAGTTCCAAAGAAAAACTTGAAAACATAAGATTTGAGAACCTGGAACATAATATAAGCAAAACCAATGTAATTTTTTTTTCCTATTTCTTATTTCTTCTTTTTTTTTTTCCCCTAAGAAAACTGATGACTTTTTAATTTTAAATTATGTTGTTAATATTCCTTAATCTATTTTTTTTCCATGTGATTAACAATATTCTATATTCTTCTTCCAGAGAACATTATGGCAAATACATTACCTACACAAATGACTCTGAGGTTAATTTGTCTGACTGAATATCACAAGACAGCAGATGTAATGTACCTGGATTGATATATCAGTGAGATTTCCTCAAATGAGTTAATGTAAATTCTGCAAAATTATTTGCTATGCCTTCTGAAAACAAATCATAATTACAATATTTTTATGACAATTACTATTCACTGGACTGTAATGGAGTGTTGCATCTTTTAAAAGGGGTAGCAATTTACTTTTAAATAATATTTCTATTCAAATGGATTTGTGCTAGTTTTATAAACTTATCTCTTACAGAGATTCAGAGAAAAAGTCATTTTATATCATTAGAATCTACACTTTCATGTTCTTGTAGAGACTCAGAATATTCTGCTTCTTGAAGAGACCAAGATTTCAAAATTTTATAGTCTCAAGTTGTTTAATACAAAATTATTTTAGGTCATTTTAGAAGTTTAGAAGTCCCTTGAAGCTATGAAAAGTTAGGCTTACAGTATGTAATACAAATAACAAAAGAAATACGTAGAAAAATGAAAAGGATAAAGCAAAATGTGTTTATGTATGTACATATGTGTGTACATATTATATGTATGTACATATTATATGTACATTTGAGAGGTGTGTTGTTTTCACGCACAGAAAAAAGTGTAAAATAATAAAATTTTTATAGGCCCTTTTTTATTTTATTTTTTTTTTGACTTCCATAGCTGGTAGCTTATCCATCCCAAAACTTCTGTTTGTAAGATTTTGCAATATACAGTGCTATCTTCTATTCTCTAGCTATGAATCATAAAAAGCAGTGAGATAGAAGTGACAAATTGCTAAGTCATATGGAAACTATATTCCTCATTTCTCTTTGCTCACCTCATTTTCACTCTGCTAGCTTGTCTATCTCGTTAAACTTTGAACATTTCACAGTTCTGAAAATTTTTAAACAGCTCCTTTTTTTTTTTTTTTTTTTTTTTTTTTAAATCAGGATGCTGAATAAAGCAACATCTTTCCTGAAAAAATGCAATGTTTTTTACTTACACTTAGAACAAAACTTGAGCTTTCCTAAAGTCCAAGGTAGGCAGCACTTCTTCCAGGAACATTTCTTTTTAACTGCTAAGCTAAAAGAAGTTGAACTGAGGATAAATGTAAAGCGTCAACTTTATCATAGGTAACACATGAAAGTTACCCATTTATATATGTAATATACCTAATATATACATATATATTTAACATTTGTATCGACCTATGTAAATACAAGTTATATATGCGTGGAAGTAGTAGTAGTAGTTTAACTGTGTTTTTTAGCTTTGTCTGTACTTTGCTTACTTTGCTCTGTTGCACAGCTATTAGATTCAGTGTGTAAGAGTTATATTGTAATGTTACATTGCAAGAAACCCTCCAACTACTAATTTTGTACTCCATTTTTCAAGTCATGAATTTTATCAAGGCACTGAATGCAGAATGGCTGATTTTATAACCTAAAGGTAAAAGACCAAATTCCTTGTACAGCAGGAAAACATCTAAAATGATATCTTTTACAAACTTCTGGTTCTGATTGTGTTGGAGGCTGAGGTGTTTACTGTTTGTTCAAACTGTTGGCTTTTTGTTTTTGTTTTTTGTTTTTTTTTTTTTGTTTGGTTTTTTTAAACTATCACAGTGCACCCATTCAAATGCAAGCATTAAGTTATATCTCAACTCATAAATGGTTCCCTACAGTTATTTCAGAGCAAGCTGTCAAGTTTTCAGAAAGATGACTTGTGTTCATCTTGAGAACTGTAGTATAGGTAAGGTGAAAAAATTTCAGGCATTATTGTTACATTGAACTACATAAATGGCACTTAAGTACTTAAACTTTTTCTAAGTCTTATAGGTGCTAAAAGTGAAAATCTGTTTGAAAAAAAATCCAGAAGTAATTTTTCTCCTGTGTAATCTTGTTTTCTTTATGGAAAAAAAAGATGTCACCATATTTAGAGACTACACATAAAACTTGTGAATTTATGTGGGTTTTAGATGATATATAGAACTGGAACATTCTATACAGAGGTGAATTTCCCTCAGTGGTAAATTAATAATTTCTCCTGTGTTAGCTTGGAATGTGCCTAGCACAGCAAGGACTTGAATCTGATTAATGACTGCAATATTGTTTTATTTTGTTATTATTGGTAATCAAATTGTATAAATATATTTTACTGTTCTCTTCTGATTCACTGATGATCTGCATCAAATGAAATATGTTTTCTCATAACCATTATGACAAAGAGAACGGTAAAATTATAAGTATTAATGCTTAACAGGTGCTTTCAAAAGTGTTTTCAAGCCACAAACTAATAATATTTGACTTAATCTCCAAAATACGTTGATGGATCCATATACTCCAAGGTCTAGTGAATAACATAGTATTTCAGTAAAGTTTATCCCTTTCCTCTCTCACATTTTTATTTCTAATATTCTTCTGTCCTTATAATATACAAAGTGGACCATTCAATTATTGTGTATCAAAGAAAAAAATCCCTATGTAAACCGGTAAGGCAGATGAATTAGGATAGCAGTTTCCACTTTATCTCCTCTGACAACAGTGCAGTCATCCCTCTTCACAGTGAGGGTATGATCTGGGCAGATAGAATCTGGACAACTCATGAAAACAACGTAAACTCCATAGGGCTGTGCTGTCATAGGGTGCCCACACTCTTTGTATAATCACATGCAATGAATGTTTGTGTTTCATCTCCCATGATGTCAGCTTGCCTGTGAAGATGAAGAGGAAGAGATTGATCTCAAGCATGTGAAGGAGTGATTTCTAGGCTGCAAAATACAGAAGGAAACAAACAAACAAACAAAACAAAACAAAACAAAACAAAACAAAAACAAACAAAGCAACAAAAATAAAACAAAGAGATGATTACAGCAAGGGATTGAGAGCCTTCATCTCTAATAGAGGGGTGGAAGACAAAGAGCAGAAGGGAACAAGGACCAGACAGCCAGACCACAGAGGTGGCAGAAGACCAGACAAAAACAAAGTTTTCTGCTGTTCAAACATTCTCTGAGCAGCTTCAAACTAAGAAAGTATGCAAGGATATTCATTCAAAGAAGAACTGTTTATAAACCTTGTTTTGCTGTGCAGACATAGTCATTCTAAATTTTCTCTTTTAAAGCTTATACTCCAATAAACCTCTTTTTTTCCTGTTGAAAAGCCAATATTACAGTTATTCTAGAAGAGCTCACTGAAGGGGCAAGTTCTAGGTCCTTCAGAGATTTGGCCAAGTCAATGTCCCATCATATTCAACTAGTTTCCTAGTTTGAGTTTCCTAGATATTCAGATACCAGAAACTGTACAGCTTAATTAGTGTACTTCACCACTGAAGCTAATGAGAAGAACAGACTATACAGTAATGTACAGAGTTCATCAAAACCAGGATTGTTTTCATCTGGCGTCCTGGCTAACTCTGATGTGGTTGGTTTGGATAGATCGGTGCAGTTCTTCACTATCTTACACAGTTACAGGTTCACTAAATATATAATTTTTACAGGCTATACAGTCAGAAAAAGCCATACAGCAAATCAAAATAATCTATGAGGAGCAATATAAGAAAATTATGTCTTTACTGTTAGTATGACAATACCTATAAGTCATTTTCTTCTGTTGCCTTAAGGTTATTTAAAGGTTCCCCATCCAGACCTATCCAGGGTTAAATACCTGCCTCCATTTGAGAATAAAATGATACCGGTCATTAAAGAAAATCATTGGACTCAATTTAAAGGTAAGCTCTGTGGAGCTGTATAAGAACTTTATCCCATTCCCTACATCTGTATCCTCCATGTGAATGAAATCATCTATCATCTCCTTCAGTCTGGATAACAGCAACACATTCACCATCCTATTTCTAGCCAGAAAGAAATGAAACTCAAGGGCAAACAGAACCCTGTTGGAAATATCTGAATAAGTTCCTAATGGATGGTTGTTATCAAAGCACTCCCATTTTGCCATCCTCAGACAATTTTATGTTTTGTAGACGGATGGCAGCCTTTTTTTTCATTTCCCAACTTCTATAATTAGCATTTAATCTTATTGGTGTTTCCGAGTGCTCTCTTCAGGGTCATGGTACAAGTAATATTGTCTCTATGGAAAAAATAAATTTACTTATCAGAAAAGTATTTAGGTAGAGATAAGAATTCTGTGCAGCTGAAGGAAAAAGTGAGATAGCTGAAAGCTGGAGTATCTTGGATCCAGTACAAATGCAGACACGTGCGTCCACAAAGATGCAGATGAGATGAATACTATCAGGCTTTTTCACCTTGTCACAAAATAAGAGGTGAATACAAGCAGATTCTCTCACAGGGGTGAGATGGGGAAAATCTCCAGGAATCTACTGAGCAAGACTTGTCTACACCCACCTCTGGGAGAGCACCTAGGGAAGCTAGATACTCTCTCAAAGGGCTGCCAGGGTTGCTTTCCCAGGCTGTGACACTAGCCATTTCCCAAAGGAAAAATGGGAAACAAGAACAGACACAGGCTGGGTGGAGAATGGATTAAGAACAGCCTTGATGAAAAGGACCTGCGGGTGCTGGTTGATGAGAAGCTCAACATGATCTGGCAATATGCGCTTGCAGCCCAGAAAGTCAACCATATCCCGGGCTGCATCAAAAGAGTGGCCAGCAGGTCAAGGGAGGTGATTCTCCCTTTCCGCTTTGCTCTTGTGAGACCTTACCTGGAGTGCTGTGTTCAGCTTTTGGGCCACCAACACAAGAAGGACATGGACCTATTAGAACCAATCCAGAGGAGGCCACAAAGATGATCAGAGGACTAAAGCACCTCTCTTATGAATACAGGCTAAGGGAGTTGGGGTTGTTCAGCCCAGAGAAGAGAAGGTTCTGGGGAGACATTATGGCAGCCTTCCAGTGCTTAAAAGGGGCCTACAGGAAAGCTGGAGGACACTTTATCAGGGTGTGTAGTGACAGGACAAATGAGAATGGCTTTAAACTAAAAAAGGGTAGGTTTAGATTAGATATTTTGAGGAATTTCTTTACTGTGGGAGTGGTGAGACACTCGAACAAGTTGCTTGGAGATGTTGTGGATGCCCCATTCCTGGAAGTGTTGCCAGGTTGGATGGAGCTTTTAGAAATGTGGTATAGTGGGAGGTGTCCCTGCCCATGGCAGGGGGTTGGAATTAGATGATCTTTAAGGTCCCTTCCAACGCAAACCATTCTATGATTCTATGGGTTTTACAGACTTGTCTTTCCTCTTAGCACATAATTTCTACTTCTGAAGCTTAATTTTTCTGCAGTATATACAGTATATAACAGTTGACCATAGTTTCTTCTTGCCTCATTCTTTGTCTTCCAAAATACTAATAGCCTATAACAGGTTATTCAACAGCCTTCTGTTTGCAGATAATGGATCCAACAAATACTTTATGAAAAGTAGATCAATGAACATTTCTTTTCCTGAAATTTTTTCTTTCTTTTCAAGTATATGTAAAACTGTCAAAAGTGATGTAAGCACTTAATTGCCTAAACTGAGTTGACTTTTAGTGAAACATAAATACCCAAACTCTTGCATCATTTTTGAAGCAGAATTTCATTGCTAAAATCATCTAGCCATTTTTTTTTAAATTACCATCTGTCTTTCAAATAATTTTCTGTATGATTATATTCTTTAGTTTCTTTAAAGAGGTACATTTAAGTCTGACTAAATTAGTAGAATGGAGACATTTAAGTTTGTGTCTTTTTTTTCTTTTTCTTTCTTTTTTTTTTTTTTTTAGATTTTCAAATGACAAAACCAGGAAAATATTCTATGAAAAAAAAATCAAAAGGAATTGAAAAATATAAACATAAGGGTGTATTAGAGGAAACGTTTCAAGCTTCTTCTTAGAAAATTCAAAGAGAGTCTATAAAATACATTGTTCTTTGGATAAAAACAAAACAAAACAACAACAAAAAGCTGAGTATGTCTGGAGTATAAGTGGAAATACATAAAAGCAAGGATTTTATTTGGGGTTCAGCAAAACTTGAAATGAAATAACACATATGCCTGGTAAGGCATCAAGCTAGTACAGGCTTTTTCATACTTAATGTCTCCCTGATAGCAGCACTTGCAAATTTTTCTTTTCATGCAGTCACAGTATTTTTGTAGATCAACATGAAAGGCTTGAACAGAAATCTCAGCCAGCCCATTGTTTTTGAGAAATGTATCCCATGCTCAAGCTTTTCCATGTATTTCTTTAAATTTTAATAAATAACGTTACTTGCTACTCCATATATTTCTGGTGGAAAAATGTAATTGTCTAAACAATTTCACAAAGAAATCTAATTCTCAGCTCAGGAGGAGCAATTCTTGACCTTCAAAAATTTTTCATATTTTATTATTTTTATCTTAGAACATAGAGCTAATCGTTTTTCACAGAAGGTTAGTGCTCATCCAATTTCATGGGGTTATTGGTTCATATCACAGATGTAAAAAATGCAAGTGTTGGTTATTTCATCTTTTCTAAAAATACAGACTACTGCAGGACAGAGTAATGGTATTTGGCTTATCTCTCAAGCACAAATATAACTTGGAGACCACTGGTGCATTTTAGGAAAGTAGTATCAATTTCTCATGTAAAACTCCAATCTCATTACAGCATTCTCTCAGCAGCAGTCCTCTTAAATAGAGTATAAATACTAAGTGTTTATATCCTTGCCTTTCAATAAGCAAAATGTATGTGCAGCATTACTGAAGTTTTTCTAGCTATTGATAGGTCACCTAAGGCCAGCTCTCAATCTCTCCAAGCCCAAAAGAGGTAAGGTTTCACCATAGGAAGGATCCTTAGATCCCGGTAGATAGAAACAGGTGAGACCAGGTCTAGAATGTTGTATGTGTCATCATTTTGTCTTTCTTCAGATTCTAAGGTAGGGACTGAGGGAGAGATTAACCTCTCCAAAATTTAACTATTTGAATATAAGGTGCAGAGTCTGAACAAGATAGTTGCTTTCATTTGGGGATTTCAGTTTAGTTTTACAATGAAGTTACTTTTAACATGAATCCCACTTATTTTAAAGCTGAATGGAATACTAATTTGCCTGTCCAGCTGCAAAATAACTCTTTTATTAGTGTTTAAGTTTCAATCACACCTCAGTGTTCATAGTACACAGATATATATTCACATAGTTCAAGGTAGCTGGCAATGAGTGCAAAGAATTGGGATCTGCTGCTATAAAATACCCTCAAAAAAAAAAAAACAAAGGAGAATTTCCACAATCTTCAGACCAAAAAAAAAAGAATATATATATTATAATAATTAAATAAATGTATATAAGATAATGCCATAGTACATATGGTACATAGAAAATTGTTTATGAGTGACAGGAATAGAGAGCATGGTTCTCTGTATACACTAGCCTCAATAAATGATCTTTATATTAATTACAGAATAGTTCTTCTAACCCAGACAGATAGTGAGGCCACTGCATAAAAGCAGCCATTACACTGCTTTCTGCTAGACCTGGACAGGCTGGCAGACAGGCCAAAAAACAACTTCATGGACATCAACGATGAATATATGTATATGGATACAGGCCCTGCCTAAGGACTCAGGCTCAAAGCAGCATTACCTGGTAAAAGTTAAAAGCAACATCAGCAAAAATAAACTAATAAAAAATAAACTAATAAACCTAGCCTGTAGATTCATACCACAAGGCACGTGAATCAATTTCCATGGCATTAGTTGCTGAGCAACCTGGTATTTCATTCAGTTGTTAAGACCAAAAGTGTCAATCCTGTCTGTCACCAGTAAGAAATGACTAGACATAAAATTTTCTTGCTTTATAGTGTTTTGTGTGTGTGGTTTTTTTTTGTTGTTGCTGTTGCTTTGTGGGTTTTTTTTTGCTTAGTAACTGAACTCATTTCAGCTTTTCTCATACACTGTAGCCATAAATATTATTACTAAATATTATTGCTTAACAATAACAAGGATGACCAACTGCTTTCTGAGTTAGTAGGTGATTCATTACTTGGAGTGGAGCAAAAGTGAGCTTTTCCAATAGCTCATCTAGCTAAAGATCACCATTTACTCTGATAACCTACATTGAAACCAAACAGGAGAAATGACTAGCACTCCGAACTCAGTAGCAAAAAGTCAGTTCAAAGGAGAAGAAACATACAGTTATTTCTTTCAGACTGAATGACAATTTAAAATCTATGGTCCTGAGTTATTTTGGTTAGGAGGACAAAAAATAATGATGAAGCCTGGTTACCTTGATACAAACCTATTCTTATGTACATGAGGCACTGGAAACACTGTTTTGCATTATACTTAAAGAAATCAAATAATAGAAAATTGTCAACATTAACCTTAAAATACCTAGGTTTCACCTAGGTTTTCTCTCTTTCATCTCTTTCTTTTTCCTTGGTTCTTTTTTCTTGGTTTTTTCATTCTTCTCGGTATCTGCTGCTGTGATTTATGTCACTGCTTTTATTCTTTCATGTGCTTACCCATACAAAAATAATAGCCTGCCCAAAAAAGGGCATTACTTGTGACTTCTTGATTAGCTGAGTACTTTACAAAAGGAGCCTCACTTGATATTGCAAGGTTCTATTCAGTTCATGTTGCAAATTTAATAATACTGCAGTATTAGTATTATAGTAATATGCATACTGTACATTTCAATATAAACTTTATATACTACATAAAATTTAACTCATTGATGAGTATTGGTAAATACTTTGAACTGTCTTAATAAGCAAACTTTTGTTATTTGAATCAGATGGTCATATGAAGAGTACCAACTACAGCTGATATAATCAGAATGTCAGTACAAAAATTAAGAAAATATTCATTCTTAGCACATGTATACCCACCACTAAAATGAAGATCTCAGGATTTCTAACAAGACCAGTAGTTGGAGTAATAACAAAGAGCTGGTAATGAATGCAAAATTGGAAGCAAATCGAAGTGTCACCAACATAGTATCACAGTATCTGTATATATACAAATGTAACGATCTCACTGTTGATTCATTGATACTAAAGAAAAAATATCTGAAGTGGGAAGCAGATGTTAGAGTATTACAGCAGCAGGTGCACATCCCTTCCTGCCATTTGCAAACCAGCTTCAGCAATGACTCATTTGGGTGTAGTCTTGATTTGATTGACTTATTTCCCATACTCTTAGACAAGTATTCATTTCCAAAGCACCTAGCAGGCAAGAACAGCACAACCTATAGAAATTTGATGGATTAATATAGTAGTAATAATAATAATGTAATGCTTATACAGAGCATGTTCTATATGTATATATTTAAACAAATATTAACTAATGCAAAATAATGTTATTCCTTTACTTTCTCATGATAGTAACAAAGCATACTACTTATTCTCCATCTACTCTTTCATGATTTTAGCCCTTTGCATTTGAGTATGTTACAGTAAACTCTAGAGATCAATTTGTACAGCACAGAAAGGTACATACAGGCATATTATATTTTACAAACTCCTCCATAAGCGGAAGTCTGGAGAAGAAGATAGACAAAGGTTCTTAAAATCAGGCATCATATAAAGATTACACTTATGGGATATTATGAGTTAAATATCAATGGAACCAAAAGAATTTCAGGCAAAATTACTGTTAGTCAGAATTCTCCTGAGAGTAGTTTACAGTCAGAGGATGGCAGTCTCTCAGAAATCTTCAGATGTGCAGTCCAGCTCACCTGCTGGAATTTTCAGGGAAGGGAAAGACTGGAGAAAGGGTTCAAGGGCAACCAGGGCCCTTAGCTCTGAGTAGCCCAGTAGGTTTAAGGGTCCAGAGACATATAGACTAGAGTAGCAAATTCTATCTGAACTCAATGCCTTTCCAAGCTTCACAGCATGTACCTAGAAACTTATGAATCTTTGAGCATTTTATACTTTTATTTTAGCCTCCAAGTGTGCCCTTGAGCTGCTGTCCCTTATTGCTCACACTGCCTGCCTGTTGACTCATGATCTGGCTTCTGAATTCAGGATAAGCCAGCTAGATCTGCTGATGGGGAAATCTAGAGATAAAAGAAATAGAAGTGTTGCTTGTTCCCAAACACTACAATATAGACAGAGCCAGTTGGTGCAGAGAGTTCAAGCTGAGTTTAGTTTCAGCAGAGTTACTAACGGCATCACTGAAATATTGTCTGACATCTAGACTTTGATCTCAATGAGGACAACCAAAAGCTGTCCATTTGTACCTCTCAGAAATCCTGGGGAAAAGAGTCTGGAACTCTGGGACTTTGGAAGTTGGGCTCTTAGATGGAATTTCAGATCTAAAAGAAACATTCTACTTTATAATTTTAAAAGAAAAAATGTTTTGTTTCTTTGCCTGAAAATTTGAAATACGTATTTTTCATTTTAAAAAGCACATTATCTGTGTTCAGAATTTCAGGATACTGGAAGGAGCTATTTCTGGTTTTCAACAATATTTAAGTAAAATTTAGTAAACTTCGTGGCAAAGATTTTCCTTCTCCAGATTCAGATATTTTTACGAGTAGGGTGAGAAGTAGGGAGTAGAGTTTTTTGCAGGGGATGTTTATAGATTCATTGTTAAATCATTACACTGAACAGCTGGGGAAAATAATGACTTAGTCATTGACTTATTATTTTGAAGATGTAAATATGGTATGAATACTAAGTATAATTACTCCTGTGCTTTTTCTTTTCTGTAAGGTTTCCAGTAGTTTAGCTGTTGGTGTTAGTGTCCTGGACAGTTTCCAAATAGCCTAAATAATTTCAATCTGCCTACTTTTTTTTTTTTTTTTTTTTTAATTGTCTGAGAACAGGAGAAGGAAATTTTGTGATTCTCTTTAAGAAGCATGTGCCAGCCAAATTCAGATGAGGAGTGATGAAAGAAGTAGACAGATGTGGGAGAATGGACACCGATTGTAGCAATGCACTTATACAGTTACTCAACTAAGTGCAGGCTAGACTGCAATGGTTTTATCATTTCATAATTTATTTTGTAAATAAAGCAAATGGATAAATGAAGATGTTTATATGTTCATCCTTACACAGGCTACTAGATGTAAGTCTTGTGGAAACTTGTTGACAATAAAGGCTAGCTCAGGCATAATAATGGATAAAAGGAAAAATCCAAGGCTACCATGACAAAAATAGGATTGTAAGGCTACAGGAATAGGAAGATAGGAAAGACTAGGAAGGACAGAGAAATATGAGAAGGTAATATGGCAAATACTTTCATGTTTATATGAGGAAAGGTAAAAGTATTTTCACTTGTTCTCTCAAAACTGGAGAGTATTCTGTGCCAATATTTACCATAAAATGCAATAACTCTATTGAGATATTGTACATTTTTGCAATTATTTATCCAAGAATACAGTTTAGGAATTTAGGAATTGTTAATATTCGGGTGGGATAAGAATGAATCTATGCTGATGGAACAGAAAAATCAACTGTGTAACTGGTGGAGGTATCCTATGACGAAACAGAGAACAGCAAGGATTTGTACTGAGCACTCAGCAATAAAATTTGGATAGGAGGACTTTAACTAGTTACATTTTAACTAGTTAGAAAGGAAAAAGCAGAAAAGAAAAAATGGAAAGCAGACTTCAGGCTGCTCAGGGAACTAGTCAGCAAGGTCCCCTGGGAAGCTGCTTTTGAAGGCATAGGCGTCCATCAGTGCCGGTCAGTCTTTAAGCACTGCCTCCTAAAAGCACAAGATCAGGCAATTCCAAAATATTGGAAGGCAGGCAGGTGAGGCAGAAGGCCAGCCTGGCTGACCAGGGATCTTCTACTGGAGCTTAGGTGGAAAAAGAAAGTGTACGGCTACTGGAAGGAGGGTCAGGCGACGAGGAAGGAATACAGGGATGCTGTTCCTGTTTGTAGGGAGAAAATTCCTGTGGCCAAAGCCCAACTAGAGTTGAAGCTGGCCATGTCTGTGGGAGACAATAAAAAAGGTTTTTTTTAGATATGTTAACAGAAAAAGGAGAACCGAACATAGAAAACATAGGTCTGCTACTTGATGGGGAAGGTCTCCTCACAGACAATGACATAGGCAAAGCAGAGATGTTTAATGCCTTCTTCACCTCTGTCTTCAATGTTGATGATGGGCTTCGGGACCCTGGATGCCCTGAGCGGGAGGACCATGACAGTGGGAATGACAGACTCCCTACTGACCCTGAACGTGTGCGGGATTTGCTGCTCCACCTGGACCCATACAAGTCCATGGGTCCGGATGGTATTCATCCCAGGGTGCTTAAAGAGCTGGCTGATGTCATCACGGGACCTCTCTCAATTATTTTTCAATGATCTTGGGAGTCTGGAGAGGTCCCAGTAGACTGGAAGCTGGCAAATGTTGTGCCAATTTTCAAGAAGGGTAAGAAAGAAGACCCTAGCAATTACAGGCCTGTCAGTCTCACGTCAGTGCCTGGTAAAATTATGTAGAAGATGATTCTTGACGTTATTGAGGCGCACCTGGGGGACAATGCAGTCATTGGTCCCAGCCAACATGGATTCATGAGGGGTAGATCCTGCCTAACAAATTTGATTTCCTTTTATGATAAGATCACCCATCTAGTCGATCAAGGGAAACCAGCTGATGTGATCTTTTTGGACTTCAGCAAGGCTTTTGACACGGTTTCCCACAGGATCCTACTGGACAAAATGTCCAGCATACAGCTAAACAAAAACATCATACGATGGGTGAGCAATTGGCTGACAGGCAGGGCTCAAAGGGTTGTGGTAAATGGGGCCACATCTGGCTTGCGGATGGTTACTAGTGGGGTCCCTTAAGGCTCCATTTTAGGGCCAGTCCTCTTCAATGTTTTTATAAATGATTTGGATGTAGGACTAGAAGGTGTTTTGAGCAAATTTGCCGACGACACCAAACTTGGAGGAGTTGTGGACTCTGATGAGGGTGGAAAGGCCCTGCAGAGAGATCTGGACAGATTGGAGAGCTGGGCGATCACCAACCACATGAAGTTTAACAAAAGCAAGTGCCGGGTTCTGCACCTGGGACAGGGCAACCCTGGCTATATGTACAGACTGGGTGATGAGACACTGGGGAGCAGCCCCGCAGAGAGGGATCTGGGGGTTGTGGTTGACAGCAAGTTGAATATGAGCCAGCAGTGTGCCCTGGCAGCCAGGAGGGCCAACTGTATACTGGGATACATCAGGCATGGCATCGCTAGTCAGTTGAGGGAGGTGATTGTCCCGCTCTACTCTGAGCTGGTCCAGCCTCACCTCGAGTACTGTGTGCAGTTCTGGGCACCACAGTAAAAAAAGGACATTAAACTGTTGGAGAGTGTCCAGAGGAGGGCAACGGAGATGGTGAAGGGCCTAGAGGGGAAGACATATGAGGAGCGGCTGAGGTCACTGGGCCTGTTCAGCCTGGAGAAGAGGAGGGTGAGGGGGGACCTCATCGCAGTCTACAACTTCCTCGCGAGGGGGATTGGAGAGGCAGGTGACCTATTCTCTGTTATCACCAGTGACAGGACCCATGGGAACGGTGTTAAGCTGAGGCAGGGGAAGTTTAGGCTGGACATCAGGAAGAGGTTCTTCAACGAGAGGGTGGTTGCACACTGGCACAGGCTCCCCAGGGACGTAGTCACTGCACCAAGCCTGTCTGAGTTTAAAAAGCGATTGAACTGTGCACTTAGTCATATGGTCTAAAATTTGGGCAGACCTGTGCGGTGCCAGGAGTTGGACTTGATGATCCTTATGGTTCCCTTCCAACTCAAGATATTCTATGATTCTATGATTCTATGAAAAAAAAAAAAAAAAAAAAGTGTGTTTCTATTTTCTTTTGTAGAAAGCTAAGGCTTTGGGTACTGTTCTTACCTGTGTGAGTCTTTCGAAGTTACACTTCCTGCTCTAATTATTGTAGTAAGAAAGCTCTCCCATGGAAAGTCACTCAAAATTTTGTTCTAGAAGAGACTACAGCTTTCTGCTTAGGAGGCTATAGGGCACATGATCTCCATGGCTGGTGTTTTATGTAGGCTTTCAGATAATTTCCCAGTGCAGCTGGAGGAATCAGATCTCTTTTGTCAGGCCTTTTATGCTTTGGACCTGCTTCGGGCTAGCAGTCAGGACTGTCTGGAACAGGTGTGAATCTCCCCATGGAGACACAAATATTGCCTTGAGTCTTTCTACCTCAGCTCAGTCCAGCAGACATCCAGCTTCACTGACACTGAAAGCACACTATAAAACCTTCTTCTGTATACTTGCTTTTCCCTAAACAGTGAGCTCAACAGGTTCCTGTGGGAAGACCATTGTCTTTATGGCCTGTGTTGGAGAAAAGGCATACTACATAAGCAGCACACACAGACAAATATTTGAACATATTCCTCTGATTTTATTACTTTTAGGGTGGTTCTAGACTGATAGAAACACACTATGATAAACTCACAAGGGAAAAACTATCTGCACAATTTACTTCTGGAAACCAGATGCCTAAAAGTAAGTTGTCCATTCCCTGACTTTATCCCTGTAAGCATTCAGTCAAGTCTGGCCCTTTGAGTGTTTTATTTTCTTTGAACTATTGAAATAACACCTTATTTACTAGGAGGCTGAAAGCTTAATTAGGCAGATATTATAGAAGGCTTCTTAAAGGTTTGGATATAACTGCCAAGATTTGTTCCTTATCATTTCAGTTTCATTACCAGCTCCAGTTTGCTAGTAAGCCTCATGCACAAGCCTCACAACACAGTGCTACTGTTGCTACATCTTCACTGCCACCTTATGTGACCTATATGTTTGTCCAGTATTTTGCACTACAAACTATGCCAAAGTCCATTATTTCTGTTTGTATAATGCTGAGCAAAATAGTACCCAGTTGGCTTCTCTGCAATGTGCTCTATAAATACTATGCACCAATATTATTATTATAGTTGTTATATTATGGTTATTATTATGTTTGTTGTTATTATTGCTATTATTACTATTATGTAATGACATACTTAACAGCTGTAAACCGTTACATATGCCTTGAACTTCTGTTATACTGCAATAGTGTCTCAAGACTACATTATACACATCCTGAATATTCTACAGATGTGCTTATATTGTGTTTATAGATGCATTTAAAGTATGCCTCCATGATCCCAGAACCAATAAACATACATTGCCATAAATCAATTAAAAGCCCATATACCACATTGATGCATCTATATGTCTGCTTTGATTCTCTAGACATTGTTGACTTTCTGGGAGATGGTTGATCCTGTCATGAAGAAGCAAGAGAGGGTTGATCTGCAAGGGATAGGAGCGAGGAGTCAGACTGGCAAAGCAGTGCCCTCACCAACACAGATTCAGTCCCACAGTGCTGCAACCAGAACAGACCAGGTCCAGTGAGCATAACCAGGGGCAGTCAGGATCCCAGGCATCCCCATATGCTCCAAATATTTCTCTTAATGTTGTTTTCTTTTCTCCTTGTTTCTTAACCTTTACCAAACAGCAAGCATCCAGAAGCGACTAATCCCAAATGTAGAGTATCCAGTGAGACCTATGGCTTCTCCTGCAACTTCCTGATTCCACCAGTATCCATCATTGTTTTCCCCAGCTCTGAGAAGACTGTGATGAGCTATCCCAGGTGCTTCTAACTGTGGTCCTATCTCTTTTTAGTTATTCCACAAACCCTTAAAAACAATATAAACCTCTTTCTATTGAATTTGGTATCTATCCCACTCTTTGTTTTTGCTCTCTTCCTAAGTGATTGAAAGAGTCAGATGAGAAATCCTGGTTTTTACAGTGCTTGGCGTATCTCTTCAAGCGTTAGAAGACTCAGTTCTGAGATGGGTGATAAAGTTCATCCTGATCTGAGCCCAGTCATTTATGTTATCAAATGCCTTATTTCATAAGGTAAACTGGAAGGAGAAAATGATGCAGAGGAAGGGAACAGCTTGTGAACTGCTATACATGTGCAAGAGCCCAGATGTACAAACTTATGGACTTGTAATTATAGAAGTTTGGCAGCTTTAGGTGCTCAGAAAATTTAATGTGGATGCATAGTGCATAAAATGCATTGCCCTCAGAGACTTGTTTTTGTAGTTCATACCATCTTTCTTAATACTAGAAATGGCTGAACATGGTTATAAATATTTTTGTTGAGAAGGACATGAATGTGTAGGTCAGCAAGCTGACTGTGACTCTGAACACTCGGCTTTGGGGATAAACTCTCAGTCTGCCTTCTGGTTAAAATAAAAAATCACAGGAAGCAAGAGGGACCAGGAAATCACTGCTTCTATTTTTGATATTGTATTTAGTCTCCTCTCAGAAGTATTTCAGGATCATGGAATTGGAATCACGTGCAACCTATACCGTGCTCCCTCTTTTTTTTTTTTTTTTTTCCATGTTCCTGTGGACTTGGACCTCCATAACCTGACTTTTTAATGTCATCATATGAGACTTTGAGAGGTATATACTTGGAATGTTTTAGCTGCAAGGATGGATAAGGATTTGTACTTTAATAGTGCATCTTGGACCTGTGATGGTATATTTGAGTGACATATTGGGAAACAGATGAACAACTAGAGGATGAATGAACAAATTCTGCTTATTATCCCTCATCTGGATTGGACTCAGTGACTTAAAAAATGTGCAGTTAAGTTAAATTACATACTTTCTACTCTCCGTTTGATTCTTGTGCACTGTGTATGTAAAGGTTAAAAGTTTCTACTTTAACAACCTGTCCTGGTTTCAGTTAGGACAGAGTTAATTTTCCTCCTAGTAGCTGGTAGGGTGCTATGTTTTGGATTAGGATGAGAAGAGCGCTGATAACATGCTGATGTTTTAATTGTTGCAGAGCAGTGCTTACACCAAGCCAAGGACTTTTCAGCTTCTCCCTCTGTCCTGCCAGCGGGCAGGCTAGGGGTGCCGCAGGAGCTGGGAGGAGACAGACCCAGGACAGCTGACCCAAACTGGCCAAAGGGGTATTCCATACCATCTGACATCATGCTAAACAATATATAGGGGTGGCTGGCCGGGGGAGGGGGGGGGCGTCTGCTCGGGGATAGGCTGGGCATCGGTCAGCGGGTGGTGGGCAATTGCATTGTGCATCACTTGTTTCGTACACAGTAGTAGTAGTAGTACTATTATCATTAGCATTAGTATTTTTTCCTGTCTTAATAAACTGTCTCTGTCTCAACGCACAGGCTTCGTTTTCCCGTTTCTCTCCCCCATCCCAGAGAGGGAGGGGGGAGGGTGAGCAAACGGCTGTGTGGTGCTTAGCTGCCTGCCGAGTTAAACCACAACAACAGCAATGTATTCACGTAACCAACTTAAAGCCAAAACTTTCAGCCCAGTCCTTGACCTGAATAGTGAGTGAGGATCCGGATCCTGCCATTTATACGTGAGAGTTTATATGCAGCCAAAGTAAATACTATAGTCAGAGGTCATGGGGCTAGATTTTGAAAAGTCCTGCATAAAGAAGAGATCTCAGAAAAGCAAATTTAAAAAACATTAATGTCAAGAAAAGTAATTCTGATTGCTATATTCTTTATCTGTCATGACTAGACAGATGAAGATCTATGATAGCAATTTTTCCCTTAAGGTCATTTTCTTTTTTCTTTATTTATTTCTTTATTTTTATGTATTAATTTTTTTAACAGGCTCTGTACTAATTTTCATCACAGAATGACTAACAGAAATATGACCCTTATGCACCTTTTGCAGTTAATTCATTAGGTCAATTCTAACCACTAAACCTCTTGTCAGGTTACTTCTATCAGTGATAAGGAGCAATTGACCTTAAAACATTGAAGCCAGGTAGATGAGCCTATTCCACAAGGTCTCTTGGCTCCACCCTTGTTAGGTGAAATCTGCCAGATGTGGATCATTTGACCTTTGCTATATAGGAAGCATGAGGAGTTGTGGGGAATTGCCTCACCAGGGGAGTTTGAGGCTCAGGTTATCTGGGGTGCTTTTCTACCAGAGTGAAATGGACTCAGTGTTCCCCAGTAGGCTGCTTTTTCTTCATGTTTTTTACCGTCTCTGTGAAATAGTTTTAGAGACTCTATGAGCTAGTTACGTTGGTGGTGCCTTCTCAGGACAGTAAAACCATGGTGGTACTACTTCACTGTGAAGTAGTTAGGAAGTGACTCAAGTTCAGAAGCTGGCAGGTAAGTGTTCCTGAGTTCTACAGTTGTTTAATGTCAAGGAGTTTGAGTACTTCCTTCACCTTGTCTGTTTTCAGCGAAATTACTTGCATGGATTCAAAGCTTCCTTCCTAGCAGGAGAAGAAGAAGAAAAAAAAAAACACAGAAGCTTAAGTGCATACAGGTAAGCCTGGCTTTGAAGAATGTTCTTAAGTCTGTGTTTGAACAACAAGCTGTGTGAAAAAGGTGCCTTACTGTGAATGCAAATTTTGCCTTGTGGTAAGTAGAAACAGATTTGGGTAGATACTGGTGGCATTATCATTACTTTTGCTAAGTGGCAATTGTGAGAATGTGCTGTTCATAAAAGAAATGCTGTATTCACAATATGCTAGTCAAAAGCCTTTAAATTACTAGAAGTTATAGTTTCAAGGAGATAAATTTTTTTAAAGAAAGAAGTTATTGTTGGCCATCTCCCCCAACTCCTCCATAGACTGGCTCCCTGAAGAAAAAGCGTGAAAGGTGTAATTGTTAATAGCTTCTGAGGTAGGGTCAGGGGAAGATAAGTTTTCCCACGTGTTCACTCTCCCTTCTCCTCCAGGTGAGTTACGGTAGCTTTCCAAAACTTCGACTATACTTGAAATGCTCAGAGCAGCGTGTTCTTATAAGTATGTCTCCTGAATGCACTTAAGGTTTTGTTTAAGGTTAAACAAATACTTCAGAGTGTCATCCAGAGATCCGTGCTGAGGCAGGATAGTTATGCGTGGCAGGGAGAGTGGGAGGACATGCGCAGGTATCTAGAGCAGGGCGCACCTCCACTGGAAAGACCATGAGACCATGAGGAACCCACAGTGGATGAGCTGGCTAAACAAGTCTGGCAGTACAAAGACAGTCTTTCCTCTTCCCTACAGGTCTGCATCTCGGCTGTGCAGAAACATTCTAAAGAGACGGACCAACAAAAAGAGAACTTACCTTCCTCCCCACCTGTACAAAGCAGTATCTCAGCTATTGGGGGTAAGCCCACTTCTGTGCGAGGAAGACAAGAGAGCGCATACACAGCCTGTGCCACCCTGTGGTCGTACACTGTGGAAACTACACACATTCGTACCTACAATCACCATACCTACGTAAGTGACCACGGAGAGCATATGAGAAAACACGATGGAAAAAAAATCTCGACACTAGAGGCATGGGTGTGAGTAGCAAGAAAAAATAATTTGGGAAAAGGAATTCTATGAGAAACTTCCAACTCCAACTTAAGGTGGGTGGAACCTGGTCCCCAGAGCTGTGGTCCCCAGAGCTGTGGTCCCCAGAGCTGTGGTCCCCAGAGCTGTGGTCCCCAGAGCTGTGGTCCCCAGAGCTGTGGTCCCCAGAGCTGTGGTCCCCAGAGCTGTGGTCCCCAGAGCTGTGGTCCCCAGAGCTGTGGTCCCCAGAGCTGTGGTCCCCAGAGCTGTGGTCCCCAGAGCTGTGGTCCCCAGAGCTGTGGTCCCCAGAGCTGTGGTCCCCAGAGCTGTGGTCCCCAGAGCTGTGGTCCCCAGAGCTGTGGTCCCCAGAGCTGTGGTCCCCAGAGCTGTGGTCCCCAGAGCTGTGGTCCCCAGAGCTGTGGTCCCCAGAGCTGTGGTCCCCAGAGCTGTGGTCCCCAGAGCTGTGGTCCCCAGAGCTGTGGTCCCCAGAGCTGTGGTCCCCAGAGCTGTGGTCCCCAGAGCTGTGGTCCCCAGAGCTGTGGTCCCCAGAGCTGTGGTCCCCAGAGCTGTGGTCCCCAGAGCTGTGGTCCCCAGAGCTGTGGTCCCCAGAGCTGTGGTCCCCAGAGCTGTGGTCCCCAGAGCTGTGGTCCCCAGAGCTGTGGTCCCCAGAGCTGTGGTCCCCAGAGCTGTGGTCCCCAGAGCTGTGGTCCCCAGAGCTGTGGTCCCCAGAGCTGTGGTCCCCAGAGCTGTGGTCCCCAGAGCTGTGGTCCCCAGAGCTGTGGTCCCCAGAGCTGTGGTCCCCAGAGCTGTGGTCCCCAGAGCTGTGGTCCCCAGAGCTGTGGTCCCCAGAGCTGTGGTCCCCAGAGCTGTGGTCCCCAGAGCTGTGGTCCCCAGAGCTGTGGTCCCCAGAGCTGTGGTCCCCAGAGCTGTGGTCCCCAGAGCTGTGGTCCCCAGAGCTGTGGTCCCCAGAGCTGTGGTCCCCAGAGCTGTGGTCCCCAGAGCTGTGGTCCCCAGAGCTGTGGTCCCCAGAGCTGTGGTCCCCAGAGCTGTGGTCCCCAGAGCTGTGGTCCCCAGAGCTGTGGTCCCCAGAGCTGTGGTCCCCAGAGCTGTGGTCCCCAGAGCTGTGGTCCCCAGAGCTGTGGTCCCCAGAGCTGTGGTCCCCAGAGCTGTGGTCCCCAGAGCTGTGGTCCCCAGAGCTGTGGTCCCCAGAGCTGTGGTCCCCAGAGCTGTGGTCCCCAGAGCTGTGGTCCCCAGAGCTGTGGTCCCCAGAGCTGTGGTCCCCAGAGCTGTGGTCCCCAGAGCTGTGGTCCCCAGAGCTGTGGTCCCCAGAGCTGTGGTCCCCAGAGCTGTGGTCCCCAGAGCTGTGGTCCCCAGAGCTGTGGTCCCCAGAGCTGTGGTCCCCAGAGCTGTGGTCCCCAGAGCTGTGGTCCCCAGAGCTGTGGTCCCCAGAGCTGTGGTCCCCAGAGCTGTGGTCCCCAGAGCTGTGGTCCCCAGAGCTGTGGTCCCCAGAGCTGTGGTCCCCAGAGCTGTGGTCCCCAGAGCTGTGGTCCCCAGAGCTGTGGTCCCCAGAGCTGTGGTCCCCAGAGCTGTGGTCCCCAGAGCTGTGGTCCCCAGAGCTGTGGTCCCCAGAGCTGTGGTCCCCAGAGCTGTGGTCCCCAGAGCTGTGGTCCCCAGAGCTGTGGTCCCCAGAGCTGTGGTCCCCAGAGCTGTGGTCCCCAGAGCTGTGGTCCCCAGAGCTGTGGTCCCCAGAGCTGTGGTCCCCAGAGCTGTGGTCCCCAGAGCTGTGGTCCCCAGAGCTGTGGTCCCCAGAGCTGTGGTCCCCAGAGCTGTGGTCCCCAGAGCTGTGGTCCCCAGAGCTGTGGTCCCCAGAGCTGTGGTCCCCAGAGCTGTGGTCCCCAGAGCTGTGGTCCCCAGAGCTGTGGTCCCCAGAGCTGTGGTCCCCAGAGCTGTGGTCCCCAGAGCTGTGGTCCCCAGAGCTGTGGTCCCCAGAGCTGTGGTCCCCAGAGCTGTGGTCCCCAGAGCTGTGGTCCCCAGAGCTGTGGTCCCCAGAGCTGTGGTCCCCAGAGCTGTGGTCCCCAGAGCTGTGGTCCCCAGAGCTGTGGTCCCCAGAGCTGTGGTCCCCAGAGCTGTGGTCCCCAGAGCTGTGGTCCCCAGAGCTGTGGTCCCCAGAGCTGTGGTCCCCAGAGCTGTGGTCCCCAGAGCTGTGGTCCCCAGAGCTGTGGTCCCCAGAGCTGTGGTCCCCAGAGCTGTGGTCCCCAGAGCTGTGGTCCCCAGAGCTGTGGTCCCCAGAGCTGTGGTCCCCAGAGCTGTGGTCCCCAGAGCTGTGGTCCCCAGAGCTGTGGTCCCCAGAGCTGTGGTCCCCAGAGCTGTGGTCCCCAGAGCTGTGGTCCCCAGAGCTGTGGTCCCCAGAGCTGTGGTCCCCAGAGCTGTGGTCCCCAGAGCTGTGGTCCCCAGAGCTGTGGTCCCCAGAGCTGTGGTCCCCAGAGCTGTGGTCCCCAGAGCTGTGGTCCCCAGAGCTGTGGTCCCCAGAGCTGTGGTCCCCAGAGCTGTGGTCCCCAGAGCTGTGGTCCCCAGAGCTGTGGTCCCCAGAGCTGTGGTCCCCAGAGCTGTGGTCCCCAGAGCTGTGGTCCCCAGAGCTGTGGTCCCCAGAGCTGTGGTCCCCAGAGCTGTGGTCCCCAGAGCTGTGGTCCCCAGAGCTGTGGTCCCCAGAGCTGTGGTCCCCAGAGCTGTGGTCCCCAGAGCTGTGGTCCCCAGAGCTGTGGTCCCCAGAGCTGTGGTCCCCAGAGCTGTGGTCCCCAGAGCTGTGGTCCCCAGAGCTGTGGTCCCCAGAGCTGTGGTCCCCAGAGCTGTGGTCCCCAGAGCTGTGGTCCCCAGAGCTGTGGTCCCCAGAGCTGTGGTCCCCAGAGCTGTGGTCCCCAGAGCTGTGGTCCCCAGAGCTGTGGTCCCCAGAGCTGTGGTCCCCAGAGCTGTGGTCCCCAGAGCTGTGGTCCCCAGAGCTGTGGTCCCCAGAGCTGTGGTCCCCAGAGCTGTGGTCCCCAGAGCTGTGGTCCCCAGAGCTGTGGTCCCCAGAGCTGTGGTCCCCAGAGCTGTGGTCCCCAGAGCTGTGGTCCCCAGAGCTGTGGTCCCCAGAGCTGTGGTCCCCAGAGCTGTGGTCCCCAGAGCTGTGGTCCCCAGAGCTGTGGTCCCCAGAGCTGTGGTCCCCAGAGCTGTGGTCCCCAGAGCTGTGGTCCCCAGAGCTGTGGTCCCCAGAGCTGTGGTCCCCAGAGCTGTGGTCCCCAGAGCTGTGGTCCCCAGAGCTGTGGTCCCCAGAGCTGTGGTCCCCAGAGCTGTGGTCCCCAGAGCTGTGGTCCCCAGAGCTGTGGTCCCCAGAGCTGTGGTCCCCAGAGCTGTGGTCCCCAGAGCTGTGGTCCCCAGAGCTGTGGTCCCCAGAGCTGTGGTCCCCAGAGCTGTGGTCCCCAGAGCTGTGGTCCCCAGAGCTGTGGTCCCCAGAGCTGTGGTCCCCAGAGCTGTGGTCCCCAGAGCTGTGGTCCCCAGAGCTGTGGTCCCCAGAGCTGTGGTCCCCAGAGCTGTGGTCCCCAGAGCTGTGGTCCCCAGAGCTGTGGTCCCCAGAGCTGTGGTCCCCAGAGCTGTGGTCCCCAGAGCTGTGGTCCCCAGAGCTGTGGTCCCCAGAGCTGTGGTCCCCAGAGCTGTGGTCCCCAGAGCTGTGGTCCCCAGAGCTGTGGTCCCCAGAGCTGTGGTCCCCAGAGCTGTGGTCCCCAGAGCTGTGGTCCCCAGAGCTGTGGTCCCCAGAGCTGTGGTCCCCAGAGCTGTGGTCCCCAGAGCTGTGGTCCCCAGAGCTGTGGTCCCCAGAGCTGTGGTCCCCAGAGCTGTGGTCCCCAGAGCTGTGGTCCCCAGAGCTGTGGTCCCCAGAGCTGTGGTCCCCAGAGCTGTGGTCCCCAGAGCTGTGGTCCCCAGAGCTGTGGTCCCCAGAGCTGTGGTCCCCAGAGCTGTGGTCCCCAGAGCTGTGGTCCCCAGAGCTGTGGTCCCCAGAGCTGTGGTCCCCAGAGCTGTGGTCCCCAGAGCTGTGGTCCCCAGAGCTGTGGTCCCCAGAGCTGTGGTCCCCAGAGCTGTGGTCCCCAGAGCTGTGGTCCCCAGAGCTGTGGTCCCCAGAGCTGTGGTCCCCAGAGCTGTGGTCCCCAGAGCTGTGGTCCCCAGAGCTGTGGTCCCCAGAGCTGTGGTCCCCAGAGCTGTGGTCCCCAGAGCTGTGGTCCCCAGAGCTGTGGTCCCCAGAGCTGTGGTCCCCAGAGCTGTGGTCCCCAGAGCTGTGGTCCCCAGAGCTG
Source organism: Anser brachyrhynchus (assembly GCF_964034855.1). NCBI lineage: Eukaryota > Metazoa > Chordata > Aves > Anseriformes > Anatidae > Anser > Anser brachyrhynchus. The sequence goes on from NC_137695.1 coordinate 134,684,643, forward strand.
TGGTCCCCAGAGCTGTGGTCCCCAGAGCTGTGGTCCCCAGAGCTGTGGTCCCCAGAGCTGTGGTCCCCAGAGCTGTGGTCCCCAGAGCTGTGGTCCCCAGAGCTGTGGTCCCCAGAGCTGTGGTCCCCAGAGCTGTGGTCCCCAGAGCTGTGGTCCCCAGAGCTGTGGTCCCCAGAGCTGTGGTCCCCAGAGCTGTGGTCCCCAGAGCTGTGGTCCCCAGAGCTGTGGTCCCCAGAGCTGTGGTCCCCAGAGCTGTGGTCCCCAGAGCTGTGGTCCCCAGAGCTGTGGTCCCCAGAGCTGTGGTCCCCAGAGCTGTGGTCCCCAGAGCTGTGGTCCCCAGAGCTGTGGTCCCCAGAGCTGTGGTCCCCAGAGCTGTGGTCCCCAGAGCTGTGGTCCCCAGAGCTGTGGTCCCCAGAGCTGTGGTCCCCAGAGCTGTGGTCCCCAGAGCTGTGGTCCCCAGAGCTGTGGTCCCCAGAGCTGTGGTCCCCAGAGCTGTGGTCCCCAGAGCTGTGGTCCCCAGAGCTGTGGTCCCAGAGCTGTGGTCCCCAGAGCTGTGGTCCCCAGAGCTGTGGTCCCCAGAGCTGTGGTCCCCAGAGCTGTGGTCCCCAGAGCTGTGGTCCCCAGAGCTGTGGTCCCCAGAGCTGTGGTCCCCAGAGCTGTGGTCCCCAGAGCTGTGGTCCCCAGAGCTGTGGTCCCCAGAGCTGTGGTCCCCAGAGCTGTGGTCCCCAGAGCTGTGGTCCCCAGAGCTGTGGTCCCCAGAGCTGTGGTCCCCAGAGCTGTGGTCCCCAGAGCTGTGGTCCCCAGAGCTGTGGTCCCCAGAGCTGTGGTCCCCAGAGCTGTGGTCCCCAGAGCTGTGGTCCCCAGAGCTGTGGTCCCCAGAGCTGTGGTCCCCAGAGCTGTGGTCCCCAGAGCTGTGGTCCCCAGAGCTGTGGTCCCCAGAGCTGTGGTCCCCAGAGCTGTGGTCCCCAGAGCTGTGGTCCCCAGAGCTGTGGTCCCCAGAGCTGTGGTCCCCAGAGCTGTGGTCCCCAGAGCTGTGGTCCCCAGAGCTGTGGTCCCCAGAGCTGTGGTCCCCAGAGCTGTGGTCCCCAGAGCTGTGGTCCCCAGAGCTGTGGTCCCCAGAGCTGTGGTCCCCAGAGCTGTGGTCCCCAGAGCTGTGGTCCCCAGAGCTGTGGTCCCCAGAGCTGTGGTCCCCAGAGCTGTGGTCCCCAGAGCTGTGGTCCCCAGAGCTGTGGTCCCCAGAGCTGTGGTCCCCAGAGCTGTGGTCCCCAGAGCTGTGGTCCCCAGAGCTGTGGTCCCCAGAGCTGTGGTCCCCAGAGCTGTGGTCCCCAGAGCTGTGGTCCCCAGAGCTGTGGTCCCCAGAGCTGTGGTCCCCAGAGCTGTGGTCCCCAGAGCTGTGGGTCCCCAGAGCTGTGGTCCCCAGAGCTGTGGTCCCCAGAGCTGTGGTCCCCAGAGCTGTGGTCCCCAGAGCTGTGGTCCCCAGAGCTGTGGTCCCCAGAGCTGTGGTCCCCAGAGCTGTGGTCCCCAGAGCTGTGGTCCCCAGAGCTGTGGTCCCCAGAGCTGTGGTCCCCAGAGCTGTGGTCCCCAGAGCTGTGGTCCCCAGAGCTGTGGTCCCCAGAGCTGTGGTCCCCAGAGCTGTGGTCCCAGAGCTGTGGTCCCCAGAGCTGTGGTCCCCAGAGCTGTGGTCCCCAGAGCTGTGGTCCCCAGAGCTGTGGTCCCCAGAGCTGTGGTCCCCAGAGCTGTGGTCCCCAGAGCTGTGGTCCCCAGAGCTGTGGTCCCCAGAGCTGTGGTCCCCAGAGCTGTGGTCCCCAGAGCTGTGGTCCCCAGAGCTGTGGTCCCCAGAGCTGTGGTCCCCAGAGCTGTGGTCCCCAGAGCTGTGGTCCCCAGAGCTGTGGTCCCCAGAGCTGTGGTCCCCAGAGCTGTGGTCCCCAGAGCTGTGGTCCCCAGAGCTGTGGTCCCCAGAGCTGTGGTCCCCAGAGCTGTGGTCCCCAGAGCTGTGGTCCCCAGAGCTGTGGTCCCCAGAGCTGTGGTCCCCAGAGCTGTGGTCCCCAGAGCTGTGGTCCCCAGAGCTGTGGTCCCCAGAGCTGTGGTCCCCAGAGCTGTGGTCCCCAGAGCTGTGGTCCCCAGAGCTGTGGTCCCAGAGCTGTGGTCCCCAGAGCTGTGGTCCCCAGAGCTGTGGTCCCCAGAGCTGTGGTCCCCAGAGCTGTGGTCCCCAGAGCTGTGGTCCCAGAGCTGTGGTCCCCCAGAGCTGTGGTCCCCAGAGCTGTGGTCCCCAGAGCTGTGGTCCCCAGAGCTGTGGTCCCCAGAGCTGTGGTCCCCAGAGCTGTGGTCCCCAGAGCTGTGGTCCCCAGAGCTGTGGTCCCCAGAGCTGTGGTCCCCAGAGCTGTGGTCCCCAGAGCTGTGGTCCCCAGAGCTGTGGTCCCCAGAGCTGTGGTCCCCAGAGCTGTGGTCCCCAGAGCTGTGGTCCCCAGAGCTGTGGTCCCCAGAGCTGTGGTCCCCAGAGCTGTGGTCCCCAGAGCTGTGGTCCCCAGAGCTGTGGTCCCCAGAGCTGTGGTCCCCAGAGCTGTGGTCCCCAGAGCTGTGGTCCCCAGAGCTGTGGTCCCCAGAGCTGTGGTCCCCAGAGCTGTGGTCCCCAGAGCTGTGGTCCCCAGAGCTGTGGTCCCCAGAGCTGTGGTCCCCAGAGCTGTGGTCCCCAGAGCTGTGGTCCCCAGAGCTGTGGTCCCCAGAGCTGTGGTCCCCAGAGCTGTGGTCCCCAGAGCTGTGGTCCCCAGAGCTGTGGTCCCCAGAGCTGTGGTCCCCAGAGCTGTGGTCCCCAGAGCTGTGGTCCCCAGAGCTGTGGTCCCCAGAGCTGTGGTCCCCAGAGCTGTGGTCCCAGAGCTGTGGTCCCCAGAGCTGTGGTCCCCAGAGCTGTGGTCCCCAGAGCTGTGGTCCCCAGAGCTGTGGTCCCCAGAGCTGTGGTCCCCAGAGCTGTGGTCCCCAGAGCTGTGGTCCCCAGAGCTGTGGTCCCCAGAGCTGTGGTCCCCAGAGCTGTGGTCCCCAGAGCTGTGGTCCCCAGAGCTGTGGTCCCCAGAGCTGTGGTCCCCAGAGCTGTGGTCCCCAGAGCTGTGGTCCCCAGAGCTGTGGTCCCCAGAGCTGTGGTCCCCAGAGCTGTGGTCCCCAGAGCTGTGGTCCCCAGAGCTGTGGTCCCCAGAGCTGTGGTCCCCAGAGCTGTGGTCCCCAGAGCTGTGGTCCCAGAGCTGTGGTCCCCAGAGCTGTGGGTCCCCAGAGCTGTGGTCCCCAGAGCTGTGGTCCCCAGAGCTGTGGTCCCCAGAGCTGTGGTCCCCAGAGCTGTGGTCCCCAGAGCTGTGGTCCCCAGAGCTGTGGTCCCCAGAGCTGTGGTCCCCAGAGCTGTGGTCCCCAGAGCTGTGGTCCCCAGAGCTGTGGTCCCCAGAGCTGTGGTCCCCAGAGCTGTGGTCCCCAGAGCTGTGGTCCCCAGAGCTGTGGTCCCAGAGCTGTGGTCCCCAGAGCTGTGGTCCCCAGAGCTGTGGTCCCCAGAGCTGTGGTCCCCAGAGCTGTGGTCCCCAGAGCTGTGGTCCCCAGAGCTGTGGTCCCCAGAGCTGTGGTCCCCAGAGCTGTGGTCCCCAGAGCTGTGGTCCCCAGAGCTGTGGTCCCCAGAGCTGTGGTCCCCAGAGCTGTGGTCCCCAGAGCTGTGGTCCCAGAGCTGTGGTCCCCAGAGCTGTGGTCCCCAGAGCTGTGGTCCCCAGAGCTGTGGTCCCCAGAGCTGTGGTCCCAGAGCTGTGGTCCCCAGAGCTGTGGTCCCCAGAGCTGTGGTCCCCAGAGCTGTGGTCCCCAGAGCTGTGGTCCCCAGAGCTGTGGTCCCCAGAGCTGTGGTCCCCAGAGCTGTGGTCCCCAGAGCTGTGGTCCCCCAGAGCTGTGGTCCCCAGAGCTGTGGTCCCCAGAGCTGTGGTCCCCAGAGCTGTGGTCCCCAGAGCTGTGGTCCCCAGAGCTGTGGTCCCCAGAGCTGTGGTCCCCCAGAGCTGTGGTCCCCAGAGCTGTGGTCCCCAGAGCTGTGGTCCCCAGAGCTGTGGTCCCCAGAGCTGTGGTCCCCAGAGCTGTGGTCCCCAGAGCTGTGGTCCCCAGAGCTGTGGTCCCCAGAGCTGTGGTCCCCAGAGCTGTGGTCCCCAGAGCTGTGGTCCCCAGAGCTGTGGTCCCCAGAGCTGTGGTCCCAGAGCTGTGGTCCCCAGAGCTGTGGTCCCCAGAGCTGTGGTCCCCAGAGCTGTGGTCCCCAGAGCTGTGGTCCCCAGAGCTGTGGTCCCCAGAGCTGTGGTCCCCAGAGCTGTGGTCCCCAGAGCTGTGGTCCCCAGAGCTGTGGTCCCCAGAGCTGTGGTCCCCAGAGCTGTGGTCCCCAGAGCTGTGGTCCCCAGAGCTGTGGTCCCCAGAGCTGTGGTCCCCAGAGCTGTGGTCCCCAGAGCTGTGGTCCCCAGAGCTGTGGTCCCCAGAGCTGTGGTCCCCAGAGCTGTGGTCCCCAGAGCTGTGGTCCCCAGAGCTGTGGTCCCCAGAGCTGTGGTCCCCAGAGCTGTGGTCCCCAGAGCTGTGGTCCCCAGAGCTGTGGTCCCCAGAGCTGTGGTCTGGTCCCCAGAGCTGTGGTCCCCAGAGCTGTGGTCCCCAGAGCTGTGGTCCCCAGAGCTGTGGTCCCCAGAGCTGTGGTCCCCAGAGCTGTGGTCCCCAGAGCTGTGGTCCCCAGAGCTGTGGTCCCCAGAGCTGTGGTCCCCAGAGCTGTGGTCCCCAGAGCTGTGGTCCCCAGAGCTGTGGTCCCCAGAGCTGTGGTCCCCAGAGCTGTGGTCCCCAGAGCTGTGGTCCCCAGAGCTGTGGTCCCCAGAGCTGTGGTCCCCAGAGCTGTGGTCCCCAGAGCTGTGGTCCCCAGAGCTGTGGTCCCCAGAGCTGTGGTCCCCAGAGCTGTGGTCCCCAGAGCTGTGGTCCCCAGAGCTGTGGTCCCCAGAGCTGTGGTCCCCAGAGCTGTGGTCCCCAGAGCTGTGGTCCCCAGAGCTGTGGTCCCCAGAGCTGTGGTCCCCAGAGCTCTGGTCCCCAGAGCTGTGGTCCCCAGAGCTCTGGTCCCCAGAGCTGTGGTCCCCAGAGCTGTGGTCCCCAGAGCTCTGGTCCCCAGAGCTGTGGTCCCCAGAGCTGTGGTCCCCAGAGCTGTGGTCCCCAGAGCTGTGGTCCCCAGAGCTCTGGTCCCCAGAGCTGTGGTCCCCAGAGCTGTGGTCCCCAGAGCTGTGGTCCCCAGAGCTGTGGTCCCCAGAGCTGTGGTCCCCAGAGCTGTGGTCCCCAGAGCTGTGGTCCCCAGAGCTGTGGTCCCCAGAGCTGTGGTCCCCAGAGCTCTGGTCCCCAGAGCTGTGGTCCCCAGAGCTCTGGTCCCCAGAGCTGTGGTCCCCAGAGCTCTGGTCCCCAGAGCTGTGGTCCCCAGAGCTCTGGTCCCCAGAGCTGTGGTCCCCAGAGCTCTGGTCCCCAGAGCTCTGGTCCCCAGAGCTCTGGTCCCCAGAGCTGTGGTCCCCAGAGCTCTGGTCCCCAGAGCTCTGGTCCCCAGAGCTGTGGTCCCCAGAGCTCTGGTCCCCAGAGCTCTGGTCCCCAGAGCTCTGGTCCCCAGAGCTCTGGTCCCCAGAGCTCTGGTCCCCAGAGCTCTGGTCCCCAGAGCTCTGGTCCCCAGAGCTCTGGTCCCCAGAGCTCTGGTCCCCAGAGCTCTGGTCCCCAGAGCTCTGGTCCCCAGAGCTCTGGTCCCCAGAGCTCTGGTCCCCAGAGCTCTGGTCCCCAGAGCTCTGGTCCCCAGAGCTCTGGTCCCCAGAGCTCTGGTCCCCAGAGCTCTGGTCCCCAGAGCTCTGGTCCCCAGAGCTCTGGTCCCCAGAGCTCTGGTCCCCAGAGCTCTGGTCCCCAGAGCTCTGGTCCCCAGAGCTCTGGTCCCCAGAGCTCTGGTCCCCAGAGCTCTGGTCCCCAGAGCTCTGGTCCCCAGAGCTCTGGTCCCCAGAGCTCTGGTCCCCAGAGCTCTGGTCCCCAGAGCTCTGGTCCCCAGAGCTCTGGTCCCCAGAGCTCTGGTCCCCAGAGCTCTGGTCCCCAGAGCTCTGGTCCCCAACTTTTTCTGCTAGGAAGATTATTCAGATGAGCACTCTACCATTCCTTTACCTTTGAGGGTTCTGAAATTGTCCCCTGCTTAAAGGAGTCAGCTCCAGCCTGTCTCGGAAAATAGTTGCTTAGAGCTAAAATCTGAGTTTCCGTTCTGTTACTTGAACGTCCAGAAGGACTCATCCTCCTTCCTTCGTTGAGTTCAGTGCTGCCTAGTTTTAAGTTTTTCAGTACTCAGTCGTGTAGGCCAGACTCTGCCATTTTAGAGGGATTGCACTCCCCTTACATAATGTGGGAATCCCATTAATCTGTGTCAAGGGTGAATGGAGTATGGCACTTATAAATCATTGCAGATTGTGGTTGTTGTCTGTTACCAAGTTATTTAAGGCCATGCAAGTACCTTTTACTCTTTTCTCTTTCCTTTCATTTCTTGTCTTATGACTGAAGATTACATATTCGTTGAAATGTCCTAAAAAAAAATTAGTTTTTAATTTTAACAACTTTTCTGTTTCCCTCTAGCTCTGCCAATAGCTGAGAAGAGAAAAGTACATTTTTATACTCCTCGTTCTTGCGACGTTAGAGGCAGTGCCAATTTAAATGTTGACTGAGGCTCTGCAAAGGTGCAAGTCTATCTTACTCCATCAAATTCAGTGACGCAACCTGAGTTTGCCTTAATTAACTTTCAAGGATTCAACCAATTTAAAGCTTTTGGACAATGACAATTATTTGAAGACTTCATACAGGTTTATTTTCTTCGTTTACATTTGTTTCTTATCTCCATCCCGTTCAAAGCAATGAGGACTGGTGTGCTTCTCTCTTCTCTGGAAATTTGCACTAGCAACCAGTGTTAGAATCAGAATCCTGATCTAAGAGTATGATGAAAAATGTTGCGCTCCAAGTTGGAAATTGGAGAGGAAAACATTCACGTATACATAAGAATTGTACTCAAACAGCTGATTACACCTTTTTTTACACGTGAACAGATGCTTACATCTGTTAAGGGATAGCTTTTTAAACCTGAGAAGCAAGGTAGTTTTCTGCGTTTCCCTTGGGGATAGTGTTCTCTTCTGTATTTCGCTTCTGTACCAACTGTTCAAAATTTTTAAGTCGTGTTGTCAGGCAAACAACCACGTAACCTTGCACGCTATTACATGTTCCCCTCCAGATAGATCAAGCCCTGAGTGCAAGATCAGTCAACTAAATAATTCCAACATGTAAAAATTAACTTGTAAATACATTACTTTTTGGCAGGTTTTTTGGCACTTTGTGGGCCTAACTGTATTTCAGTGAGAAGAATGTCTTCTGGTGTGAACTTTAATTATACCTCTATGCCATGCTGTCTTTGTTCTTATTTTATTCTTTTTTGGGGGGGCGGAGGGGGCAACATTCCTTGTGTACACCTGAAGGAGTTGCTAAATAATAATAAAATTTAGGTGAAGGAAAAGTTCCTTCTCTGTTGTTGTTGTTCTTGTTTTCCATACAGTCTTAACATGAATTACAGAATTGTAGGGGTTAAAAGGGACCTCAAAAGATCATTGGCTCCAATCCCCCTGCCAAAGCAGGTTCCTTAGAGCAGGTTCTCCAGGTACGTGTCCAGATGGGCCTTGAATATCTCCAGAGAAGGAGACTCCACAACCTCCCTGGGCAGCCTTTTCCAGTGCTCTGTCACCCTCACCGTGGAGAAGTTCTTTTGCATGTTGGTGCGGAACTTCCTGTGCTCCATTTTGTGGCTGTCACCCCTTGTCCTGTCCCCACAAACCACTGAAAAGAGGTTGGCCAAATCCCTCTGTCTCCCACACCTCAGGTATTTATAAACATGGATGAGGTCCCCTCTCAGTCTTCTTTTCTCCTGGCTGAACAGTCCCAGGTCTCTCAGCCTTTCTTCATAGGGAAGAAATGAAGGTCCCATTTTCTGGCCCTTGGCAGACTGTAAGCATGCTGGAACCCTTCACATTACGTAGATCATATTTATCTGAAATGATAATAGCATACCTATAGTCTGCTGCAGGCTGAAAAGTAGCCTATGCCTCAGGTACTGTTTTATGCCTTTGCTTTTGTTACCACATCCTTGTAAGTCTTCAAAAGGGAAATGAAATTATCCTATACAGAAGAAACACTATCTAGAAGGAACTTCAGTTGCTAGGGCCTGAATTCTCACTGAAACCGAAGACAGGTATCTTACTGACTTGAAGAAAGAGGCTTTAATCTATCCTGGCTTCTTTACTAATAAAGGAGCGTGAAAGAGACGCGTGTCCTTGTATCTGAAGAGGAGGTGAAGGAACGGCTAGTGCAAGGAACACAAAAATCAGTTGCGCCAGACTGATATGTGGTTGGCTTTGAGCTTGGAGACTGCATCTTCAAACCTCCAGATCTAGAAGAGCACTTTGGCTGCAGCCTAAAAGCCCTGTGTACATAAACTCCCCCAAGCCAGCCAATCTTCTTCCCATGACCTGCCAGAAAACAGCTGCCCTGGTTTCAGCTAGGATAGAGTTAATTTTCCTCCTCATAGCTGGTAGGGTGCTATGTTTTGGATTAGGATGAAAAGTGTGTTGATAACACACTGATGTTTTAGTTGTTGCAGAGCAGTGCTTACACCAAGCCAAGGACTTTTCAGCTCCTCACTCTGTCCTGCCAGCGGGCAGGCTAGGGGTGCCACAGGAGCTGGGAGGGGACAGACCCATAGGACAGCTGACCCAAACTGGCCAAAGGGGTATTCCATACCATCTGACATCATGCTAAACAATGTATAGAGGTGGCTGGCCGGGGTGGGGGGCTGGCTGCTCGGGGATAGGCTGGGCATCGGTCAGCGGGTGGTGAGCAATTGCATTGTGCATCACTTGTTTCGTACACATTATTAGTAGTAATACTATTATCATTATTATTATTATTGTTATTATTATTTTCCTGTCTTAATAAACTGTCTTTATCTCAACTCACAGGCTTCACTTTCCCATTTCTCTCCCCCATCCCAGAGAGGGAGGGGGGAGGGTAAGAGAATGGCTGTGTGGTGTTTAGCTGCCGGCCAGGTTAAACCACAACAGAAACAAAATATCTTCATGGTATGAACATTTCTCAGGTCATTAAGACTCTTTTTTCAACAGTTCTTTGATAACTGCTTACCTGAAGGATGTAGCCTTCTTTAGATTTTATTATTATTTTTTAATCTTATATTTCAACTTTGTATTACTGATTTTTACTATTTATTACACAGAAAGTAACCTTGATGAGAATTCCAGAAACTTCATTCATGAATAGATTTATTAATTTTCAAGTTTTAACTCTCTAGAAACTATAGCTCTTTGATAGCATATACAGGATTAATACATTAGTTGCCAAAAAAAGTGTAATTTAAAAAGTAACGATAGAAACATATAATTTTCCAGATACACTATGAAAATATCAGATAACTTTTGGATGCTGTGCTAGAAGTTTCATCTACAAATTTCATCTACAAATTAGATCTAAATATAAAGCCATTACAGAAATGAAAAAAACCTGCTGTAATGAACTTGTTTTAGAATACTTTAAAACATTTTAAAATTAAACTAAATTTAAAAGCATTATATATAAGTATAGACTAGATATCAAAACTACCTTAATATTTTTATTCATATGTGAATGTTAGATGTCTGTCTGAGAAATCTAAAAATTTTTATGTGGTAATGAGATCTATATAATCTTTATAAAATAAAAATATTTTAAATTTAGTCACTCAGGATATATATTTAGTGTGTAAACTCCCTGTTTAAGTGCCCTTCAAAAGCTGTATCTTACCACACCAAAGCACTTTCAACTTCTTACAACCCTGTCATTTATTCTGCATCTGTTGATATCATCAGCCTGTAACACTTCGAAGAATGAAGCTCCATCTCCAAGTCCAGGGAAGAGTGATTATGAATTCAATATGCCAGCAGAGAAATTCAGACAGAGGTCAAGTATCCTGTATCCTATTAGTGTGTGGGACTGCTATAAGTCATCCAGATTTTTTAAGTCATCTCAGTTCATCTTTAGGAGAACTTTCAGACACATCTGGTTTTAGGTTTAAATTTTAATAAGACAACTTCCAAAAAAAAAAAAAAAAAAGACTTTTTTTATAAATCACACACTGTAACAACCAGATTTGAAGGAAAATATATTTGTTCCAGAAGCAACTGGCCTAGTGAAATTCTGTCCACAATGAAATGAGCTGCAAATCTCAAGGTATCTTCATAGGAGTGAAAGTTTTACCAGATTATGAGAAACTAGTTTAGGAGCTGGAAGAAAGATCATCCAAACCTGGCAGTCCCTGAGAAACTACTCTTTCAAACCCAGCGGCAAAACTAATTGATTATGATGGGATCAAGGCATCAAATTTGCTCCATATGATAGCTTCATTTAAAAAACACAAAACAAAAAATTATATTCAGTCATGAGAAAAACAGAATTGGAAATCATCTATATATTCACCATGTCACTTTCTGAAAGAGTTGAATTCTATCACATTCATTTTGACACAGGCTAACTTGTTTCTTTGTGTAGCCAGTCCTCTAAAGTATAACTAAGCAAAGAATAGACCTTATTGTTTAGATTCAGAATGAAAAACAGTATAAATAAATAGAAATTTAGGTTAATTAATGTACTTTTTTTTCCTAAGTCCTGTACTCTACAGACATATAAATTATCTGGACTATATTGTTTAAAAATATGTTGTCTGTAGATTTCCTAGGATTGAACACAATAATGTGCTGTTTCTCTTTTAAGCAATGATAACATTATTGGCATAACCTAAAACCATCACATTAGCTATAGGTCTCTTTCAGTGGAGCATTACTGAAAATTACATTTTCTAGAGAAATTTTAATCAGAAACTGGTCGAAACAAAAATGGTCTGGTCTGGTCAAAACAAAAATGCAGGACAGGAGAAGGGGGACCAATAAGGGCAAGAAAAAAATGACATCTCCTAATGTGTTGATTAGCAAATGATCAAATCAAATTGTGATTTGGCAGGTAGGTAAAGATGAAAAATTACATTTTTTCAACACAAATAGACATACAACATTGAAAGTGAAAAGCATGAAGCACTTTAGAACACCTCTATTCAAATCAGTAAGAATCTCCTGATTGAATTTAAGAGCCTGTGTTTCAGGTTTTGACTGAACCCCCCCACTCTAAATTAATAATTGCTTAGCTGAACAACAACAAATAAAAAAATGCTATTGATGGGTCTTGATTGCTATTTATGCTCCGTATGACTATTCTTCCACTGTTTGATAAGTAATGGAGAACATTTTAACCTTGTGAGGGGCTGGAAAATCTTCAGAGAGATAAAGCTCCATCAGTGAACAGTGTCTATTATGTAGTCTGCACTATGGCAATGACTGATTCCCAGGTAATTCACCTTCAAATATACCTTTCAAATCCATTTTACCTGATAAAAATCTTGGTGACCTCAGCAAGGCAAGGTTTGTAACATATCATTTATATACTCTGTACTCACAACTCAACCCACCACTTCTCTTGGAACATTACTTTAGCATTTTTACCTGTAAGTATATGTAGTGCTTATGAAATATTAATAGCACAAGCCAACATTTATATTAAGGAAAGTTTTGTGAGTGTGGTTATTGGTATGTTTTGACATGATAACCCTAGGAATAAAGAAATTGATGTAAATTTTAGAAGGACATCAGGTTATAATACCACTCCCAACCTAGCTTTGTATAGAGCAAAATGCAGAAACCTTACTTCAGCAAATGCTGAAACAGAATAAAAAATGTTCTTCATTTAAAATTCTGCACAAACCCTCCTTCTACTCACTGATTTTTCACAACAGAGCTGTTTTATCTATGAATTAAATAGGACTATTATAACATATGTGATGCCTTCAAAGCAAGTCACCTGTAATAATTCCCATGCTAACTGAATGTTTTTTTGTTTTTCCATCACCATAGAAAATAAACCATGGAAAGAACTACACAGGTAACCCAGTAAGTGTATAATAAACTCACTTTTTAACAATGCCAATTTGAACTAATAAGCATGACTCTCCAGATAATTCATATTTAATGTGAATTTGATATATTTGTTATGTATAAAAGATACACTTACATCAACTTTTGTTCAATTAGTTTGCTTTTCATATAGAGAGAATGAGGTCTGAGAATTGCAAATTGTTCCATTAGCACATGACCTCAGCTCATGTTGCACTTGAATACATTATTTCTATGCAAAGTTGTCTATTTAAATGTTTCCTCATAAGAAAGGAATTGCTAGTAGGTAACAGAAATCACCATCTCAAATGTTGCACACAAGTAGGATTTAATCATCTAACTGCCACACAAATAACGTGTGCAAATTTCAGATCTTGAAAAGCTGCTTTCAGTTGCATCCAAGTCCATGAGGAGACACCTATGTTTTTGACATTACTCCCCTCCAGACAGCTGCAGTTGAACTCCGGGCCTCTCAAGAAAGACAACCTTTGCTAGTTTTACTACTCTGAGCAGCCTGGTATTTCTATGTGATTCAGTGTCTGTGCTCCACACACCTTCCCTGCATGTTGGAATTGCTAAACCTGTATTTATTAACAAGTGGAGTCTGCACACCACTCAATCATAACACATGGGAAGGTGCTCCAGTGAATGTCTATAATGCCTTCCCCACAAAATAAACATTTATTCATGGTTCTACCTGTGTAAACAAAGCACAAATATGTGTCAGAGTATGGAAATAAAGGTAATGACTTGAAAGTTTCACAGCATTTCATTTGCTTTTAAATGAAAGCCGCTGCTGACACACTGCCTAAAATTAGCTAATACTAGCTAATAATTAGCCTAAAGTTAGCTAATACTTTGTTGTTCTTCCAATTCACAATGTTACAGCAGTAACTTTTTCTTCCCTGAGAATGCATCACCCTGATGGGAGCTGGTGCCCAGGTGTGCTGTTTTCATGTGCGGTTTGTACCTATGTTAGAAGGCAAGGAGTCCTACACAGCAGTGTGCTGAACACTGCCACATTCTCAGAACAGGCTTCAGAAGGCAGAAATCTGTGTCATTCACATTAAACACTTTGATTTCATTTTTATTTTTAATCCAGTGCATCAAAGATCAGAGAGAGGAGAACTGCAGCTCCCTTACTTTGGTCACAATCTGGATCTCTATTAAAAGCCATTCTGTGACAGGACACTCTTGACTGCTTTTATGAGAGCTGTTCTGTCACAAGTGTAAATTAAAAATATATAACATTCATTAGGTTAGTGACCGAGAGAGAAGTCCATAGCCCACAAGTTTTCGGTTACATTGCTCATCATGGGTGGCAGACTCAACAGAAGAGCAAATACAAGGGTTCTAATTAAATAAATTTCTGAGAGTATGGCTTAGCTTTCCATAAGGGAACTAAACAAAATGAAAAGATGGAGAAAACTTGTTTTTAGAAAAGTATTTTCATTCCCACAATGTTAATAGACATCTCTCATTTAATGTAAAAATATACTATGATTTTAAAGGAAAAGTAGGACATACTCTTTCTAGTGAACCAAACTAATTCTGATTCTATGAAGAAACATTTCATGATTCCAAAAGCAACTTTAGTATGAATATTGCCATCTGGTGTACTCCAATTTAATCTTTTCAGTCATTGTACTGTTTTACCTTAAGACACAGGTTTGCAGTTGCAGTGAAAATTGCAGTGAATTTTATAGATAGGCTTAACTATGATTTTCATGTGAGCACAGAATTAAAATTTTCAACTTTCTAGTAGGCAGAGCATTAGAGGATTTAAAAATTCGTATTTAGTTCTAAATGCCTATTTCTGTCATCTAGGAAAAAATTTGTATTTTGAAGATCAAGTTTTCATCAGACTCAGTAAAAGTATGTGCTTTTAATCAAAAAACATGTCAGATCTGTCTGGAAGGCAATCTGTGGATCAAAGGACTAAGAAGAAAAGTAAATTTTTTTGTCAACTATACCTCCTCCTTGTTCTTATTATAAATATCTTTGTTCCTTTGTTATATTTAAAACAAATTTGCACTGTTTTGCAATGTCAGTTTAATTGACTTAAATATATAAAAACACACACACTGATTTAATAAGGTAGGGATCAGGCCCAGAATATTTAATTCTTCATTAGCTTTCATTGGATGCTGTTTGAACTTATATGACTATATCAGAAACTATTTTTAAGCCTGGATTTCTGCTTCAAGACACTAGGGAGAAAAATCCCACCCTGACTACATTTTACATTATTTGACAAATACACTTTGGGATGAAACCTGCCACAATTAAGGATGCACAGGTTTTAAAGTGAGTCACACTGAACCATCTGAAGGTAATAAAAATTACTTATTGTCTAAGACAAACAATCCTTCTATTACCCACCAAAACCTGGACTTGGTATCCAATATTGTATCTGTTATTTATCAGGAAACCCTGCCAGGAGCATTTCTTGTTCTGTGCAGATATAAATATGAAAAACAGACATCAGACACATAGGGGTGTCATTTCTTTTCATGTCTGCAAAACAAATTTCTGTGTCTGGAAGGTCCCTTCTGCAAATGGTTTGTGCTCTGGGACAGGGATTTCAGAAAGTTTTTAACAACTCTGAAGGTGGATAATGAGGGGGAGACACTCCTCCTCGAGAGTTATATTTTCATGGATTGTGGCCACATGCCAGACAACTTGGTAGTCATTATTCTGAGCTCCTAAATGGTTTCTAGGGATTAAGTGCAAAATAATTGCTTTGAACAAATCATTTTACCCTGAAGTTAATTTTCCCATGAGGCTTGTGAAATGGGACACTTGCCTTCTGATTCTACAGAAATGTGATTGGAATAGTTCAATACATTGTTTGAAACAGTTCTCTGAAACTACAGTGATTTCCTGAAGTCCTCATATTTCCTATACTTTACATTTTTATTATTGTTTAGAGCCAAACTAATCCTTTCCTCTATTTCATAGTTTTATTGTACAAAGAGATTGTTGAAACCCTCACTTTGGGGTCAGGGTTTTGCATGAGCTGGAGACAGTCCAATTTGGGATAAATTTGTCTTTCCATATATGATCATTAGTGGACCTGAACTTCACTAGCATTAGGACCATGATGTGGACATGACAGTCACCACTACACGATCAAAAGTAAGAGTGGGTCCAGAGACCTTAGGAGACCTTCTTCATTCCCAAAGTCTGCTACAGACTTTGTGGTTAAGTCTCTTCTTGCAAACTGTATAGGACAAGGTCACGGGTATGAGAATCACCTTTACTTTCATGTGTTGGCATACATCTTGCTGGCATTTTAGCCCAGACCAGCTAGAAGGGCCCCACACAATAAAAGAGTACAGTTTGGAAATTTAGATGAATAATAGAATAATTTTCTCCATAATTTTTCCAGGCATTGAGGTGAGATTGACAGCCCTGTCATTACCAGGGTCTTCTTTCTTGCCCTTCTTGAAAACTGGAACATTTTCCAGCTTCCAGTTGACCAGGACCACTCCAGATTCCCAAGACCACTGAAAAATAATTGAGAGAGGTCTCATGATGATATCAGTCAGCTCTTTGAGTGTCCTGGGATGAATCCCATATGTACCCATAGGTTTATATGCATTGAGGTAAAACAGCAAATCTCACACAAGTTAGGGGTTGGCTGGGAGTTCATCATTATGGTCTTATAACTCAGGGCTCTGTTGATCCCAGAGCCATTCATTGGTGTTGAAGACAGAGGCAAAGGCAGCATTAAACGTTTCTGCTTTGCCTATGTGCGTATTTGTAAGGCAATCATTTTCTACAAGTAATGGAGCAATGTTTTTTCTGATCCTTCTTTTGCTGTTATCTTATTTAAAAACAAAACAAAACCCTTCTTATTATCTCCCACAGTACTGGCCAGCTTCATCTCTAATTGAGTTTTTGCCACCCAATTTTTCTCCTTACAATGTCAAACAGCACCTCAGTAGTCCTCTCATGTCACCCTACCTTGCTTTTAGTGGCCAGATACTTTTCTTTTTCTGCCTAAGCTTTAGAAGATCCCTGTTTGGCCAAGCCTACCTTCTGCCCCGGCTGCTTGACTTACGACATTTTAGAATTGCCTGTTCCTGTGCCCTTAAGAGGTGGTACTTATAAAGTGACAAGCACTGATGGACCCCAATGTCTTCAAAATCAGTTTCCCAGAGGACCTTACTGACTAGTTCTCTGAGCAGCCTGAAGTCAATTCTCCCCATATCCAGCATTGAAGTTTTGTTGGTAGTTTTCTTCCTATCATCAAAAATTTTAAACTCAACTACTGGCCACCAACTGCCACTTCACCCACAAGACCTTATCTGTTTACCAGCAACAAATTTAGGAGGGCACCTAATCAGCTTCCTTATTATCTGTACCATGAAGTTACCATCAAGGTGTTTTAGGAATCTCCTGGACCTGTTTGTATCAGCTGTGCAGTATTCCCAGCTCACATCTGACTAGTTGAAGCCACCCATAATGACAAAATTGGCTGATCTAGAGGTGTCTCTTAATTCCTTAAAGAGTAACCCATCAGTGTTGTCATCCTGGCTGGGTGGCCTATAGTAGACTCGCACCGTGACATCTGCTTTATTTGCTTGTCCCTTAATCCTTACCCAGAGGCTCTCAGCTACGTCTTCACCAACTGCAAGCTCTGCAGCCCAGCCCCTCCATTAAATATAGCACCTCCATTAAATACACCCCCTTCCCTTCCCTGCCTAATCCTTCTCAAGAGTCTGTAGCTATCCAGTGTAACATCCCAGTAACAGGGCTCTTCCCAACAAGTTTTGCTTATGTCAATGATGTCATAGTGCTGGGACTGAGCCAAAGCTTCAAGCTCCTCTTGCTTATTCCTTATGCTGCGTGCATTGGTATAGAAACTTTTCTGATATGCTTCATTGTACCCAGCACCTCATGGAGCAGACTGAAAGATCTCAACAGCATGCAATCTCTCACTTCAGCTTTAAATCCCTTCCAGCAATTTTTACTTTTTCTGAAAGTTATCAGCTGAGGGCAGGTCTCTACATCCTCTCACATGCACTAGGGAAGATGAAAAGAAGGAAATTATTTGTAGAAAACAATTATATGGGACACATTTTCTGTAAGACTGACTTACATATCTTACATATCTATTACTAGGCCTTTGTCAGAGTTGATAGAAGTGACTTTTTTGAGCTTGGGAAGGAAAACAAAAAAAAAAAAAAAAAAAAGGGCGGGGGGGAGGGAAGAAAAGAAGTAATATTTTGGCAGTTAATGTTGAATAACTCCAAAATGTAGCTCAAGCCCAAAGCCAGTCAGTCAGCTGCCCATATTCAACAGGGAACTTTTAGAAGGGATGTCCTTCTAAGGGCCAGTGTTAGCAGCTTACTTGACTCTGCATTACAATCTGGAAAAGATTAAACTGATTTTTTTTGCTATCCCCAATTTGTTCTACGGTTTAAATTGTTGATTCTAATAGCTATTTGCATTTTTAGGAAGACGGGAGAATTATAGTGATTGCTATCAAAAAGTCAGCCATTAGAAACATTTACTAAATCATGGTATTTGAGATACCATAATGCTTCTCTGTCATTAGAATAGGAAATAACTGTGGTATCACAGATATTGTGGTAAAGTAATTGTTGGTAAATGCTGATTTTTTTTGAAAATAGTAACCACAATGGCCACTAATTATAGACATGGAAATAATGGAATTACTATAAGGAGTGTTTTATTTGTTTCATGGTATAAATGTTAATTATATACTGTCATTTACTGTATATGAAAATATATTAACTATCCTGTAATCAACAGCTGATTAAGAATGGGCTCTATTGCCAGTCCTTTTCTCCTCAAGAACTCGGAGCAAATATAGTTATTTAACAATTCTTCTTGATGTGGTGAATGTAGAAAAGTTTTCCATTTAAATTATTCATTTCCTGAGAGACAGCCCATAGCATTTTGCATGTGTGTGTGGGCAGGACCTTCTCAGCCCTGCAGCTTGCAGTGGGATCTGCCTTTAAAAGGATCTTCCTTGGCTCCTCACTGATTTTTGTGCATCAGAATGAACCTGAATAACCATTTTAATCACAAGTCTCTGACCCTGAGCACTTCTGTGATTTTAGTAGCATCTTATCTGAGCTAAAGCAATGCAGCATGTCTGACATTAGTTTTACTAATGTTTTAGTAAAGCCTACGCCCTTAAAAGCAGGGCTCTCCAGACATCTTCCTTGCCTTTCAATTAAGTTATTCTGACATAAAATTAGAGTAAATGAAAGATGAATCAGGGCTATGACATTTGTCATTGGTACTGGATAATAATGTGACTATGCTACCCTTTCTTCGTTAACTTTAATTCCAATCACTCAAAATAACATTAAACACACAAACAAAACCTTTATTTGTCTTGGAAGAAGGTGATAAGAGGACAGTGTTACCCATTTTAGTGGTAAAACTAAATTGCAGGGGTAACATTTTAAACCAATTTCAAGGATATTAAAAAAAAAAATCCAAAGGAACAGTTCATAACTGAATTTACTTAACTCAAAGCAGCTGGTTTATACCAAATGACCATATATGTCAACATTTTGCACTCTTCAAAGACAATTTTTTTATTATAAAGGAAGATTGCCATCATGAACAAATATAAATTTTTTCTTAAAAAGATTTTCAATTATTTCTCTATAGTGTGAGATCTATTTTGAAAGGGTTTGATGAACAAAGTCTGGCTGTTGGGCAAATGGAATAAAGACATAGTGAGAAAGTGTGTCTGAATTATCCTGCTGAAGAACAGCTGAAAGAGCAAGATCAGTGCATTGAATACCATGCTATAGTCTAACACCTTTCTTAGTATATGTATTTTATAGGTTTGGCTCAAACAAAATAGACTATATTATAATCATCTGTTTAAACAAGTAAATGCAATATATACTGAACCAATACACCTTGATGTAAATGATTGTTGCTTTCATAGTAATGTATCGACTTCATATATTGGCCCCTATGGACACAGCATGGATGTGTGGGCATTTAGTGGAACATTTTTAATACAGTGTAGAGTGCAAACCCAAATCATGGTAGACACCAATGGGTTTTATGCATAGCTCTCACAGACAACTTTAGGAGACTGTTCCTGTAATGGCCACGTGATATGTTTTGATAGAACCCACAAGGCAAGTACCTGTAATTCCTTATTGTGTTAAAATTTCTAAGCCTTTTTTTTTTTTTTTTCCCTAAGGAAACTACTGTTGCAATAGAATTTTTGATGTTTTGTGTGCTGTTTTATCCTGCCAGGAAATATTAAAATATATTATTTAAAAAAAAAAAAAATTACTCTAGCTGTTTATTTCCCACAGCAGTGATAATACAACCTCCTATTCACCTACCTCATCTTGGATGAATTTTATTCTAGCCATCAAGGGACATATATACAGATGCTTATTCTTCAAGGCTTTTTTTAGTTGAAATATTTCTGCAAGATTTATTTCTGCTTTTGGCCATTGTCATTGCCCATGTATGGTACATGACAAGCCAACTATTCCTCTCTCTGCCACCCCCAGAAGACTCTTGGGATATTTGTTCTACTTTCTTTCTGCATTTGAGAGCTCATTTCTCATCATTGTGCTATAATGCCACCACAAAATTGTGGTTAGCAAGGTTTGTCAAATAAAAATAGCTGATGCTGAATTTATTCAAACATGGGATTAAACAAGTATGTTTTCATTCTGAATCAGAAGAATGATTTGGTACTAATTGTGCGTGCAAGTTATTTTTTCCTAGTAGCAAGGTTATTACTGTTTAATAACTGGACTGTATTTTAGAAAGAAGGTGTTTTGATCAATATTTAACACACTAAAATTTTGCACCAGCTTGAGGCTGAACACAGCCAAAAAATTCTTTTTCTTCAGCTGCCCATTTGTCATGGCTTGGCAAGACCAGCAGTAATGAAAAGTCACTCTCCATTTCACTGTACTTTCCTACAGTTCCTTCCCCACACCACTGCCTCAAAATGGAGTTGATGGCTCTCTAGACAGGATATTTTCAATGGGCTTGGCCCTGCTACAGCTCCACATGAAGCACTGTCAACTGAGGTTAAAGAATTTCTTGTATGATAACACTTAAGTTTATTTCAAGGTGGAGGAGATCAAAACCAGAAGGTGCTATACTCATGAATTTAATCTCTAGTGGTTTTGCTCATTGATGTTGACAAGGAACAAAAATTATAGCCTCTATTCCCCAAGCACCTCTTTCTGGAGTTCAGTCTTAATTTACTCACAGAAACGGAGGCAACCACCCTCTTCCTTGCCTCCTCTGCTCAGTACCATTTCTCCTCTGTTCCGTTCATTTATTTTTTTTTTATTTTTTTCTTTTACTGTATGTTGCTTTTTTTGTTGTTTGAGGTTCCTGTTCCACACATCCTCACAAGTTTTACCACATTCTTTATTATATTCTTTATCAGATCTGTTTATGGCTTCATGAGATGATTGAGTGATTTTACAGGTAACTCGAATAATGTCAGATTAGACAAGAAAAGAAAACTGTGGGGTAGCAAGGTGAGTAAAGACAGCTGCAACAAAAGGATCAGAAAGTAAATTTTTCTGAGGACTTGCTTCACATCTGTTAAGAGGAACACTTCTGAAAATCAACAGATATTTTTTCCTTTTAATGTATAGCTCCAAATAACTTGGTTACCATAGATACAGTGTTGACCAATTTCATAATTTTGAAGTTAATTAGAAGAAGATGAAAATTTTACATTAATATTTTCCAAAGAAAAAAGAATGTTATTTTAATTGAAAAGCCATATTCTTTCTCATTTCTCTTTTGGGAAAAAAAAAAAAAAAAAAGTAATTTAGATGAACCGAATGAGAACTACTTTTTTTTTTCACACTAAAAGACAAAAGTCAAACTCAAAAACAACAACAAAAACCACCTCTGCTTAAATTTCTTTAACTGCCCAAAAATTAAAATCCTTAGAAACAGTAATAGTCCTCTTGTGACCTGCTGCTGAGATGATAATGGTATTTGAAGCATTGTGTTCATGAACAGAGCCTGCCTAGACAATGCGTCATTGGTTCATTGCAATTTTATCATGTGTTAGAAACTTAACTCCTAAGGGAGCCTGAGGAGCATGGTCACATAAAACAAATCAACTTTTTGTATGCAAGTATGCTACACAAGAATGTAGAATAAGTCACACATAAACCTGCTTTACTAGAGCAATAGGTTATCTCAGTCATTTTGAGATGCCATCCCAAATTCTTACTGTGTACTCTGTGTACCTATGCTTTAAAATCACCTTCATGTCTCACTTAATGTTGCTGAAAAACAACAACAACAACAAAAACACCACCAGCATATAAAACACAAATTTTGGAAAAAGCAAAGAGCTACTGTAGTTTTTCCCTATTCCTGAATACCACCGTGAGTCCTGTAAGACTCACAGCATTACTGGGGACAAGGATTTCAGGAAAGGTGTTAATTTGGGGTTTAACTGCTTTCTGAATCATGCTTTATTTGGTTTTCAATTCAAACATTCTGGTGTGTTGAACACCCAAACAAAGGTACAGAGTCCTACCCAGTGACTGTTATCTCAGATGCCTGTGTTTTTCTGCACGTGCAAAGAATTTAAAAAATCTCAGTTCCTCACCATCCATACACATTTAAATGGTGAAAGCAGCTGTCCTTTCTAAGGACTAGACACTTGTCTTTGTTTCCTGTGTAATGGAAGATATTCTTCAGTGGAAATTCATTGAGGTATTTTTCTCTTGTGCAGAGAAAATCTGCTTAAATGTAATAAAAGGTATTCTTGCTCTGAAAGAGCAGACATTCTGTCTGCAATAGACTTTAAAACAAGTGTGTCACACCAAGCTAACAGGTCCTTCTGGGTACGGACAAGCCAAATACAAAAATATTTCCACATTTTATAAAGATAGAAATTGAGAGATATTTACAAACTCTGCATCTGAATTCAAGCCTCTTTGAGTCCTTTAGAAAGCGACCATTTTGCAGAACAGCAAATATCACAAAATTAGAGAATGGTTGAGGTGGGAAGGGATCCCTGGAGGTCATCTTTTCCAATATCCCTGCTCAAGCAGGGCTGCCCAGAGCTGGTTGCCCAGGATGATGACCAAATGGCTTTTGAATATCTCCAGTATTAAATAATATGTTAATAGACACTTGAAAAATTTGAAGTCTGGACTTTGTTTGCAGACGGTGTTTTCTGGAAAAGTACCCAGAATGTAGCCTATGGTAGATAATGTGACTAAGTGTCTGCAGCTATAGAGATGAGGTATCTTCACAAAAGCCTAGTCTGTATTGCTTATGGAAGGGTATTCTATGGATTTAAAAAAAAAAAAAAAAAAAAAAAAAAAAGCTAGGATAGCAGGATTTAGCCTAAGCAGAATCATTGACCAAAGCATCTGCAGTATTCCTCATACAAGCATATTTGACTCCAGGTTTCATTCGATTTTATGACCTGCCACACTTTTCAATTTCTAGTACGGGCAAAGCTAGGATAACAAATGGAGATGTGTGAGAACTGGATGTTTGTGTGGCTATATGGGAATTTAATATGAATCTCTGCAGACTGACATTTTAAAAATAAATTACAGCAAAAATAGCTACATAATTATATATACTGGCATTCATAAAATAAGCAGGATAAATGAATGAACTGGAATGTGATATATTCCAGATTAACCAGCAACTGCTCTGGATCATACCTATTATTTTACAAAAATTGCTACATTTCTGTTTGAAATCATAAAATGAAACAAACTGTTTTAAAGCTATATTCTCAGAGTATGCCTCTTAATAAATGACAAGTCATTCTATTTTCAGTTTTGTTGTTGTTGTTGTTGTTCGTATTTTGTAATACATTGTGTAAGACAACAAAGAAGTAGGAAATACTAAGTTAATAATGAAAAGGTTTGTTCTTGTACATGTAGGGCAAGACTGATTCAGATATTATAAAGTCAGAAAGAACAATTGTTTTGACTTCCTACATAATGCAGATGATATCGCATATTTGAATTAATTCTCACCTGATGTGAAATGCACTTTTGAAAAGCACTGAATTTTGTTTTCACTATTTTCACTATTCAGTTTTTTTCTCACTATTCAGTTACCCACTGTATCTCTTCAAAAGGTGTTCCAGTGTTCAGTTATGCTTTAAAAAAATAATAAAAGAAAAATATTCATAAAAAAATCAGGTACCTTGTTTCTGTATTTATCTTTCGTCACCTTCCAGCCACCTAAACCTGTATCTTTTCTGAGTAGCTTCAGAACTTTCAGCTGTCAAATGTTTCTTCCCTAAGCAGGTACTTACAAACTCTTAAGTTATCCCTTAACTTTCTCTTTGTTAAACTAGTGTATTTAACCAATATTTATTTATAAATCAAAACAAAACAAGTAGTTCTGAACAGACCCACTGTTATAAGTGTGTGTGTGTAATATTTGGTGAAACTTGTCCCAGCTACATCTAAGCTGGCACCTTCCTTACTGCTCTGAGCTATATATTCAGGTGTACAACCCCGTCCCTGAGATCATTCACGTGCACAAATGAACTGCAGACTATGTGAGTTTTTCTTAGCAAACTATACTATTTTTGGGAAGGTTTAAATATCAGATACACATCTGAAAATATTGTAATTCCGCTGTGCCCTTAATGTTTCTATTATTTGTATTTTATTCTGAATGCAAATATATCATTGTTAGGATATACCTTGAAAATGTTTCATATTAACCATATCACCATTTGCTTTCTTATTTAGTTCTTGGTATATCCACTTTAACTTCCTGTCAAGGAATGGTATTTTCTAACTGATGCAATGTTTTTTCTTCATTTCAGGACTGAGATTGAAATGTAACAAACCACTGTTAAACAGACATTTACTGCAGTTTTTTTACGTTCCTGTTCTTTCTCATACATGTTCTCAGGCTTGTGAAACCAGTGCTTTTAAGCAGAGAATGTGCGCAGGTGTGTAAGCATGTTCATGTGAAGAATAAATACACACATTTTCTCTCTTCCTTAATATGAAGTGTGAGCAAGTCATGATCACTTGAACTTAATCACTATTCAGATCTCTGATCCCTTCCTCTGTTTCTGTCAGGATGAAGCCTAATATTGTTTTTTCCATGCTGGAGACTGTGTCCCTTGCAATGTTTAGGAATACCATAGTGAGTATGTCCTTGTCAGTGGATATAGAAGTGCTGAATAACACTGAACAAAACATTTTTAGTTTAGTTTTTAACAATCCTCTCCATTTCACCTTATACAAAAGATATAATTGCACAAGTAGAGAGAATATGTCATCAATTAGTCGTCAAGGTGATCACATCATGGGACAGAATACCTTCACACCACTGAACACCTAGCTATCTGTCTTGTTATCTATTGGTATATCAGCCTTTGCCAGCTGTTCTCTTTTTGTCTATGATAAACCATTCTATTCCATTGGATGAATAGTCACGCCAGTCATGCAAAATGCCCTGTGAACTTAATTCAGAGCAAGCCTATTCTTCAAATGCATGCTTTTGTCCATTAAAACATCATTGTAGAACAAAACAAATATTTTTCTATTTTTTCAGGCATTGAAATAGTAGTTTTTTCTTCAGCCACATCTCACAGCTTTTGCAACCAAATTGTTTTGTAGAAATACGTCTCATTGCTACTTTAAAAACTGAAGTTAGTTTTAATGCATATCAGAAAACATTAACAAGCAACACTAATCACTACCATATTGTGAAACTGCTGTTAGTTCCTAATGATCAATGCTCTTGATCTCTAGTAAGCTGTTGTCTCTATTTCCATTTCATTTTCTCTCCACTTCAAAACTTATAAATAAATAAATAAGTAAATACAGTGCTTTTGTTTTTCAGTTATTTTCAAGCCATGCTGCATTAACAGATTTACTGGGACTAGCTCACAGGCTCACACTGGACATGCTACTTGAACAAACGCACCACGGCAAGTCTGCACTTGTGTAAGTTACTCCCCACGAACCTTTGTCAACTTACACCAGCTGAGGTTCTGTTCCTGTATTTTGTTACCAATAGTTCTCAGCACTTCCTATCATCTAGAAAAAAATAAGGTTATAAAAAATTATTCCTCCTTTTATAGATTTGACAGATACAAATGCTTCGTGCAGTCAGGTTTGATCCATCTAGATAGGAGGGATTTGTATTGCTCATATATAGGTGAGATTATATGGCCTATCTCACATTTTATTGACTTCTTGGGACTCATAATTTGTCAGGCCAGAAGAAAGGACGCTTGTGGCTACTCTACTCTTCAAATTCTGAAATTTCAAGGAAGCAGAGATAAAACAGATATCTGTAGTTACAGGAATACCATTTACAGAATAGATCCCTCTGAAAAGATTGTCTGGCTCTGAATTTCTTTTCCCATATCATCTGCAGAGGGACATTAGAAATAAAAATTGTTTTGTTTTGTTTTGTTTTTTAAACAATATTCACTCTCTTCATTCTTGTTCCCAATTTTTTTGTGAGGACTTGCTAGGATAAGTGAGCACAATTTTGTTCAATGGGGATCACTAAAATTTAGTCCTTCTTTATGCATCTAGCTAGCATGAAATTTTGTAGACTTTAGATGTAAAATTTACTGTATAGATGTTATACACTTGTACAATTGAGTGTGTGAGTCCCATAGTTTGTACACTTGAGCTGGTGAGAATTACCCTACCTCTATGCAATGTGACTGCATAAATACAGATATTATTGTCAGAAGCACAAAGCATTTATTTCAGTGCTAAAACAAAAAAGCCTTTTTCAAATTGTGGTGCTCTGAGTTAGAGTAAAATATCTTCTATCTTATACAGTATTTCTTAACAGTAGATTGACTTGTTTGGAAGAGAGTAAAATGATTCAAAACAGTACTCAAAGCTTGAAACAAAATTCAAAGCTTTTTTTTTTTAAATTCACAACAATATGTTAACTTAAAAATAGTCAACCAAACAAAAAATGAAAAAAAAAATAGGTTATACAGATGTGAAACAGCTTTCTTTTGTTTCGTTTTATGCTGTTTCCAAATGCAAAAATTAAGAACCATTCAAACTTTCTCAGAAGAATAGATTAAATAAATAAAATATTTCTTGCAAGATTTTCTTCAAGTAAGCGTAAAGTAGTTCAGATGGTGAGTCAAACTGGACTAAATCTTAGATGAATTAAAGTTTGGCTATTGCTACTTTTGACAACATTTTCATTTAGAATATGTTTAGCAATGTTTTAACATGATTTAGATGGGTTAGATGTTAGTTTAATAGGTTAGATTATTTGTGAAAAATCAGCACTGAATTTCACTTTTATTTCTTCTTTTGGTGTAAGTAATCTTAACAGAAAATTTGCAATCTATGAATATAATACTGTGAATATGATAATGAATATTATCCTGTGGATTCTGATTCTTCATCAGGGCTACTATAGAGGTTTGGTCTTGTTTCCCTTCTTTTTAGGCTCACATGTTATCCACAGAAATATTCCATACTTAATTGTTACATATATGTTATACCTATACATGTGTAAGTTATACTTATTGATATTCATTTAGATTTTCATGTACAATTACTTTAACACACAAGTATACATAAATATATGTGCATACATATAAATGTCCCTATGTTTCTTCTTTCTTAAATCTGCAACAAGTTATTTTGTTGGTGAAATAAATATATCTTTTCATATTAGTGGTAAACAAACAATTTAGTTTTAAAAACAAACATTTTTATATTTTCCAATTTCAACATTTCTTTGAAATTGTTGGAACAATTAACATCAGGGAATGCAGAAAATGGGAATCCTTACTGCATGGAAATTTCTTATATTTTGACATTTGTTTTCTTTCTAAATTGTGATGGAAAACATGAAAGTTTCCCAAAAATTATGCTCTGAAACATCACTTCATTTCTTCCAATGTAAGTTAACTCTTTCACCATAGCTGTTTCTAAACTGAAATGATCAATTTGGCTCTTCAGTTGGATGATCAAACTTAAGGAAAAATAGTTTTAACTTCACTTAATAAACTCTTCTTCTCCAATTAAGTGCTGTTTCCCCAATATTTGTTCTCCCATGAAGTCTATAGCCTGTAATGCTGTCCCTGGGTCAAGCTTCTCAGCCAAACTCACCACCTGTGATGTATCACATCAGCCTAGTATAAGTGAAGAATAAAGCACCTGGCAAAAGATGTAGCCAGACCTGCTGTGGGCAGATAGTAAAAAAAAAACGCAAATCCAACCCACAAGTGACCTGCAGTTCAGTTAAGAAGAAGAAGTGCTGTCTAAATTCACAGGGGATGTAATTTGGTTTAAGTGAAAATTACTTTGGGTCTAGACCTCTTCTAGTGCACTATTTTAGTTTTTTGACAGAGAACAGTCTGGGCAAAATCATGAGTTACATAAGTTAATTTTGAACTTCATGGAAAATGGATAGTTTATTTACACAACATTGGAATGAAAAATCCCTTATTAGTTTTAGCTAATACAAGAAAAGGATGGATCAATCGAGATTGTTATTTTGTCATTTATCATTTTTCAGTTGACCTGCAGTATGTCCTCAGGATTTTCCTTTGCTTCTTCATGAACATACTGTAGACACGTTATAATTTTGTGGATACATTTCCATGCCTGGCATTTTAGTTTCACTTACTTTTATATTTAAAGGAGTTATACTTAGAGAAAGAAATTCTACCATACATTGGTGTTATATAATTGTTTTGGAGGAAACAACAACAAAAACAAAGCAAACCAAAACCACAATAGTTTCATAGCTGTACGGAAGGTACTGATCATAGGGTGTTATGTGAAAGACATCTCTCTGAAATGTAGAAACAAGATGTTTTAAGAAGTTTAGCATGTGTCTCTGTGTGTATGTGGGAGGAGAGGACACTGTGTATAACACCAAATGTGTAGATAATTAATGGATGATGGTAATACAAGAGGAAAAAAAAAAATGTTACTTAGTACCCTCAGGCTTACACTGAAAACTGATAGAAGCAGATTGCAAGGGGTAAACAGAAGATTAGTGTGCATGAAGGAATAATTGAAAGCTGTATTCATGTGAGCGTATTGTTTTTAATTATTCATTGACAGAAAACCTGTAGATAAAACACACCCGTTAATCTTTAATCTGACAAACCCTCAGGCCCATAAGACCTATTGAGGATGTAAAGAGGATTAATAAAGAGGTAGACAGAATCAAGAAGGATGTGAAAGTTGTCCTCAGTGTTCATTAACAGTGTAAGTTATGCAGAGATTTCATAAATTAGACTAAATAATTCAGTTTTATTTAGGCAGTACTGCTGCATATTTTAGTGTGATGCAGGATAGTAATAACAGCCATTTAAAAATATAGAAAGGCATCAGTGGTAATTCCTCTATCCCTTTTATCTCCAGCAATTATCTTTCTATTGAAGAAATGGGACAGATGTATTCTCTGAAATCGCCTTCTTAAGAGGCATCCTATATCACAAATATTTTAGCTTTTAATAAAAATACAAACTTGATGGCTGACATCATGATAAAACTGACCCTGTTAAAGAAACATCCAAATCTCCTGAAGAATAATAATGAAGTAAATGAGCAAGCAAAAATTAAAGGAAGAAAAGAAAAAAAGAAAAAGAAAAAGAAATGGGATTTTCAAAAGATTTTGGTGTATTTGGAAGAAAAATATTTTTTTTTTTCTCTCAGCTCAGATATTTTTCATAGTTCACACAACAAAGCGTATCTGACATATCCCTTCTTAATATTTTGTTCAATCTGAAGCTGGAGTGTGGAGTATCTATAGCTCTGAATGTTACAAGTAGGTCATTTAGTAAACATGAAACAAATTCAGTGAGAAAATTGAAAAGAAATGTTGCTTATTTGGTTCAGTTGGTGGAAAGAAAATAACAACAACAACAAATATTAAAAACTTAAAGTCCCCTGCTTTTGCAAAGTGTTACAGAGAAGCTTTGGCTCTAAGGGCTGATATACACACCAAATCATTACTGGTCCCTCTTAACATCCTTTTTGTCTGTTAGTGAAGCCAGAGGTTCTGGATAAATCTCACAATTCCTTTCAAGTCTTCTGAAGCTAGCAGTCATTAGCTTACAAATAATTAGAGAGCCGATACCATCTTAGACTTTAAAATTCCTTTGACTTGTCTGTCATGCAGTACTTAGGTGTATCACATTTATTCTTTGGAGCTAGCAAAAAGTATGACTGACTTGACTTACATTTGTCACTCTGCAGAGTATAGATTAGCGAAAGAGATGTGCAGAGCATGGGACAAACCTGGTTGTGCTGAATTTTACAAGCAGAAAGAAATCTGCATCTCACTATGATTAAACTCAGCAGGAAGAGTCACAATAAATTGTGTTAAATCAAGCATGATATTACAAAGCCTTAATACGGATCAAAAAATTTTAGACATGATTTTTCATGGGTAGGTATACAAAATACAGAATGGACAGAAATGCACAAAGAAAGACAGAAAGAACATTGCAATGACCCATATAATGCGTCAACATCTGTATTATTCACCAGATTTATAAAAGATGAAGTATAGTTTTTTTGTTTGTTTATATAAATGATTTTAGGGACCTTCCCCTGCTGAGTCAATGACATTGGAAATATTTAAATCTACATCATTGTAGAGGTTGGAGACATGCTTAACTTCTTAGTTAAGTGATAAAGCTAGAAAGGAAAAAGTAGAGAAGGTGCGAAGGGGCACAAATACTACATTTTTCTCTGGCACTGTTTGTTAGGGTTGCAATATTACTGTTGTCTGCTGAATGCTCTTGACAGATTGCTGCTGTAGGCATGGAAGATAAAGAACTATGTAGTTTGTGCATCCTGGCACATTTTACCGGTGATGTAGATACCCAGGTATCCAGTGCAGGAAAAGCAGATAACAGCTGGGCAATCTAAGAAGTCATTTTTCAAGCCCGCAAAACTTTACTGAAAAATAATAAAATAAAAAATAAAATAAAATAATAAAAATAATAAATAATAATAAATAAAAAATAAATAAAAATAAAATAAATAAAATAAAATAAAATAAAATAAAATAAAATAAAATAAAATAAAATAAAATAAAATAAATAAAATAAAATAATAAAATAAATCTGTCCATTTCTGAATCTAAATGGGTACAAAGACCAATGTAAGGCAAAAACTGAAACTGAAAAATAGTAAAGATTCAGAATGTCTCAAGGAGATATAACACTTAATGGATGTCAATTTACTGATCATTCTAATAGGCAATTGAACTGGGTATGTATCAATACAGTAAGATTAAAGGTCACAATTAACAGCACAATTAACAGACAATTTATATTGTGCCTTTTCTTTTTTGATGCTCCTACTTCACAGCAGATGCAAAGGAAGACATTTAAACATTACAGAGAGGAAAAATTGGGCACTAGCTTGCAAAGTGTCTTGTATGCTTTCTTGACCTGGGGTACTAAATGCTTAAAAACCTATGGAAGAGTATCCACAGGGGTAATGTTTGGTCTGGACCTTGCAACATTTCTAACCTTGGCAGTCCTGTGTACATTGCTGAGCTGTATAATTATCACAAATTATAGGTGTGTTGCTTAATGTTAATTAAACAGTCAAAAGGTATGGAATTGCATTTCTTTGCATTTTTGGCATGTATTTTTCTTTGCATTTTTCTGTCTTGGTATCAGCTTTTTTTTTTTTCTTGTATTTTTCTTATATTTTCTTTCTTCATATTTGGTCTGTACGTGAAACATTATTTTGGTTTTGATAAAGCATTCCCTGACTATTGTATATCAGTTTTCTTTGAAAGTCTCTAAGCTATATTTAAACTTGAACTTGAACTTTCCCTTGAACTTCTGACCTACTCACTACTGACAAAGCTTGCCTTTCTGAGTACTGGTATTAAGCACAGAAACCGAGGGACAGCATACTTTACTTCAGATCACCTCTGACAATACTTCAGAATCTTGCCTCTATATTTTTGAAAAACACCATGGCATTACAGCCCTGCTGGAAATCATGAATGTAAATTACTTCGTATCAAAAAAAAAAAAAAAACATATTATTTAGTATATTTTCAAATAGCTTACTTCAAAGTAGAGAACATTAATAAACATCAAGGAATTTAAAGTGGTGGTGGTGGTGGAAAGCAGAGAAGAGTTATGCCTTCAGCTTAAATATCATTTTACTTCTCCCCAGCTAACTAGTCTGCCAGTGTAATGCTAGGGCATTGCTGTCTCCCAGTCAGCAGCAAATGTACAGAGCTTGATTGAATTATGATACAGGAGTGCAGGGAACACAGTCCTAAAATAAAAAGTACAAATAACAGGAACATGCCTGCCCTGACCCTGCGTTTCCTCAGTTATTCAGTGGGTTAACCTATTGTAGCATATGTTCCTCACATTACTTCAAAATACGAATTAATGATTAAGGGCCCTGCCTTTAGCT
>NC_137695.1:134721116-134752712 GCF_964034855.1 Anser brachyrhynchus
ATTGCAAGAAGAGACTAGCAAAGAGAAGCCGTTCCATTCTGTACTCCCTCATTTTATATTTTCCTAACTCCTAAATGTTCAGCAACATCAGGATTTCAAAGCTAATAAGTGAAAACATTAATGATCCAGTGGGTACTTCTCCCTAAACCTTCCACAAATTCCAGTTCCTTCATGAGTACAGCTAATGAATTAGAATGAACAGAAGACATCACTATAGGCTATTCACCTATAGCCAGAGCTCTAAGGTCTATCTATACAAAATAAAGATTCATAAGCTTGGCCTTAGTTTAACACTGCAGGGAAATATCTCTTCACCTTTTTAACAGTCACAAAGGTGACAAAAAGCCAATCATCTTCTATTGATGCTAAGGTTAGAAAATTTCGAACGCCTGGGAATTGGTTTGAGCATTAGACATAAGTAAATTAAAAAAAATATAACAATAATAAAAACCCTGTTAAAACTATAATCCAGTATTTGTCTCTCAAAATCCTGTGACATTGGAATGGAAATAGCTCCTATCAATCCTGTAGTAAAGGAAAATTGCCAGTTTCTACTTGTAAGCTGGTGAAATCATAGAAAGAGGTATTAATGTAATTGCTGTATGCAGTTTTCACATCAAAAATAATTCCAGACACTTACACTGTGCCTGACAGTGTTTAGTTTGTTAGACAAAGTTTCAGTTATGAAACTGCCTGCCTTGCATTGCAGGTGTAAATAGCTTTATGCACAACTGCTCTGAAAAGCTGTATACAGACAGTTGTCTCTGTTGGGGGAAAATCTAAATGTTCACTTTTGCTTCTGCCCAGGCTTCGGGAACAGATTTACTTAGCCATGTTGGAAACGATGACTACCTCCAAAGTTGGCTTTAGAACGTCACCCATGAGATTTACAAACTTTTTAAATGGTTTGTGGTTCCACAGAGTTCTTTAAAACCCTATTGAGACATTGGTAGATGAACTGGAAAGAGTTAAATCTAGAGATTTAACAACAACAAGAAAGTCTCTTTTCAGCTTTTTTTCACTTATCTGTGCTAAATGAGTAAAACAGATTGTGGTTGAATGACCTAGTAGTTATAAATGTCTGTAGTAATTCCATCATAAGAGCTGTGTTGAGAATTGCAGAAAAAGTAGGTATATAATCTCTATTTCACACTTTAATGATTGGACTTAAACTTTAAATTTCATGCAGTGATTCTTCAGTGGACATGTAATCATCGATAACAGACTTACTGAAGAGGAAACAGCAGAGGACTACATGGTTTTGAAAGTTTTCTCTAAGGTATTTTTGAGTTCTGACATAAGTATGTCATAAAATCTGGGCTACACACTTGTGTAATGTCATTCATACATGCACATACCTCAAAAAAATTCACATAGAGCCCAAAATTTAAAACACCACTGAACACCACTGTGTTATTTCTGCTTTTCTTTATTTTAGTTCAACAGAATCTCAGCGGTGTAACTACTAAGCTGGTCCTGTGTTTTTGAGACTGATATCTTTTCTTCATTGACTCTTTGTGCTTTCACTCTGCCCTATTGTCTTGTTACCAAAGGAAGGACTTTACAGCATCCTGCTCACTCCAATCAACAAGTACATGTCACAGTTTTCACATTAAATGAAAAAAAAATATGATAGTACAGTTGCACATCCATAGAATTATTTATGTTCTTATCAGCCAGGCTAGACGATATCTTCATAGTGGAGATACCTTTATAACCTCTGCTTTTTGGGCAATGTTAAACAGAAATTGCAACCCAATTCTCCTTTTCTTTATCAAGAAGAAAAAATAAATAGGTTGCTTTTATTGGCAAAGAGGAGGGCAATGCTGCAGACAAAATTGAACTGTACATTATTTTGATATTCCATTACAAAGACAGCTGCTTCTTCTAATTTAGTTTGTGGTTTACTAGAAAGCAATCTGAGTAAAGATCTTCAGAAAATTTTACAGTCTGAACTGTGACTGATGAAAGTATAGTCAATGAAGGGGGATGTCTGGATAGATGAGAGCTGGCAATAAAGGGTGTCCCTGTTAATTACTATAGCCCTACAGGAAAATCCCACTCAGTCTGCTGTCCAGCCGTCTTCCTGGGACTTTGACCCCACTATTCTGTTTTCCATGTATGTTCTCTTTTATTCTTCCACATACTTAAGGTCTTACAGAATCACAGAATGGTTGAGGTGGGAAGGGATCTCTGAAGGTCATTTGTGTCCAACCTCCCTGCTCAAGCAGAGACATATAGAGCTGCTTGCACAGACGCTTTTGAATGTCTCCAGGGAGAAAGACTCCACAACCTCTCTGGGCATCCTCTGCCAGTGTTCCATCACCCCCACAGGAAAGAAGCATTTTCTGATATTCAGATGAAGCTTCCAGTGTTCCAGTTCCTGCCCATTGGCTCTTGTCCTACTTTTGGGCAACACTGAAAAGAGCCTTGCTCCATCCTCATTGTACCCTTCCTTACAAATATTTGTAAACATTGATTTTATCTCCCTGAGCCTTCTCTTCTCCAGGCTGAACAGTCCCAGCTACGAGCCGTTCCTCATAGGAAAGGTGCTCCAGGCCCTTCATAATCTTTGTGGTTCTTAATTAGACTCTCCCCCGTAGCTCCATGTCTCTCTTGTACTGGGGAGCCTGGAACTGGACACAGTACTATAGGTGTGGACTCACCAGGGCTGAGTAGAAGGGAAGGATCACCTTCCTCAACCTGCTGTCCATATTTTGTCTAATGCAGTCCAGGATACGCAATTCTTTAAGCCTTGTTATACATATGAATTCCTCTGCACCAGAGAATAGCAAGCTGTTTTAGCTATATTCTCTTGCTTGCTTAAATACAATTAAATTAGATCTGACATATTCTTGTGTATAACCAGGACTTAATAAATAGGGTGTCAAGGAACCACGAATGTATTGGACAAATCATCTGTATGAAGGGAAGCTGTGGATATAAAGTCATTGAATAATACTGTGGAGAGGTGAGCTGCCCTGTGGAGCTGCCACATACCTCGTCCGGCTGCTGGCGTAGAATGGATAGGCAATTGAGATGACTGAGTCTATCCCATCACTGGAGGCCTTTTTTTTTTTTTTTTCCCGTAGTGATTTTATTGGTGGGAAATCAAGTGAGCAAGTCTGAGTTAAAACTACACAGGAAGTGAGGCTTGTCCTCCATGTGTCTGTTTTTTCTGGCAAAAGCAAAAATGTCACAGGCAGTATTATGTCTCACTTTAATTTGCATGACCCATGGTTATCCAGGCACTGGAGACAACAGTTCCCAATGTTCCTTTGGAAATGACCTTTTTAGAGTTTCAACAATGCACGAGCTATGTAAAGGAACAAGTACTGTGTCCTCCCGTACAATCATATAGAAAGACAGACATCTGTTCCTTTCCTGGGTAAAACTCACGTATTACATTACATGAAGAGGGAAAAGTAGTCAGCCTTGTCTCAAGTCAAACTTTAAATCAAAGTAGGATTTAAAAAATATTAGACAGTTCATTCAAATATGTCCTTCAAGCCTTAAATATATGTTGTCTGAAATCTATACAATCTATATATATGGTTTTAAAATACACTCATTTTAATAATTTTATTATTTCTTCAAACAATTTGCCTTCAGACCTGAAATCATTAAATCTCAGTCAAAAGAAGTTTACTTGTCATTCACTGATAGTATTAATGTTTGGGTGGTCCACTGGGGAACCAGGAGTTAGACTCGATAATCCTTATGGGTCCCTTCCAACTCGAACATTCTATGATTCTGTGATTCTGTGTCTTCTATATTTCAGAGCAAAGCAAATTAACTAAGTTATCTGCAAACATTGTCTGAGCTTTGTTTTTTACAAAACTCTGTCAGGTCTCTGTGAATAAAGAGCAGTAAATTTCAAACCTAAGAGATATAATATTTTTTGAGATTTTTTTTGAGATATTATCACAAGGTTTTGTCCAGAGAATGAAGTATGTACCTGAGACTGTATTTTTTCATAAATGATTTTCACAAGTTTATCCTAAAGATAAAATAACTAAAATAAAACAAAATAAATTAAAAAAACATACAAATGTCATTCTTTTGGTTTGGTCAGTTTAATAGCACTTTAGTTCTAGCTGCCCTGCAAAGTCTGACACTTTGGTTGCATTTGAATCAACTATCCATCATGTTAGCTCAAAGATCAATTTTAAAAGAACGTAAGAAAGGACATAAATGCACATATCCTCCCTCAACTACATTTAGCAGAGCATATACTGTTGAACATGGATGACTGAGTATGCTTCATTTCTTAAAGGGATTTAGGTCCTTGCAGAGGAGACCTCTTATTCTGTCTTGTGTTACTTGTAATAGCCTCTAATATCATCAAAATAGGGGCCATCTGAATGCCATCTGCAAGTTTATGCCAATACTTTTTAGTCCTCCAGGAATAAACGCAGTCGACTGCAGAACTAACTAAACTCAGAGAAACTGTATGTGCTGCAACAGTTCCCAAGTGTCACCTCAGAAGATGATTTAAGGATGTAAAGTCAGTACAATAAGAAAACTAAATAAATTTGCCTGGCCTTCAGTGATTTGGGGCCAGTTTGATACTGCACAAGCTGACCAATTTATCACAAATGTGATAAACTAAGTACTGTTTCCACTGTTACCTCTTCCTGAGGGTCCCTCAGATTGAGTTACTCTCCCCATGTTTCATCTTTAATTGACTCAACTGCCACAGTGCACCCCAGAATTCCCAGGGACATGATGTATTCAGTTTTTCAAAATGTTAGATTAAAGAAATAGGAATGCTCTTGTATTCCCAAAAGGAAATTAAACAACAATTATTATTATTAATTATTATTATTATTATTATATTATTACAAAGAAGAAGAAAAAGAAGAAGAAGAAGAAGAAGAAGAAGTCACGTATTTAAAAAAAACATACATCCAAAATTGCATTCCCGTGCACCCCCCTTGAAAAAAAAAATGTGTCATATGTTTCAAAACAGAGATAAAATATAACATTTGGAAGAATCATACTGGCCACATTTCTCACTTTGAGGTTGTGGTTAATGATATATTGTTACGTAAATTTTTTTCACACTCTAGATAGCTGGAAAATACCATAATTAAGAGGTTTTCAAAGATTTTAGTTACAAGTGAATAAATTGTCAGAGAATAATGTTCAAATTATGTTTCTTAAAGTGTCTATTAAACCTCTATTTTCCTTTAGACTAAGTAGATAGTAAGTTATCACACTAAGTAAACGCAAGTCACTGAATTCAAGCTTCACAGACCATTGAGTTTGATACCATGGCATTTAGAGAGTCCTCTGAAGCAAAATTTCCCTTTGCATATTGTTTGCATATGAATTAGTGATCCCTATATATTCAGATCAAGCAACAATGGGGTGAAAATTGCAATTTCCATTATTCTCATGAATGTTTCAGGTAGTGCTTCCTTCTGTTCCTCAAGCCTGAGGGAATAGAAATTAGATCTTGAAAACAGTAGTCAACGTAGACTTTTCATGGCAAATCATTATATACTGCAGTGTATTCTGAAAAGATTTCTAGAAGATACAGAAAAGCTGATATTTTTAGTTATGACCAAAGTATATTTCAGTATAATTTTAATTAAAATTATATTAGTTTTGATAAATGAGTGCTACCTATTGCCTTAACTGTAAGCTTCTTGTATTGGGAAATAATACTTCATCACCAACCATATTCCCAATTCCCAGGGATTTTAAACACATATATTTCACTTATAAAAAAGCAGAAAAATATTGCTTTAGCACTATTTCTTTCTTGATATTGCCTTTGTCTTAATATTGTTGTTTGTTCAGTTGTATTGAAAAAGGCCCTGTTCTGTTTATTCATGCATGTCCCACCTGTGGAGTTTTTACAGCGCAGTCTTTTTCTTCTTAAACATTGATCATAAATTTCTTGAGAAAATAACATTTTAATCTAACATCTTTTTGTACCTTGCCTTTTTTTTTTTTTGTGGTGACTGAAAATGCAGATAAAGAAAAGTTCTCTACTATGTGTTCATATTACAGTCCTGTAAAATCTATGACAAAAGTGAAATAATTCTTATGCACAAAATCCCTGCATAATAGGAAAAATGGGTGAAAAGTTATCTCTGTAAAATGAATCAGTAAAGTTTAGGAAACAAGTGCAAATCACAAATATTGAAAATCTCCCTGTTTGAGTTACCTTCCTTTACTATAGTATTAACTCTTTAAAATAGAAAGGAAGGAAGTTGGAATTTCTTTTACTACTACAAATAATAATAACAATAATAATAACAATAATAATGTTATTTTATGGTTCTAGTTCTACAGAGGAAAGGGTCAAATGGCATATCTCATCCTGTATTCAACCAATCATTTTCTTCCCCTCCATACTAAGTTGTCAGAACTTGAAACTGTCACCTGCCAGAAACAGCAGAATCTTTCATGTCCGAAAACTTTTCAGACCTACAACTTTGCTTTTGCCTCTCAGAAGGAAGGCTTTGAGAAGTCCTGAAAAGGAACTCTGGAGATGACAGAACAAGGGACTAGCAGTGATTTCCTTAATCCCAACATATGACATAATGATGTAATTATTATTGTATAATTATTATTGTGGTTTTTTGTTGTTGTTTTTGTTTTTGTTTCTCATTTATTTAAATACATTGCTTAAGAGGGTTACATAAAATGTAGTAGGGAATAGGAAAGTATTCATACTTTTAATAATTCCTGTGTCTTATACAAGCAGCTAACCCTGTTGTTGTATCATATTGTTCATTCCTCCAGCCATTATATTTCACAAATATTTTACAAATATTTTTTCACAATGGAAAACATCAAACCTTTTGGTGAATGGATGTGGAGAGATCTCACTTTTGTTGTTTGTTTGGAAGAACTCCTGCATATCTTTTCTCTGTGTGTCTTTTTCCATTTAACACTATAAAAAGAATTTTTTAACCTCACATTTGTCCTTCTGCTACCAAATTCCCTTAAACCTATTAAACTACTAGACTGTCCTGATTCTAGAAGGTAGCTTTACCTTCTAGAACCTTCTACACCTTACCAGAAATATCTTTTCCATCAGTACTACAGATAAGATGATGGCTTTTCTGGAAAACGTGATCGGTGCAATAAATGATTGTTAGCATTTCCCATGAGTGAATATCATAGCATAGCAAACAACAGAGTAATAGTAGTCTCACAGTTGTCAAACAGTCACCCCAAAGTTCAAAGTTGTTATTTGCAGATACATGCAGCAGAATGCTACCCATCTCTCCATCATATATAAGTCACTATATAGGTCATTTTATTTAATGAGAAAAGTGAAAGACATGGCTAACTGCTTGAAAAATAAGCAGTCTTCAAAGAGCTGCATCTACATTTGTAGAGCATATTAATCTAGTTATAGAGCATTCTTAAGCCAACTGTTCATATCAACACCATTCTTTTGAGTATTAAGCCAATGTTGTCATTCCTTGTCACCAGTTCTGGATGAAGGAATAAAAGACAAAATATTCAAAATGATGAAAACTTTTCAGCTTTTAACAATCATTAAAACTATCCTTTGAGATCCAAATGGAAAGTTTGCTTATGTTTGATATGATGATTTTACCATGTTGGTGGTGCTGTCAGCTTAAACAACATTGTACTGAGACTCCCTGACAGAAACAAATGAAAAGCTGTTTATCTGAAAATGAAGGTCAGAATTTCATGGATGAATATATGTAATTTTACAACATATTTATAACAGAAATATAATTCATAAAGATAGAATCTTCAGCCACCCAACTTATGTATATGGCTAGCCAAAGAGAAGGTCATTAGTACATATGCTTCTTTCTAGTCTAGTCAAACTTAACCCATGAACGTTAATTTCCTGTCCTTTCTATTTAGATATTTGAAAAGTGTATGTATTTCTACAGTGTAGGTATTTCTAAAAGTGTAGGTATTTCCTGGATTCCTACTTAAACGTATACTACATAACAAAGTATATCACAGAGATCCAAATGTTCATGACCTGGATGCTAATAGAAAGTTCTGTTCTGTAAAAAAAATAAAATAAAAATAAAAAATAATAAAAAGAAAAAAAGATAATTTGGAGAAGTTAAGTAGTTTGCAGGGCCATTTTTTTCTAGACACAACAGCTGTGAAGCCATATATATACCTATCACACTATATATATATTTTTGTCCAGATGTCTGCTGTATAACTGGGATTCTCTTTTTCTCTCTCTGTAGATCTGGCACAATTCATGACACTCATTGAAAAGTGTGATACTTAGCAATACCTTTGTACCACCTACCATTTATTTGTTACTGAAATAATGTTTTTCATCCATAGATCTCAAAACACATTGGACTTTGGCCAATATTCCCATTACAGAAATGACAGCTGAACTGCTGAGAGTATAAAATTCTTCTTAAAGATACCTTATGACCTTATAATACAGGTCACAAACAAAACTATGTTTTCTCAATTTCTGTAAAGTACACTATATACATAACTTAATGTACAATTTTCAAATGTGCTGTAACTCATAGCATTTCTTTTGTCTTGTGAGCTGACTACACGCTTTCACACCTGATAGTTAACTGTGCCTGGAAAGGCTTACTTGGTTTAGGAAACATTTAACAGCTCCTTAGTTTAAAAATGTTCTAGGTATTGTCTCTATTCTTAGTTTTCCATGAAAATAACTTCTGTTCATTTAAAGACTTGCTTAAAACATATGGCCAACTCCTTGCTCCTTTTATGCTAGATGATTGTTGCTAAAATCAAAACAGTATCATGGATGCCAACAAAACAACACTGAATTTAATTTATGGTTCTTATTTATTCTCTATTTTTTGTTGTCACTGAGAGTTTGCCTGAATAGATCAATATATGATTTTCTGCTAATTTCTTTTTCTTTATTCTTAGTTTAAATGTTATTATTGTATTCAAGTTCTATAAATGTCCAAATTAAAAAAAAAAAAAACTAATTGGAACTGCAAATTTCTAATTTTAGTATTGTAATGTGACTTTTGTGCTAATAGCTTCCAGGAGAAGCTATATCCACATTATGTCTTCCCTTGAAAGCCTTATACTGTACAACTCTAATAGGTGAGAGAAACCTATAACTACACCAAGCCCAATTTGAGACTCAAAATCCGTATAAAATCCATACAAAAAGAGCATAAGGGTGGATCTTTTATGTGAGGTTGAGTCCTTTCTTGTTTAGCTCCAAAGCCCTTGACTCCCTGTCATCTACACAGCATGCCTGTTGGTTCACATACAAAATCTGGTCTCAGATGAATCAGATCATTCCCTTACCAAGAAAAAAATTGGTAGAAATGAGTGACCCTCTCCAAGATCTGCTTCCAGAAGTCAGTAGAGAGGAGAACAGTTTTGTACCAGTCTCTATAGATTCTCTAAGAACTACTTGTCCACAGGAAAGTGAGTTAGTCTTGTTAAACAGACCACAATCTTCACAGTGTTGCCACCAAGTATGTCAGTGTGTGGTGGTTTTACTGTGCTAGGCAGATCAACTCACCACAACCACTCTCTCACTTCCCCTCCTTAGAAGAGGAGGGGAAGAAGTAAAGGAAAGAACAACTCACGGGTTGAGATAAGGATAATTTAATTAAAGGGAAAAGTAATTATTAAGGAAAGATTATTAGTAATTAAACAATTTAACTAAAGGGAGAAAAAAAGGAAAGGGGAAAAGGGAGGGAAAAAGGGAAAAACAAAACAAAACAAAACAAGTAAAGGCTGTGTGGAAATGCATAGGAAAGAAAATACTCTCTACTTCCCACAAATGAGCGATGCTTGACCACGTCCTTGAATCAGGACCTCAACGCATGTAGCCGATGTTCGGGAGGACAGACGTTTTTGCAACAAGAGCCCACCCCTCCCCTCTTCTTCCTTTTTCCACCTTTTATTGCTGAGTGTGACATCATATGGTATGGAATATCCCTTTGGTTTGTTTAGGTCAGCTGCCCTGGTGCCCTTTCTCACTTTTTGCCCACTCCCTAGGAGGGTTAGAGAGAGTCCTGATGCTGTGCCAGCACGGCTCAGCAGCAGACACGACACTGGTGTGATACCAGTGCTGTTCTAGCTACAAGTGCAGAGCACAGCACAGTATGGGCTGCTGCAGGGAAAGTTAACATCCTAGCCAGATCCAGTACACAGTGAGAAATCACCTTCCTGGGCAGAAAAAGTAAAAATAAAAAATAATAATAAAAAAAATCCAAGTGACAATGCTTTTTCCAAACTGAAAAATCAGATGAAAGTGTAACTTTGATTAGACCTATTAAAACGCTTTTTTTTTTTTTGTAATTTTAAAGCATACATTTCACTTTAAATTTTCTTGTAATTTTACTATTTTTACACTTTTTTTTGTGAATCCAATTTCTATTTATTAATTGCTGTTCAAGACAATAATAATTTGTTGGAAAAATATAATATTTCATTTAGAACATATAGATGGAAGTATTTTGTCATCATCTTCAGACCAGGATTTTTTAGTTCAAAATATTACATTTCTTAAGAGATACTTTTTTATACACAAGTACACAAAATGCTTAAACAAATTTGAAATAACGTTTTGTTTTTCAAATGAAAAAAAATTATGATAATATTTAATTTTATGTCCCATAAAACATGCATGCTCTCTTTTTTAGTTGTGTCTTCTCTGTTCATGCAAGTGAAAGTCCTGCTTCATGTAGAATTAAATAAAGGTCTTCACTGCATTTTCTTTCAACAAGTGTTAGAATGGCAGCTTTTGGCACACTCCTTGCAAGCTCAAATTTTCAAATCTGAATGGTTTCAAGGGCGGGTTTTTTAATGTTATTATCAAGCAGTTACACAAGAACACTTAATAATGCTTTTTTAATTATTAGTTTATATTATAATACACTAAAAAATTTTCAGTCTCAGCTTCCCTGTTTTCAAGATCTCAAAGTTGCTGATGAAGTATTTGGAAGCTGTTTCTTTGTCTAACTCTTTATCACCTTCCTAAGAGGTCGTTGAGGTATCTACAAGGTGTCATTACTTAGTACTGTTTTTCTGCATTCTTTGATAGATCTTTGATAGATCTCCATGCTATGACATTTTGATTTAACTTATAGATCAGTTTCATCGGATTTCAGTGTGATATGGATTTGGGCTAGTGGACAGCCTCCTAGTTTATTTATTTATTTATTTTGTTTAAGCAGATGATAAAACGTTAATTAGTACCTAATTCTAGAAATGTTGTCCATGCTAGCAGTGATATATCTGTTTTTTTATTATTATTGTTTTTAATTTTTTTAAGGCAGTGTATTATATTCCAAATGAGCCTGAATGAATTCCCCTTGTCCTCTGTTAAAATATCTCCATGGGTTTAAAATAGTATTGGGTAAGATCATAAATAAGTACTAGATATGAGTATACAGTCTACAGCCTATGCAAATTGCTATAGAAAGTCAGATAATTTTGCTAACTCTTGTTAAAAAATTGTACAGACTTGAAATATGATCATGCTCCAGAGACAATGGCATGACAGTTTTACTCTCTTTCCCACAGATTGCACAACACCTAGTCACATGCTCCTGCCTCTCAGAGATTGTTGACTGCCAGAGTGTTCCCAGATTTAATTTAAGCCAAATATTGAGGAATGATCTGATCCTGTCCTGGACTCTAAAGAGGGATGAGCAAACTGCAATAACTTCAGTTACTGCTGCAGAAAATTACATAGTACTATTCTGATAATTTACCTTAGTTAACATTTTTTCAACTCGTATCAGAAAGTTTAAAGAACTATGAAAATAAAAACAATGTTTTAAAATTTCCAGTTAACAAGAGGTTCCAGAAAAGTTTTGGACTGAAAAATTAGTGCTTTGTGGGTTTTCATTTACCTGAGTTTTCCCTGCTAAATATGTTTTTCTTGCAGTGCTCTTGAGTTCCCCTTTTTGCCCCATAAAACAATCAAACAAATAAAAAAAAAATCACTAAAACTACCACCAACAGCAACAACAAAAACCCACTACCATTTAGTGCTTTAATACCAAACTAGAGTAAGAATGCACTATTCCTCCATTGTCTGTGGAAATTGAGTGTAAATGCCAAGCACTTAAATCAAAAATTAAAACTGAAAAAAAAAGACAAGATATATCAAAATAACATAAATATGATTTTTTTTCCAAATTACTCAGCAAGTCTGTATCTTGAGATATATTCCACTATAACATTTTTTTTTAAAAAAAGGATTTTCTAGCATAATCTTATCTTTTCAAGAATGTCACACTGAAGAAAAGCTTCTAATACCGGAAAGCAGCAGTGCAAGAGATATCAGTGGTGGCAGGTAAGTGCTGGATCCAAATTCCAAGCCTAATTCTGGTCTGTTAACACTAAGTGATCTCTGATTCTCTCATTATGCTTTTGTTTTTGCTAAGACTTTTCACAATAACAGGTTTACAAGATGAAGTTTATATACTTTCAAAAGGACTGCCTAAAAGCGTATTAAATTCTACAACAAACAGATGAGTTTCTGGACCTTGGACAGAAAAGGGACATAAATACACAATAGTTGTATTTAAAGATGATACGATTCTGATCCTATGAAGAACGGAGAATATATATCTGTGTATATCTGTGTATATATCTGGATATAGCCTGATCATTCTAACACAACTTCATTCCCCCTGCTTTGGTCAGGGGACTGAATTTCTGAGGCCCCTTACAACCTATGTTCTATGATTCAATGATTTACACTAAAGAAGTGATAACAGCAATTACTCTTTTACCTATGGATAATTTCAATTCATTTCTAAACAAGGAAGTGTTGATGTTTTCACTTTCAGTGTTTATTATAACTCTCAGGTTTCTAGCACAATGTGTATACAATGAATCATACCCAACCTGTTATTACCAAAAACATTAATCTTTAACAGTGCTATGTCTCTGGTG
The DNA here is from genome assembly GCF_964034855.1 of Anser brachyrhynchus. Lineage (NCBI taxonomy): Eukaryota > Metazoa > Chordata > Aves > Anseriformes > Anatidae > Anser > Anser brachyrhynchus. The sequence continues at coordinate 134,734,014 of NC_137695.1, forward strand.
AAACTATAAAGTAAATATTATGTTAACAAATACAATTAAATATAGTAAGTATACTGTGTACCTAACCAATGGCGGTTTTTTTTTCTAAATGTGTTTTTAATACATTTTATAAGCATTTTTAATTATATTAATTTGGTTAGATATTCTCCAACATATTTAATGAATGTAATTCTGCTTGATTACATATTTACAATGCATCCTTGAATGCATTTCTCTTGACTTTTTTCTTTTTTCTATGTAACTAGAGTGAAAACTGTAAATATAAAACCCAATAAAGTTTTAGATTTATTAAGTAATTTTCTTAGTTACTTAGTTTAAATTGCTAAGTATTAATAATAAAAACTTAGTGGTGTTTATAAAAAGAATCAAGAAGGAAGCATTTCACATTTTCTGAATATGTAGTCTCTGAATTTATGATGCATGGAGGAACACAGTAAAAAGAATTAGAAATTCATCACAGAAGTGAAGTGACCATCTGAAGAGAGAAGACTGAAGAAATTTAAATACCATGGGTCAATAAATGTATATGATAGCATTTCCCTTCAAGGTTTCTTGGCCTTGAACAATTTAAGAAGTAAGCATCAATCTTCTGCAATAAAAACACAACAATATCATAACACACTGAATGGAAAGTTGGTGAATCACAAGAGAGTCAGAATGCAGTCTATCACAGAAATTAAATCATTTAAATGGCTATATTTTAGGTATTCTATGTTAAGGAAAAAAAAAAGAGAGAGAGAGAGAGAGAGAGAGAGAATGTGAGATCTCTAACATTGTTGCTGTAATTGACAACGTTTCGGGAAGGTAGGCAACACCAGTGCATGAACATTCTTCAGAAAATTGAGTACTGTAACTGTATATTGATTTTACAGTTGTAAAAGACTGAAAAAAGAAGCAGTGCATGAAACAGGATATTGTAGACCCCTTAGAGGTCAATTGGACAATGAATTGTAAAATCACTGAGTGCTAAAGTAAAAGATTGTAAAAGTTGCTGGTACTGGATAGTGAGTATCATAAAAGAAGAAGATTTATTAGAAATTAGATAACAAATATTTACCACATGGAAAAAAATAAAACTACAGACAAGACTCACTAAGGACAGAGAAACTTGAGCTGACAGTGAAGTTCAGGTTTTAAGAGAATATTACAGGCACTTTAAAGGAAAGGAAGATCTTTCATTTACCATTTGCAATGTAATGCTTGCAATTTAGAATCTAAGAGCTTTTGTGTGGTTGTATGTTAATTTTTTATGTTGCCTAAAATAGCAATAAAACATGAAGTATATTTTGGAAAATTACTTGGCAATGTCCTTCCAAAGCACATAAAATATTTTTTCACAAAGTAATAATGACTTGCTGTGATAATCAGTTTTATATATTCCATTTATATTTCAGTTCTCTATCTCCTTCCTCTTTTTTTTTTTTTTTTTTTTTTCCAGAAATCTTTCAAACACAAATGGAGCAGCTCAGCACAAAAGGACCCAAGGTGGACCGCAAGCTGAGAAATGCGTGCTTGACCTGATTCTGCTGACTGTATACTAATAGCATATACAGCAGCTCAAAGTAAGTCAATATTACCCTTAGCTCAGCTCTTGTGGGGCCACACCTGGAATAAAGCATCCAGTTTCATCCCCTAATGCAAGACCTGTATCAATAAACGAGAGAATTTAATGGTGGGCTATTAAGATCAGCATGGAGCTGCAACCTATGGCAAGTTGAGAAAGGAGAAGAGAAATCTAAGGTGAACCCTAATTGCAGTCTTCTTTTACTTAGAGGGTTTGTAGAGAATGGAGCCAGGCAATCGTTGCAGGTGCAGAGTAATAGGACAAGAGGCAACAGACACAATTTAGAGCAAGGAAAATTACAGATGGATATAAGAAAAAATTCTTGCCATGAACATGGTCAAAAATGGGAAGAGTTTGCCTAAGGAGGCTATGGAATCTCCATCCCTGGATATTTTCAGAAGTCATCTGAACACGGTTTTGAACAGCCAGACTTGACAAAAGCTACCTCAGCTTTGAGATTGAGGTACTAGCTGATCTCCAGACATCCCATCAAAGTGAATTATCCTGTGAGTTCATGATTCTATGATTCTATGATTTTATTTCTCTGTAATGTTTTATTTGCAACATAAGCAAATTTCAATGAAAAAATATCCCTGTGTTGCTTTTAATAACCAGTCTTATTTTCATGTCTATCACTCTGCCTTTGAATTTGTGACAAAAGTTATGTTTTGATAAGTATCATTGATTTACCTCACTTTGTATGTACCACAGATACAATCCACTTAGCGTTAAAAGTAGCCCCAGGTTTATTGCAAGTGTTTTGGGTAGTACCATGCCCACTAAGAGGCAAATGCCACAAAACCAATCCTCAGGGGTTGATCTCATTTCCGCTGCATGCAGACATAAACCTGGACACTAATGGTTTGCAGCAATGACTAGAGAGAATACTCAGGAAACAGCTCCCATCAGGTCAGTATATTTGACATTTTACTAACTCACAGTTTCTCATAAATTTGCCACCAAATTTGCAAATTAAGTTCTTTACTGTTTTGCAGCCTGTGGGTCATTCAACTTATGGTGGAGATTTTTCTGTTTGTTTGTTTTGTTTTGTTTTGTTTTTTGTTTTTTAAATAGCAGAAATTCAGTAAGGGTAATGTCTTATAATCAAGAATAACAAAATGCCCTAAAATGTTCTTAGATTGATTAAATGAGTTAAAGAACAGTAAATGCTTGTAAGTCTTCAACTTGGAGAAAGAAATGATGAAGAAAGGACAGTTCCTCATTGCCTCATTAGCTATTGCCGTGAGTCTTGGAAGAGAATTACATAATACCCTATCAAGTGTTACCAACCTTGAGACAGAGTAAGTATTTTCATATCAATCTCATCCTCCAAAAATATTCTTCAGTTTTAATTTGTGTAATTCTTTATAATTTCATGCAACAGGGCACTGAAATACAACTGTTGTAAAATGCGTATTTAAAATCCACTTACTTTTCTTCATATTACTGTTTTATGATTTCTGTGTTACTATGAGGAAAATTTTACCATACTGTAGCATACTAACATGGTTCCCACTCCGTGGAGGGAAAAAAAAATGTATTTTTACTATTTTGAATGTTCTTATCACAGTCACCAACATTTTAATGCAGTGGATTGAAGATAACCATATTATCATTTGAATATTTAAAAATATGAAGACATATCTCTTGGAAATATTGGAATATTTCTCACCTAGTTTAATGAAACTGTTGCCTTTAACATATATTCAGAGATGGAAAAGCAAATAATTGCATTTAATTTTGAGTCAAGATAATTATCTGTATAAAGTTGTCTGTAATGTGGCTGAATCCACTTTAGAAGCACTAAGAAGAATTCAGAAATAAAGAACTGCATCAGCATGAAGACATGGTGAGAAAGCAGAATTCATCTGTTTATTTATGCAAAATAGTGATTTTTAAACCTTGTTTCAGAAATAAAACAATTAAATGCTGACATTTCCCCTTGAGCTTTTTAGACAGTTTGTTTCTATTTTTGCTAATGTCAGGTTGGATTCCTCTTTTAAATTCATGATTATGACTGCACTGGCAATTTAAAATGGAACAAATGTTAGTAGTTTTCTATATAATTAACATATTTACATCTCCAGCACTACCATTACCCTAATAGAGACAGCAGGAACAGCAGTTGCTTTGGTCAATACCCTGCTTTATTTGTGGTTGAAAATTTCTAGTTATAAATACAGTAAAACAATCTGTATAAGAATAATATTTTGACTAGTTTGTGGATTGGACTTTGGTCTCAGGGTTCAGTTCTTGATTTTATTACTTAGGTTTATGATGTGTCAGATATCTTCTCTGTGTCTAAATTTTTCTGTATCTAAAATACAAATAATAATAGTGATTTATTTATAAAATGCAGAGGACTTGTAGGAAAAATTCATTATATAGAGTTTGGCTTCCTTTTGTAGTATTATTATTTTTTTTAATCATAGTTTATTTTGCATGTATGAACTCATTCTCACTGTTCTCCTGGGAGGTATTTTTTATTATGTTGATCTTCTAAATGGACAAACTCTGATGTATAGAGATGTTAATGCTGGCATTTTCACAAACTCCTGCAGAAACAGCAACCTGTTCTGAAAGGGCACAGAGTATTCATGGTCCCTATGGGTGTTTTCAGAACGTCATTCTCCAAAATATCCAAGTTCCTGGACTACATAAGAGAATCACTATACATTTATGGTTTTCACAAATAACACTTACAGGTAAAAGTCACATCAAAGATGATTTAATACAATTAGTCCTTCAGATGTAGATTTTTATTATGATTATTGTTATTGTTATTATTATTATTATTACTATTTTTCCTGGTAAAATAAAGTTACTATGCAAGTTAGCTAATTTGGAGGGGGGAAGTGGGAGTCTTGTTTTCCAACACTGAATATTTCTACTCTGAGGGCCATATTAGACCTATTGCATGAGAAATTGGGAAAATGTCCTGGGTTTGACTGAAAGAAGAGCTGGAAAATTACGGGAAATATGCATATGCTAGGCAAGGAGGACTGGAGTGTTTTCAGGGGTTCTGGAGCTGTATAGGTTATGCTTCTTTTGCATAGGCTCAACTTTACCTTCTCAATAATGTTACCTGCCTTCACTTCTAAACAGTTCTTTCTCTGGCAAATATGAACAGTGAAGTTAGTACGACTGATGTGAGTGATTGGTTCTTTAAGGTGCATCTGTTCCCATTTAGTGTCTGAAATATCATTAACACTTTAGATTATAAGCTCAGTCTATTGATTTCTTCTCTGAGAGTATTTTATTAAAAAAAATAACTCATCTTGCATACTGAAGGTATTTTCAATGTGTAAAAGATGTGTTGCTATAAAATAAGGGAAAAATCAATTTGTATTTGTTTTTCATTGGAAATACTGTAGAGGTCATAATACAGATGTTGTGCAAAAATGTTTGTTTACATTAATACGCAAAGGTTTTTACCATACAGATGGTAGGAATTCATTGTGGTTAGCATTTGCTTGACCATCATGAGTTTGGCATTTCCTCATAAGACTTAAAATTTTTTTTTAATTTATTTTTTATCCTGTTTCTTAGTCTTGGCGGAGTGGGTAGATTTTTGAGTACTAATTCCCTCACATTTCTCTGGAAAGTCAGCCATATTATAACAGGTGTGCTGAGCAGCTGTGCATTAGGAAAAGGGCAACTATGATTGCCTGCTAGTGAATTTTTGGAAGCTTTGAGATGATCAGGGTTATTACTTCTGAGGGGCAGACAAATCTTCTATAAATGTTTTAGGTGAATGGTGTTAACCAGGCTGAGGCTTTCCAATTCTTTAAGAGCCCCAGGGAAGCATAACCCAAGCAGCACAGAGGCATCATAGAATCAAAGAAGCGGTTGGATTGGAAGGGACCTTAAAGATCATCTAATTCCAATCCCCTGACATGTGCCCACTAGATCAGGTTGCTCAAAGCCCATCCAACCTGGCCTTAAACACTTCTGGTGCAGGGGGAGAACCACAGCTTCTCTGGGCAATCTGTTCCAGGGCCTCACCACCCACATAATAAAGAATTTCTTCTTTATATCTAATCTAAACCAACTCTTTTTTAGTCTAAAACCATCACTCCTTGTCCTATCAGTACACTCCCTGAAAAAGAGTGCCTTTCCTGTTTTCCTGTAGGCCCCCTTTAGGCACTGTAAGGCTGCTGTAAGGTCTCCCCAGAACCTTCTCTTTTCCAGGCTGAACAACCCCAGCTCCCTCAGCCTGTCCTCATAGGAGACCCTTCATGGCACTCCTCTGGACTCAATCTAACAGGTCCATGCCCTTCTTTTGCTGAGACCTCAAAGCTGAATTCTGGGCTTGAAAACAAAGGATGGGAAGTCTCTGGACACCGTCTAGGCCAAAGAAGGTTTAAAGCTATCCACATAGAAAAAAAAACATAAAGTCGATGTTCCTCCTGAGAATAGGAAACATTCATACATGAGCTTGCCTGTATGATAGTGCTCTGTGAGCATATTTTTGACGTGCAGCTGGGTAATTAACTAGGGTCACTCTGGAAACACCACTGTAACCTCTGGAATGGAGTAGGACGCCTTGTTTTTGCAAAGACTGTCCACATGGGAATATAGGACTGGATAGCTTGTGCAATGTAAGTTCATATCTTGTCTTATTTCATCCACAAGATGTATAAGCTTGATTAAGAGACTCCATTTAATTTTCTGACTCCGAATTCATGCAAATTCTGTGTACCTATGAAATTCTGCAGTACAGTATACCCAAAAATCTATCTTCGTCTCCAGAGGAGTAATTGAATCAATGGTCTGTGATGACTTAAGGGAACTTGGATTAACGGAGACAAACCATGCCCTGGATTGCGTCTGCAGGAAAGGTTAAACAACAAAAAAAATCAAACAATGCTATCAATGTTCTCAAAAACATAGCGAAATCTCTAGAGGGATCTAATATCTGTCTTTCAACACCTTAAAATCAGTTATAAAGAAGACTAAGGTACAGTCTTTACAAGAACACACATTGACAGCATGAGAGGCAATGGTCACAAGTTGTTTCAGGGGGAATTCTATCTCTTGATAGATGAAAAAAAAAAAATCTTCACCATAACAATGAGTAAGCATTAGAATAGGTTTACTGAAGAGCTGATAAAATCTCCCTCACTGGGTATTTTCAGTACTCAATTTGAGAGAGACCTGGATAACCTCATTTAAGGCTAGGCCTTCAACAGAAGCTTTGACTGGATCGTCTCCAGGGGTCCCTTCCAACCTAGATTTTTCCATGATTATATACCTATAACATTATAACTTAAACATGTAATATTCTGGCCAAATAAAAGCACTGGATCTACTTAGATATTATGGTATTATTGAAGGTGGTTGGAAGTCTCAGGATATAGCCCTAAAAAAACATGTTACTTCCGATTATGAAATATTTAGCAAGAAAAACCGTAGTAAAAACAAATATGTTCAAGTATGTGATTCAAAAGTTTTAGACAATTCAGTTGTTCTTTTCTCTACACTCATCACCTGACAAAGGAATAAATCTTACAAACCCACAGTCAAATCCCTGATGGAAATGCAGATTTTCTTGAGTTTAATGACTGTGCAGTATATCTGTACAAGCTCCTTAACCTTAGTTCAGCATTTCAAATGCTTAGATTAGATTGAAGCCAGCAGAATTGCTGGAACAAAAGGCATTTTTCTTCCTTAGCCATTATCATCCAATATTGGAGATGATGACAATGAATAACACACGTTCACAGCAGTACAAACCCATTATGTTGCTGTATTTTAATGCCTGACACACATGCACTGCATGCTTCTAAACACCATGCACCCGATACCATAAAACAAAGATGTAGAGAAAGTTTATTACTGACACTTCTAAATCATTTTTCCAGTTAACATAAAAGATGCAAAGGCTTTAGAATGTGATTATAAGACAATATACAGGTTTAACAGAGATTAGATGCTATAATATCTAATGTTGTGTTATGAATATTAAGAAGGGCTTTAATCAGCCCAACCATTCATAGATTCATAAACTTTAAAGATAGGAATCAAAATAGTGTGTTAATCTGATCTCTTTGCAATTGAATTTTGTCCCCTTGAGCACAACTCACCATAGAGGCAATTCTCCAGAATTGTAATGTGGATGAATATACCATGCTAGGCCTCAACAATTAACTGTGTTTTCACACTTAATTTCTACCAGTGTATACCTGAAGCTAATTTGTTTAGTTTAGGAGTCACAATACTATAAAATTACACAGGTGAGATCTGCATCTTGTCTGTAAACAGTAGAGGATTAATTGCTAAATCCAATAATCATTAAAATTAAAAGTGAAATGTCAATTTTCTTCCTAAGTATGGACCATTAGTGCAAGAAGACACTGAAATCAGAATATTGAAACCAGAGAGTACTGTTCTTCTTCCATACAGCTGGAAACAGGAATAAGAGAGAGGACTTCACAGAATCACAGAATCATCTAGGTTGGAAGAGACCAACCCCCACCTCGCTACAGCCTCCTTTAAGGTACCTGTAGAATGTGATAAGGTTGCCCGAGCCTTCTCTTTTCCAGGCTGAACAATCCCAGCTCCCTCAGCTGCTCCTCGTAAGCCTTGTTCTCCAGACCCCTCACCAGCTGTTGCAGTGTACAAAGGAAGGTTTCTTTATGATAAAATGACATTTTGGAAATCCTAGCTGTAGCATCAGTATTACCCCTAATCCCCTTCATATAGTGTCAGAGAAGGGAGTAAATCCTGCAGGACTCACCTGCATATGATTTCAGTAGATTTACTTCTTGCAAACTCTAATATGAGAGAGGTTTCTTTAGAATGCGCCAAAATAAATAAGAATCTTGATATGAATTTGTTGCTAAATGCATTTCGTCTAACTCAGCACTATCTGATGGTAACAGAAATGCTAACACACTTTAATGGCCACAGGTAATATCTTTGGAATCATACACATGTTACATGAATGGAATATATTTTTTCCTCCCCAGTACCCACTAGTTATTTTTCAAAGGTGTTTTTATATACATGGAACTCTCAGGGATATTTTGACAATTATGGAGAGAAAATTCACTGTCCAGACTGAAGGTACTGGGCAAAATCCTGTCAAGATATCCTGAGACAGCTTACTAACAGTTTTGATCAGAATTTTCTGATAGAATTATACGTTCAAAAGAGTTGCGGGGAGAAAAGTAGTTCAAGTACGTTACAGTAGACTACATTACAGTAGACTAGCAAGTAACATATGCTGTTTGATGATACTTTCTCAATATAAATCTCTTTTTAGAGCCTGCTTGTATTCATGCTGTTCATGATAATGTCCATGTGTAACTGAATTTTGAATTCTTTTTTTCTTGTCATTAGTGGTCCGCTTTTGACATAGATTTTTTTTTCCTTTTTGTAAAATGGCATGAACAGTTAGCTGTCATGCTTGTAAGATAACTTATAATTCAATAATTTGCATTTTATATACATGTGAAATCATTGTTTAAGAAAGAAAGCCTAAATAAAACAGTAAAAACAAAGCAAAACAACAGCAACAACAAAAGAGATGAACAGTATTATATTAATAATGATAGATATTTTTGGTATGGTAAGGCTTACTACAAGATTCTCTTTTACATTTCATCACAGAATTATAATAAAGATTAGTCTCATTCATGTTTTGATATCTACACAACATGTATCTCCTAAACCTATCAGTCAAAATTTTACTCTTCTATAAAGCTAATGAGGTCACTGGAATTTTAACCAGAATTCATTTGTTCCTTTCAGATTTGTTAGTTACAGTGTAATTCAAGGATGCTAAGGTTATGAGATAATAGTGTTTTGAACAGAATTTTTTATTCTGTCTGAAAGGTATTTTCCATATGCTCAAACTAAGTAGAATAATCAGTCTATTCACTTCATAAATAGATCGTGTTTCAGGACCTCTTTCAGTTTGAGAAGGCATTTTATTAGTACATATCCTTCTTATACTGAATATATTTTTGCATGCAAATAAACCTTGAGGAGAATTGTTTAAGTAGTTTTCCATGATGCTGCCTTAGACAGCGTCTTGTTATCAACTTATCTTATCAACAGTAATGGTTAAGAATTCATCTTAGCCATCTTTCTCCTTCTTTTAGACAGTAATCTTATTTACTTTTGCTGGCTCCTGCAAAGCTGAACTCATTTTTATTTTTTTCTCAAATAAATAAATGAAACAATAATGAATAGCAAGTAGTAACTTTTGCTGCCTGACTATTAAAAAGTCTCCACGTTTATTCCCAAAGACATAAGCACTTTTGAACATAAGCCTTATGTAGCTTGGTCTGGTCAGGTATGGAGTAAGACTTGGAAGCATTTGTTACACAGTCTAATCTCAATCTAATCTCAGCAGTCAGTTCAGATAGCTATGGTAAAACAGTTATTGTGTCAAAGTCCTTTACAGCACATTGAAACTACTATCATGTAATGCTTTCTCAGAATAGGTGCCATTCTGAAGGAGATAATTTCCGGACATTCAAGAAAGGAAAATTCTACAGGAGGATAAAAAAGTAGGAATTATGCATGTGTTGACTACCTTTGTTATAGGAAACACTGCAGTTGTCAGTTTTGAAGAAGCTGGATGTTAGCTACTGGTCTTGAAAGTAAATAGGGACAAAGGAACTATAAAAAGATGGCATCCTGTGAAACACGATAAATATGCATCTTCTGGAGTACCTGAATGGAAGCTGTAAAACCTTGGGGCTATCTGTATTCAGCCTCAAGCAGGGCTTCAAAATTGCTGACACTGATATCATTCATGAATTACCTCAACACAGGGGAAAATTTCTAAGACGTCATGCCCTTCTACCCTGCTAAAAAGAGAAATAATTACGAAAGAAGCATTTAAGTATGCCTCTCAAAAAGTGCACTTTTCACAGGCACTCTCTATTTTTCTTCTCCCTCTGTGCCAAAGATGTACTTTCCCACAAAACCCTGTTCTTTCTCTTTTGACTGCATCACTGGTATCTTCAAAGGAGCAAAATCAATCCTGTATGAATATCTGTCTATCGCTCCTTGAGCCTGCTTTAGAGCCATAGCAGCAGGTCATCAATGAACCAGGCCAAGACCCTGCTGGTGTCCCACTGTGCATGTTTGCAATGATGAGCAGGGGGTGCGATGATGTACATTTTGTTCCTTTCCTTCTCCCCGCTCACTGGCAACAGTCTGGCAGCAGTTCAGGATGCAAAAGAGTCGTTGAGGACTGCAATAAGTTCCCTTTTCCCCACATACCTTTTGTGGAGGTAGAAGACTAAGAAACAACCAAAGACTCCATTTCACTTTATAGCAAGCACAGGCAATGTGGCCTCTGTGGCAGCTGGGGACGCAAGCTGGGTAATGCATGGCTCTGGCAAAGGGTTCACTCTTGCATCAGAGGAAAAGCAGGAAGAAATCATGGTTCTTGGAACTGAAACTTTATTTACAGCCTGTGCCAAAGCAGTTCAGCCATGTGCCACCCAAAGGCTTGTGACAAAGCCACTTTTAACTGTGCAATTAGCTGTGCTGGCAGCAAGCTCAGCTAAAAGCCTTGGCTCATGTTTGGTAGGGCTAGCCTAAGTACAGACACAACAAAAATTGAAAAGCTGCCTTGGCTGTGTATAGCGATATCTTGAGACTTCTGCAGAAAGCAAGGAATTTCCATTACAGGTAGCCTAAGACAGCCTCTCTTCTCTCATGCTGCATTGTAATTTAGTGCCTATGTGATTCCTTTACACTGTGAATCACTTTCAGCAGTAATTAGGGTCCTTGTTATCCTTTCCTTTGCCCCTTTAAAAAATAGGCTGCTCACAAATTTAATAAAAACTCTGTTCTGTAAAATAGAGTTGAATGAATATTAAAGGCTTATTCCTGGAAAATATGTTTGCTCATTAAATGTGACAGTCAGTGCTTATGTGGTAAAAGCTGTCAGTGCCAAGAACTCTTTGGAAGTTTCTGCCAGCTACAGGCCAATTATTTTAATTGCCTTTAACCTATAATCGATATTTGCTGTTTTCAATACAACTAGATGCACAGCTAAATGACACAAAGGGGGATGGGGAGATGTTATAATATATTGCACCTTATATTCTGCTTTCCTGTGTAAGAGATGCAGAAAAATGCATCACGGCAATAATCCTTCCAACATCAAAACTATTCCAGCTTCTTAGGCAATATTTCAAAGGAGAAACCAAAGCAACTGTCTGTTTTACTACAACAAACGATGTACATTTTTAGACTAAATTCAGTTGCATCAGTGTAAACTTAGAATGATTAATTAGTAGCTAGTGGAAGTTAACTTTATGCTTTGCAAATGAAAATAGGATTTTGCTCACAAGACTGGGTCATTTTCATTAGCAGTTGTAAAGCTGTACATGATTGTAACGGCTGTTCCAGGGAGGTCCATGGAACCTGTAGTGTCTGTAAAGGTCTGCTTTTCTCTGCTTTGGACATTGGCTCTTAGATGCTATGTCTAGCAATTGGGTAGAATGAAGGACTGAAGAATACCATGTGGTCAGAGAACTTCACACTTTGAGGGAGCAAATCTGGGCACACTGAAGAAGCTACAATCTCAGTTACATAGTTTTGCATTTCTAGAGTTTTTTTTAATTTTGGTTTTGTTTTGTTTTAAAGCAAAATAACTCCACATTTATGTGGGAAATACACAGGTAGCTTTTGTCTAAAACATGATAATTTCACAAAAAGAATATTTGGAAGATATGACTTTAAATTATGAATGACCTTCTTGTCCTTAGCTGAGTATAACTTCTATTGCCTTCTGTAGGGATTATGTCTAAACACGATATTTAAACCAGGCCCATTCATCTTCTGAATCATGATCTGTGAATTCCCTTTCAACAACTGTTGCTACTGAAATGAAATAATTCCTGGTAAAGTCTCAGCTTTATCACAGTTAGAACAAGTAATCCAATTGACTTCAATTGGGACAGAATTTTATCCTTAGAGTTTAAACTTTGTTAGGAGAAACTGCCTGAGGGAAATACAATTTAGGCTTGTTTCATGCATAGGACAAAGTAAAAGCATAAGAAAATACATTTCTCGGTGTTTCTAATTGCATCAATAAAACGAGCAGGGTTAGTTTAAGTAGATAATACAAAGCTATTTGGAAGTAAGGAGTGGAAACATGAATGGGAACCAAACCAGAGGCAGAAAAGTTTCAAATATAGGAAAGATTGTGTTATGCCCATTCCATTTCCATTAAAAAGGAGTTACTATCACTGAGCTGTCTTCTTCCAAATTCTCAAGAATAAACATAATCATTTTTTGCATGTTTTACTTCTCATGTACATCGTGCATTTGCAAACACACAGTCTACTGCTTCCTGCTCAGTCTCCTGCAGCCTGAAGGCGGCAATGCCACTCTTGCAGTTGATGTAATGTTGCTGCCTGGCCAGCTGGCAGAGCATACTCGTACGTGGGACCACAGCCCCTCAGGAGACCACAAGACCACCTCTAAACTGTAGCTGCACTACTGAGCCAACTCAGTGATTTATGCTTATTAATAATGCATTTCAGTGCATTGCTACTCCTTTAAATTTTAAAACAATTGTTTTAGCATTTTTAATGTTTATGTGCCAACAATGAATGACTCCTATTTCTTTCAGCTACAGACATGCTGTATTACAATAACAAAGACTCAGTGGCTCTCAGTGGACAAAAATATCAGGGTTCTGAGAGGAGGTCAGACTGGTAATTAGTTAGGAGAGAAGAAAGTGAAATAGGGCTACGCATAACCACTGTAAAAGCTAGAATCTGCAAAAAGAAAGGGGATACTTCCTCCTGTTGATACTTTCCCTCCACCCAAAATCTGTGCAATGCCCCAAACTATGAAGGACTAAGATATTTATAAGACAAAGAAATTGGATTTTTTATGTTATAACATTATGCCAAAGGTAATGAGAATAATATATCTGGTCAGCAAACCACAACACTTTTAAACTCCCTTTACAAGCACATCATATGTTACAGAACCATTATATCTATTGGCAAACACCGTAAGACGCTGTGGGTCTTATATCTTCTACAATGGAACTCATAAATTAGCCATATGACAAATACCATAAACCACAGAATTCCAAGGTAGCTAATTACTAAATCACAGTAGATCTTGGATTTTGAATTAAATTAAGGTTGGATTATCTGATTTTCCCATGCTAATTGTTTGAAAATAGCTGACCATTTGTTGTTTCTTTCTTTCTTTGTTTTTCTCCCTGTAGGAATTTGTATTAATTGCTACAGCTTATTCTGTATTTATGAACTGCAAATAAATCATTACATCTCACTGAGTACCAGGTGAATGAAGCAGGAGTACATGGTAAGTGCTGTTAAAAGCTGGAAATTTAACAAAGTCTTGTTTGCTCAGTAAAGAAGGGAGTAGGTGGACAAACAGGATTTTGTCTGGATCACAACAGAGATAACATCTAAGATGTTTAAGGAACTCTGTGGAAAGAAAATCTCCATTAGACTAGAAAACTTCTGTCCTTTGTGTTATTTAATAATCCAGCACAGTTTCAGAGAGCTAACTGCTGAGCACCAAGCTAGCTGGAGACCTCTTATATATTCTAGAATGATTGAGAATCAGATTCTGATGGTTTTGGTCTCTGCTAGAAATATGTCTATACCTCTGATAGCCATTTTCAGACATATTTTTCAGAGGCAGCAAGGGAAGTCAGAAACTCTGTTCCCATGCGTATTATAATTATGTATATTTGGAAGCATCAAACTTGTAAAAACACCAGCACACACTTAACGAAGATAAAGAAGGGAAAAAGAAAGCTAGTATAGCATGAAACTTTAATTAATGATAGACAAAACCTAGTGTTTGGGAAAATTAAATTCCTAAAGGCTACATGAAAATTGTGCCTCAGGCTTAGCCCACAGACGTGTACAGACATTGGGTAGGCAACAAGTCAGGCCACCGCACCTAAGGAGTTCCCTACAGCATTTTATCTTCTCCCACTGCCCTGTGGCTTAGTCGTATGTTGTCTATCTCTTCTAAAAACAGCCTTCACAGCTCCCAGCATCTGTCCAAACCCATTGCATAACACTGAATAAAACAAACATAGTCTGGTACAATTATTTGATTAGTCTCACTCGGATTTTGGAAGCTCTGAACACCTCATACATGTATCTTGCTGCCTAATACAGTGGAGTGGAACAAGGCAATGTGCAATATCTCAAGATTTTGTCTTTCTTTGAAGTCCAAGCATTCTTAATTTTAGTTCTAAAATGAACAACATAAGCAATGTCATAAGGCTGAGAAGCCTGCCATAATCATCCTAGAATCTTTTCCATTTTGTCTTTCTGTCTGTCCTGATTTACTTATATTGGTCCTAATTTCACCAGTTTTTGTGTCCTTTAGGTAAAACTAATCTGAGTCAACCAAGCAGTGCATTCATATTCTTTAGCAGAATTCTGAATGTTATGGTATTTGAATCATCTGTTATTCATATTCATGCACTCATTTTTTTATGGCCCCTAAAGAATTTATTTACATTACAACAACTCCTGTAATAACTATCCAGCTCAAAAGACCAAATGTCTCATAGATGTTTCTTGCATATAGAATATCACTGCAATATGGAATTTCTATAACAAGATGTCCATTAATTAACACTAAATTACAATGCAGCACCTATATAAAAGATGATGAATACCACACAAATTCATTTTGATTACTGTTATTACACAGAATACTAAATGAATCTGGAAAGATAAGACCTTTTAAGTGTCAGCAGATGTTTTTGATCAGTGTTTATCCTTTTTGGTGTAATTAAATGAGAGATCATATGTTAATATGCAGCTGGAGTACACTACCGTTCAAACTTAACAAGCCAGAGAAGAATTTCCAGCTTCCATTGCATCTACCAGAGCTGTAATTACCAATCATTTCAGACTAAATTTTAAAAAGCAAAACACCCAAACTAGAATATGGGCAATGGGACTGCAACTTTTAAACAAGATGGATCTGTTCCTATTTAATTCCAATCTTTATCTAGTTTGCTACTACTCAAAGCTATTCTCCTCAGTTTGCATGCTCTTTTTAGAAACCTTGTGAAAACAGCCCCTCTGAGTCCCAAACATGTAATTCTGAAAATCCTTCCTTCCTGTTCCTACGCAAACACAAGAAAGTTTACAAGTTTCCAAAATCAGTCAGTCCTACTTTGTCTCAATTCTAAAAAGACTACTCAGAATCTCCTTGGAGCCATGTTCTTGCAATTCTGATTTCTGTGCAAGGCATATCAATGTATTCGGAGTGCATATAGAAGATTTTTTTATATTTTTTTTTATGTTGTGAATCAGAATTACTGGAGTCCAATGTCATACTGTATTTGGGAAAAGAGCTATGGCATCGTGTCCTTACTGTATCTATCCTACCCTTCCACATTGGTCTGACCATTGGATATTTGGCTATGTAAGGCATAGATCTGAGACAACAAAATGGACTGGAATTTAAAATGAACTGCATAACTGTATAACAATGTTATGTGTAGTATCTATTCTATTCTATTTATATGGTGTCGTTACTTATATCACAGAATCATAGAATCATATAGGTCAGAAAAGGCCTTCAAGATCATCAGGTTCAACCATCAACCTGACCTACTGACTCCCATCACTAAACCATATCCCTTAGTGACACATCCACATGTCTCTTAAATACCTCCAGAGCTGGAGACTCCACTGCTTCCCTCAGAAGCCCCTTCCAATGCATGACCACCCTCTCTATGAAGAAATTCTTTTTAATGTCTAATCTAACCCTCCCCTGGTGCAACATGAGACCATTGATAGAATCATACACCGCTCATTGAACCATACAGTCATGTCTGTTGATAATACTCGTATGTGCAGGTAAGACCCCAAAAGATCCAGTTCCTGCCTATGATTAAAATAAATAAATAAATAAATAAAAAATGCTGGGTTCTGGGAGATGAGTGCCTAGAGAGCAGCTCAGCAGAAAGGGATCTGTCAGTGCTGTTCAACATGAGCCAGCAGTGTGCCCAGGCAGCCAAGAGTGCAAACTGTATTTTAGGCTGCATTAAACACAGCACAGCCAGATGGTCCGAAGAGGTGATTCTCCCACTATATTTAGTGTTAGTGTGGTGCCTCCTTGAATATTGCATGCAGTTCTGGGCTCCACAATATAGAAAGAATGCAAAGGTTCTTTGAAAGTGTCCAGAGGGCAACTAAGCTGGTAAAAGGACTGGAAGGCATGAGGAGAGGCTGAGGACACTTGGGCTGGGGAAGAGAAACCTCAGAGGCAGTTTCATTGCTCTCTGCAACTACCTGAGGAGGAGAAGTGGAGAGGGGGGGTGCCGGTGTCTTCTCCCTTGTAACTGATGGTAGAACATGAAGGAATGGCATAAAGCTGTGGCAGGGGAGGTTCAGACTAGATATAAGGAATTTATTTTATTTTATTTTTTCTATTGTGAGAGAGGTCAAACATTGCAACAGGCTTCCTAGAGAGGGTGCTTAATGTCCCATGCGTGCCAGTGTTCAAGAGGTGTTTGGAGAATGCCCTTGACAGTATGTTTTAACTTTTGGTTAGCCTTGAAGAGGTCAGGCAGTTGGACTAGATGGTCTTTGAAGGTCCCTTCCAACTGAACTATTCTATTCTGTTCTGTTCTGTTCTGTTCTATTCTATTCTATTCTAATCTGTGAGCCTCTACATAGTATCACCTTAATTTTTCCTTTTCCTGGTCTGTTCTTTTGAAGGTCTTTGAAGTGTAGGTGTATGTCTCTGTTGGTCACGAAAGCCTATGTTATATTTCCATTTTTGGTTAGGTACAATTTGCTGGGAATTGACATAATCTTTCTTCTTTGATGGCTTGAGTCACTTGATAAATAGCATACTTCAGAAAGGTTACCACTCAAGAGAACTAGTTCTTTTTTCATGTTTCATACTGCATTTCAGAAGTTTCCTTGACTGTTTCTAAGTGATAGCACATAATGCACAGCTATTTAATTTATGCACTTATATATTTTTGCCTAACATTAAAGGTATTCATACAGTAATACCTGAGCCAAGCACCTTCTGTCAAGAGGAGGTTTTTGTCTCTTTATCTAGGTACGTGGCAAGGATCTCTGAAAGAAGGGCTTCTATAGGATTCCCCTAAGTAAAATGAATTTCCTCCACTTCTGGAAGTACAACTCCCATGATTTTTTGCCTCCATTTTCCATCTTTAAAGTCTCCTAATGCAAAGCTGCTGGGTTTTAATGGAGAAGGAAAGGGTTTTGGGTAGTCCATGGTCTTCTCCACTCTCAGATCCTCATTAGAACCAAAATCAGAAAACGAGAGCTGATTCTGTGATGAGACCTTTTTTTTTTTTTTTTTTTTCCAGATTGGAATTCCAGAGGGGTGGTCAAATCCCATAAAATATGTTAATTATTTTCGGCAAAGATTTATTCTGGGAGCAGACCTTATCAATGAAGGAAAACATACATTTGCCTATCAAACTTCTTATCTTCCACTGAAATAAAACAATCAAATTGTCTCTTGTGGAATATCTATGAAGAATGATTTAATCTACTCTTAAAAAAAAAAAAAAAAAAAAAGAAGAAAAGAGGCTGAATGTTACCCAAGAGATCTCATACTAGCTTATAACAACTGGTAGCATTTGGAGAGGCAAAGTTCAAGAATCCATTACAATACTATCCAAAGATAGAGATGAAAATACAAAAAGCTTTTGTCTGTGGAGAAAATGTGCAGCCTGAGATCTATAGTGGATTTACTCCACTGCTGTAGGAGCTTTAACTGTATTCTAATACATTGGAATGGTGAACACCAAACTGGATTTCTCCTCTTATTGGAACACATAGATATATAGTCAGGATTCTCTAGAACTAATAGAAGAAAGGGAAAGAAATTAAGAAATTAAGAGAAAATTAAGAAATTAAGAGAGAAATTAAGAAAGAAAGAAAGAAATAACGAAAGAAAGAAAGAGAAAGAGAGAAAGAGAGAAAGAGAGAAAGAGAGAAAGAGAGAAAGAGAGAAAGGGAGAGAGAAGAGAGAAAGAAGAGAGAGAAAGATGGAGAAAGAGGAGAAGGAGAGAAAGAGAGAGAGAAAGAGAGAGGAGAGAGAGAGAAAGAGAAAGAGAAAGAGAAAGAGAAAGAGAAAGAGAAAGAGAAAGA
>NC_137695.1:134752912-134900494 GCF_964034855.1 Anser brachyrhynchus
TCCATCCTGTGTTTCAAGTACAAGTACGAATAACTGTATGAAGAGTGGTTCACGGCCATCCCCCATGAAGGCTGGACAACAGCTGCAGAAGCCATGCCACTGAGGTACTGCAGAGTGGCAAGGAAATGATTAAGTAGCAATGTCAAAGGGGCAAGAAACTGAAGTGTTTGTTTCAGAGATCTCGAGGCATCTACCTGTTCTGTCAGAATGGTATTTCCAAAGATGCAGTCCAAGTATTTGGTTGGGTACAAACAGTCACTCCTTCAGCTGAGTCAAAGAATGTGTTTAAGATTTCTTCACTTGTAGATTTGACCAGTAAGAATGTCTAATACCAAAAGATGAAAAGATATTAGGAATAATCATTAATATTACATTAACTAAAAATTTTAAAGGGTTTTCAACTGACTACAGAAACTTTCCTAATTTACAGTCAATGAGCAGTGGAATATTTGAGATTTACTTGCAAGCAGATACAGTAGAACTAATACATGCAATATTCAGTAAGGCTTAATATCACACAGAGTATCTATCTCCCTGCATAAAATTCATATCTTTGCAATTTGCATTTTATTAGTTATTTTCATAGATGATCCAATTAAGAGAGTTACATTTTGTAACTGGTACACCAGCTGAGGTAAAGGCAGATCACTAACAACCTAAACAGGAAAAAATATATTCATGACAATGACTGCAATAATTAAAAATCAAATATAATTTTTAATTTAAATAACTTTAAGCAGTGTTCATTTTCTGACCGAAGGGACTTCCTTGCATCTAGTTCAGAGCATAGAGAAAAAAAAACATAAGGGAGAGGAGAGGAGAGGGAGGGGAGGGGAGGGGAGGGGAGGGGAGGGGAGGGGAGGGGAGGGAGGGGAGGGGGGGAGGGGAGGGGAGGGGAGGGGAGGGGAGGGGAGGGGAGGGGAGGGGAGGGGAGGGGAGGGGAGGGGAGGGGAGGGGAGGGAGGGGAGGGGAGGGGAGGGGAGGGGAGGGGAGGAGGAGGGGAGGGGAGGGGAGGGGAGGGGAGGAGAGGAGAGAGGAGAGGAGAGGAGAGGAGAGGAGAGGAGAGGAGAGGAGAGGAGAGGAGAGGAGAGGAGAGGAGAGGAGAGAGAGGAGAGGAGAGGAGAGGAGAGGAGAGGAGAGGAGAGGAGAGGAGAGGAGAGGAGAAGGAGAGGAGAGGAGAGGAGAGAGAGGAGGAGAGGAGAGGAGAGGAGAGGAGAGGAGAGGAGAGGAGAGGAGAGGAGAGGAGAGGAGAGGAGAGGGGGAATATAAAAAGAAAAAAGAAAAAAAGGAAAAAGAAAAAAGAAAAAAGAAAAAGAAAAAGAAAAAAGAAAACAAAAAGGAAAAAGGAAAAAAAGAAAAAAAAGAAAAAAGAAACAAAAAGAAAAAAGAAACAAAAAAAAGAAAAAGAAAAAAGAAAAAAGAAAAAAGAAAAAAGAAAAAGAAAAAAGAAAAAAGAAAAAAGAAAAAAGAAAAAAGAAAAAAGAAAAAAGAAAAAAGAAAAAAGAAAAAAGAAAAAAGAAAAAAGAAAAAGAAAAAAGAAAAAAGAAAAAAGATTGGGAATAAAAGCAGTAATATGCAGGAACCACTGATGCTAAAACTCCAATCAACATAGTTTAAGAAGTGAGCGAATGTAAATTCTTTTGATAAATTCAGTTTTATGGACTGTAAAATTTAAATTCAGATGTTCTACTCCCACTGAAAATCTTGTACTGAGAAAGTTTAGGTCTTCCATAATGGTGTTAGGCAATGTTCATCACACAGAAGTTGTGAAGATGACAAGGAAGGAGGATGAAGAAATTATTTGAAGAAAATGAGTCTATTGGAAGGGGACATAAAGAAGTCAATTAAGTTTCCCAGTAGCAAACTAATCAGGAAATTCATTTGAAATACTGCACAAAATCCTCAAAAGAAAAAAAAAATAAGGAAAGGATATGTTGGCCCAGTAGTTATTTTTTTTTCCTGGTACTGAATACCTATCTGCCTTTCCTCTCATTTTAATACAACTGTCTGGCAATGGGCATACAGTCAAGGGTAATAGTACAGCTCCAGAGACTTGAAGAAAGAACAAATTATCAAAATTTGTGTTGGGAAAATTTGAGTAGATGTTTTTTTCTTTACTTTCCACTATTTCTGTGGAGACATAGACTGATGAGACACGCTAGATGTCTGTGTCCCCTGCTCTGCTGATACAGCATCACGCTGTGTACTGAGCTGCAGGTACACTCTTCCAGCTCAGAGCAGCTTGGCCCCTTGAAATCAGCCTACAAAGAGTTCCCAGAGACTCTCTCATTTCAAACACAATGTCAAGAACATCAGACAAAAAATGTACGAATGCTAAAACAGTAACAAGTTTTAAAGATGTTCAGAAGATGTTAACATCATCATGCCAAGGTGCTGCGTTTGGTGGGTGTCCCTGGGGTGGCAGGACCTGGCATCCCAGGTCTATCCCACCACTCCAACAAGGTAGCAAGGCAGCTGGGACAGACCCAGCCCTGGGCATCAGGCACCTCTCTGAAGACAGGGGTAGGTTCTTGGGTGGGCCTGGCTCAGCTTGGCCCATGACTGCAAGCCTCATAACGCTGTAGTGAGCTGGACAGCTGGGATAACCTGAAATTACAGTAGCCTGATCTACGGTTGCCTGGAAATACAGAAATAACCTTATCAATTGAATGATAAAGTATGCTATTTATGTTTATTGAGTTTTCCTAAAAAATGATTGTAAAAGGTAGATTGAAACTGAGTGGGACAAATGGAAGAGGAAATTACTTCTTGCAAAGAACCCTTTCTGCGAGTGAGCCAGCTGCTGGTATGGTAGAAATTCATTAGTGGATATTGGTTAATAAAATGCATTACAGGCAAGTAACAGACATAATTTCTTGGGTTTCAAATTAAGCCAAAGAATTACATTCTAGAGAATGTGGTTTTTTTCTTCATCTATATTTTTTTGGAATATAGAGGTGCTGGTCAACATTTCTGGTTGCAATTTCACCAATGAAAAAGGGAAAGATAACTCTTGAACAGTTATGTAAAATGAGAGCTAATGTTTCCACTGTAGGAGAGTGAAAAGCGAAACAGTAAAGCTGTGTTCTATATATACTACAAATATGAATAAATCACCCTGAAAAATAAAAATAATAGTAAGCAGGCCCCCTCCTTAGCTCAAACTTGAGGTTCTTGGAGGATCTATTACAATTGTTTAGTATTCTTCTGATTTTGTTTGATTTTTTTTGTTCAAATTTATGTTATAATATCTCTCATAGTCAAGTATCGGTCCTTTATTATTGTAGGCCATATAGAGAAAATTAATAAATAGTACATACCTGGTTCTAGTGACCTAAGTATCTAAGTACCTAGACACTACAACCTAGAGCCTTATTTACATATGAACATTAATTTCAGTATAAATCAATATATATCATCTTTTTGTGCAAAATCCCTTTGATATTTACATATTGATAACCTTTTATAAATCTGAGTTTTAATTTCTACTCTAAATACTACATAACCATATTTCAAAATCAATAATCTATTAAAAGATTTGTGTTAATGTACTTCCATTTTCAATACATATTTCAAAACTTTTCTCACTGTACTCCCAATCTCAGTAGGTAGTTGCTAACTACATATTCTCTACTGTTTTGCTTTTTTCTTAATAAAGTAACTCTGTCCTACTTAAATGCTGGTGTATTATCATGATCCAGTTGTGACTTCATCTTGATAGGAAGTTCATAGACTTTAAGCTCTTTTCTGTCAAGAAATCCTGAAGTATCTTGCCTAACAAGAAATACCAAGTTTAGCAAAAGGGCCTACAAGAAAGATGAGAGGGACTCCTTACCAGCGGGTGTAGTGACAGGAGAAGGAGTAATGTTTTTACATAAAAGAGGTTAGATTTATATTAGATATAAGGAAGAAATTCATTTCTATGAAGGAGGTGAGGCACTGGCACAGGTTGCCCACAGAACCTGTGGATGCCCCATTCCTGGAAGTGTTCAAGACCAAGCTGGATGGGGCTTTGAGCAACCTGGTCTAGTGGAAGGTGTCCCTGTGCATGGAGGGGGGGTGGAACTAGATGATCTTTAAGGTCCTGCAAGTGCAGGATCCTTCAGCTAGGGAGGAATAGCCCCATGCGCCAGTACAGGTTTGGGGCTGACCTGCTGGAAAGCAGCTCTGTGGAGGACTTGGGAGTCCTGGTAGACCATGAGTCCAGGTTAACCATGGGCAAGCAGTATGCCCTTGTGGCCAAGAAGGCCCAGTTCTGGGCTCCCTGGTACAGAGGGACATGGAGCTACTGGAGCGAGTCCAGCAGAGGGCTACGAAGACGTTTAAGGGACTGAAGCATCTGTAATATAAGGAGAGGCTGAGAAAGCTGGGCCTGTTTAGTTTGGAGAAGAGAAGACTAAGAGGGAATCTTATCAATTTGTATAACATCTGAAGGGAAGGTGTCAAGAGGATGGGGGTAGACTCTTTTCAGCAGTGCCCAGCAACAGGACAAGAAGAGGCAATGGGCATAAACTAAAATGCAGGAAGTTCCAGCTGAATATGAGAAAATGCTTCTTTACTATAAGGCTGACAGAGCACTGGAACGGATTGACCAGAGAGGCTGTGGAGTCTCCTTCTCTGGAGGTATTCAAAACCCGCCCGGATCACATATGTGCAGTATGCTGTACGTGACCCTGCATGGCGGGGGGGGGGGGGGTTGAACCAAATGATCTCTAGAGGTCCATTCCTACCTTAACCATTCTGTGATTCTGTGATTATGATCCTTCCAACCCAAGCCATTCTATGATATGATATGTTCACATATATAAACCACTAGTAGGCTATGGTGTTTTTGCTCAGGTGGGCAGCAGAGCTCCACCACAACTGCTCTCTTATTCCCCCTTCTCAAAGGGAAAGAGGGAGAAAATACAATGAAAAGGGCTCGAGGGTTGAGATAAGGACAAGGATGTCACTCAATTATCATGACGGGCAAAACAGACGCAGCGTAGGGAGGTATAAGAAATTTATTGCCTATTACTAACAAGCTAGAGAAGTGAGAAACAAAGAAAAACAAATTAAAAACGCCTTCCCCCCATCCACTCTCATCCACCTCCTCCCCTCAAGCAGCACAGGGGAATGGGAAAAGGGGGTTGCCTCTGCCGCTCCTTCCCCGTCCCTCTCTGCCCCTGCTCCACGTGGGGTCCCTCCCACGGGATGCCGTCCTTCCCAAACTGCTCCTGCAGGGGCTGCCCACAGGCAGCAGCTCTTCAAGAACCACTCCCACACAGGTCTGTACCATGGGGTCCATCCATCAGGAGCAAACTGCCCCAGCATGGGTCCCCCATGGGCAGCAGCTCCTGCCAGGTGAC
Source organism: Anser brachyrhynchus (assembly GCF_964034855.1). Classification (NCBI taxonomy): domain Eukaryota; kingdom Metazoa; phylum Chordata; class Aves; order Anseriformes; family Anatidae; genus Anser; species Anser brachyrhynchus. The sequence goes on from NC_137695.1 coordinate 134,758,261, forward strand.
CTGCTCCTGCGTGGGCTCCTCTCCATGGGCTGCAGCTCTGGCCTGTAATCTGCTCCAGTGGGAGTTTTCCACAGGTCGAAGCCTTCTTCAGGGCAGATCCAATGGTGTCTCCTCCACAGGCTGCAGCATGGAGATCTACTCTGCTGTGGTACACCATGAGCCCAGGGGGGCAGCCTGCTTCACCAGGGGCCTCTCTCCACAGGCCACAGGGGAACTTCTGCTCTGGTGCCTGGAGCACCTCCTGTCCCCCTTCTACACTGACTTTGCGTTATGCAAGGCTGTTTCTCACTCCTCACTCTCCCAGCTGCTGTTGTGCAGCAATTTTTTCCCTTTCTTAAATATACTCTCACAGAGGCACAAACAACTTCACTTACTGGCTCAGCTCTGGCCAGTGGCGGGTCTTTTTGGAGCTGGCTGAAACTGGACCTTATCTAACAGGGGGCAGCTTCTGGAATCTTCTCACAGAAGCCACCCCTGCAGTCCCCCCCCTACAAAAACTTTGCTACGTAAACCCAGTACATATACAAATGAAGAAGAAAAGGTATATTTCCTGGGTCACGTGTCCTTGAAGATACGACAAAAACTCTAAAGCAAGAAAATAGCCTCTCAGTCGTTTCCAATATATATATATACACTCTGAGAAAGATTTCCCCAGTAGATCATGGAACATGCCTACACAGGCAATAGCAGCCAGTTAGTAAGAAGAAATTACCTTGGAAGATCAGCTCTTCAATACATTGCATGCACAACCGGGGGAGCAGCGTTGGGTCACTGTGGTGGTTTTACTCAGGTGGGCAGCCGAGTTCCACCATGGCCGCTCTCTCACTTCCCCTCCTCAAAGAGGAAGGGGGAGAAAATACGACACAAAGAGCTCAAGGTTTGAGATAAGGATGATTTAATTAAAGGGAACAGGGAGAGGGGAAAAAAAAAAAAAAAAAAAAAGGGAAAGAAAAGGGAAAAAAAAAGCAAAGGCCACGCAGAAGCACAGAGAGAGAAAACCAGTTACTCTCTACTTCCCATCAATGAGCGGTGTTCGGTCAGGTCCCGGGAAGCAGGGCCTCAATACATGTAGCAGTTGTTCAGGAGGACAGACACTTCCATGAGCAGCCGCTCCCCCCCCCCCCCCCCCCCCCCCCCCCATTTCCCACCTTTTATTGCTGATTGTGGCATCATATGGCATGGAAAACCCATTTGGTTGGTTTAGGTCAGCTGCCCTGGTGGTGTCCCCTCTCCATTGCTTGCCTACCCCCAGCCTGCTGGCTCTTGGGGGTTTGAAGGGAGTCCTGATGCGGTACCAGTACTGTGCAGCAGCAGACACAACACTGGTGTGATACCAGTGCTGTTCTAGCTACAAGTGCAGAGCACAGCACTGTATGGGCTGCTGCAGGGAAAGTTAACTCCATCTCAGCCAGACCCAACACAACCTTCAGGGCCTCAATAAATGTAGCGGTTGTTCAGGAGGACAGACGTGAAATTACAGGGATAGGAATGTTGTGGAGATAGCACAGTCATTAAATAATTTATTTTATATATATTTTATATATATTTTTATTGTTATCCTCAGGAACATGAAATGTGGAAATCTTTGTCCATCATAATAGTTATGGGAAGAAGAGTTTGGTAAGCATTGTGAAATATTACACTGTCCATCTCAGTGGTGGAGTAAATCATTTAGACCTTTGCTAACTCAGTTCCATCTGCCGTACACTGAAGATCCAGACATCTGACTAGCATTACAAAGGTTGCTAATTTATCACCATTTAAAGGATCAGCTATTGCTTATTATCTTCCAAATAATGATGTTGGTACACTTCTGAAAAGAGAGAGAAAACTGTCTGGTCAATGATAACTGTTATAGCTCAAAAAAAAAAAAAAAAAAAAAAAAAAAAGATCAATAACTGTTGAAGAAAGCTGAGAAAGAGGAAACAGAAGGAGATGCCCAGTCCAACTTTTTCTTCTGTCTCCAAGAGCAGCTATAATAATAGGAGAGTTTAATTTGATTCAAGAGCACATATCTTGAACAATTGCCCAAACACCTGAAATATGCGTTTCATAGCAGTTATCACTGGGATAATAGCGATCAGCTTTGCTTCCTGTATCCAGTCTGAGAACAGTTTGAAAATGTTAAAATGGTTTTGAAATTGAAAAAAAAAAAAAAAAAAAGAGAGAGAGAGAGAAAGAGAAAGAAAAAGAGAAAAAGAAAGAGAAAGAGAAAGAAAGAGAAAGAAGGAGAAGGAGAAGGAGAAAGAGAAAGAGAAAGAGAAAGAGAAAGAGAAAGAGAAAGAGAAAGAGAAAGAGAAAGAGAAAGAGAAAGAGAAAGAGAAAGAGAAAGAGAAAGAGAAAGAGAAAGAGAAAGAGGAGAAAGAGAAAGAAAGAAAATAGCACTGCAACCAGGCAACAGAGCAGAAGGAATGGTAGGACTGATTCCAGGGTCCCAAATTCTAGCTAATTCTGTGAGGTCTCCTATAATCCACTATGATAAAGAGTCACTAATCCCCACTGCCTAGCAACAGAGTATTGACCCCAGGTACCTTCTGAGAACATAGTGTCTTGGTTGTGAAGAAAGGTTAAAAAAAAAAGAAAAAAAAATCATCTTGGGCAATATGATTCAGAAAAGAAACTGTTTAAGTCCCATAAGAGCAAACAATGTCAAAATATAACTTATTGAAGGTTAATGTTTTTCTTTGTTTGTTTGTTTTTTATGTATGGAAGAATTACCTATAATGCAGGCTGCCAAGGTAGATGAAGCAAATACCAGATACAGAATTTCCTCAAGATCTGTTGGATGACGTAACCTAAACCATAGAGCTCAGCAGAAAATCATTTAACTTACTTTTTCTTTAATTTATGCCATATGGTAGTATTGTCATGACTGAGGTGGGATTTAAATGACAAGATGGCAGATTTACAATTTTTCAGGGAAATCATGGTACCCATTCTGATAGGGTCTGAAGAGCAAGGTGCTAATTTTAATGTTTAAAATCCTAAATGGTTTCAGATTCAGTGATACGGGGAACAGTCACCGCTAAGCTATTCACAGTTGACAACAGACAGTGCAAGTATCTAAACCAGTATGGAAGAGAGGGAACTACCAGCAGATTATTTTTAGTCTTGCATCCATAAGCTGTCAAGCCCATTTTCTTTACTTAAGAATAAATAATTGTCTTAAGTTTTATTGAAGTCACAATGCACCACTGGTGTTGTAAGTGTTTATAAGCTGGGAAAAAAAAAAAAAAAGAAAGAAAAAAACCAAACACATCTCTGATAACCTTACAGTAGGTGTAGTGTGTTATTAAATTTATTCCCTGGAAAAGAAGATGGAGGTGATAAGAATATGTACATGCTAGAAGATAGAAAATAAATCTTCTGGTTTGATATGCAAATATTATACACAGTGGAAATAGGCTTAGGAAATTCCTGTCACTCATCTAATCCACTTCATCAACCAGTACATGGGCAGGGGGAAAGCACAAGGAAAGAAACATCATATCCCATCCCCTCCCTGTTCTTTTTAGGTATCTGGAACAACAAAGAAAACCTTCCAGACGGAGATTCTTCTTAGACTACTGTTTCTCTGGTCCTTGTAGGAAGCTCACATATGGGAATATTTGTACCCTTTCCCTCCCCCCAGTCCTTCCACTACAGAAACTCAATTGCCAGGGACAATCTAAACCTTAATTGTAGAGTATGTCAACAGTTTGTCATTTTAAATCTTATATAACTTGGCAGTTTTCCCTGAATCTTGTCAGTTCTCTTTCTGAGTGTTTACATATGGGCATATTAAATGTTACAGATAGCTATGGCTGGATTTAAAACTGTATGTCTTGTAGTTTCAAATCCACAGCAAGCCACAGAACGCAGTGTATGATTCAAGAAAAATAGACCTCATTTGTTTTCACGCATTTTTTCTCTAAAATGTAGTCTCCTTGTATATATATGTAAAGTCAAAAAGTATTTTGTTTTAATTATGCCCTTAGATCATACAAAGAAAATGTCAAATTCCAAATCAACTTACTTAGTTGATACATACAACATATCAACAAATATGATATCAGCTTATTTTTCCTAACTTATTTATGGAGAAATAGTGCTTAGACTGGAGGCACAAGTTAAGGCAAAGCAGTGCTCCACAAAAATAAGGATTGACTTGCACCCCTAAAGTCAGTCAGTCATACCTTAAAAGTCTGGAGAGCATTTCTCATGAGTTTAGAAATATTACCTGCTGCCTTCAAGATTTCTAGAATGCAACAAAGTCATGTGATATTTAAGAATAAAAATATATTTACAGAGTCAAGAATAAACTGAGTACATGCTTTATCCTAAAGCATGCATCTGTTGGCATCTTGTTCTGTTGGCATTTGTGAAATGTATAGATTTCAGTTTTTCATGCCCTCTGCTTTCTAGGCTGTGATCTAACATGGAGCAAATTACCCATTACCCACGTGAGGACAGTCACTCTTTGGATAATGAGCAAACCATGAAGATGTGTACACACATATTTCTGCATGAGTTTTTTTTTGCCTCAGTTGTCTTTTTAAAATATCATGTATGTCCAGAACAATGATTTACCACATGCATGCATGTGAAATGGAAATGCTGAACAATAAGGAATTGAGTTGTAATTTAACAGGATTTCATTATATTTATAGGATAATGAAATACAGATCAATTCATCAAGAAGGGATACAGATCATGAAAGTGGCAAGAATAATTCCATCTCTAATTGAAAGAGATGCTACAGTAGCATTTTGTTCACAAGTACGTCATAAATCAGAGGTAAAGTTGCCTGAACCAGCAGATGCTCACAGTTCCAGTACAAGCTAGAACCTATTGTGTGAATGGCTCAAAGACTTATCTTATGGACTTTCACAAACATCTTGGTGTATATTTGTTAGGTTTACTTATTCTTCTGGTTTCAAAAAGCTTACATCCTCCAGATTTTACTCTAAAATTCATTATACCAAATGTGCTTAATAAAATTTTTTGGACCAGTACAGATAAAGTGCTGGTAAGACCTAAAAATAAATTTGGTGCTTAAACAGGATGACAGATTTTTTTTTCTCTCTGTTTATACCTGAATTATATTTTAATATTAACTTTGGTTCTAAGTTATCCACTGGTAGTCACAATATGAGATCAAAATTGGAATAGAGGCTTATAATACATTAATCATGAGTTATGCTATTCATTTACATTACTGCTTATGAAATGTCTGATTTTGAATCTTCACTATTAAATTAAGTTAAAATTTCTTAAGAAGCCATGAAGAAGACAGTTTAAATATTGGTATTCAATTCTGTATTTTAATACTTAGTGAGTTGAATGAAATATGATTAAACCTTAAAGTGTGAGAGAGTGAAGATAAATCAACCAGTGCTGTAAAATGCTTGCTATGTAACCACTGCACCAGAAATAAAGAATCAGGAGAACTTTTCAAGAATAAGGTCCCAAAGTTTGTGTCTAAATTTATTACATCTCAATTTTTCTAAAGTCCTAAGCTAATAGCTTCCAGTTAAGTTGACCATACATTGAATTGTTAGTCTATATGCTTTTTAACTTGTGCCAGACTTGCATAGCACAGGGGAAAGGTATGGCTCCAGGAAAGTCCAAACAAGTCAATTTTCGTTTCATTTCCCTTGGAGGCCCTGTGATGTTCTGCACTATAGGCAAATTTATGCTAAAACACTGCCATTCATTCTTTGGTTCCACTATATCATTACACGTCAATTGGAATTATATTTTCTACATGATTAAGGGAACCACTTTGCTTATCTCAGCAATATGAAAGGCCTAAAGGTGGAAAAAAAAATCTCTCAGTGTGATTAAGCAGAGAAATGCATTCCAAAGAGACAGAAGTATTTAATTGACATTGACCCACTAATCTCTTGTCTGGAGACATCTTACTTAAAAGTTATGTCATTTATGACATTAACAGTATCGTCGAGTTAGGGATCCTGAAAACTAGACTGGCACAGAAAAGCAGGAGTGCACACAAAATGACACACAAGCAAAGTCATCCTGGATTTCAAACACTCTTAGCAATTGGCAATGCATTAGTCTCCCCACATGCTATGACAAAAGAAAAGCTTATGGTCTACAACAACTACTGTAAATAAATAAATAAATAAAATATTGTTACCTTATGCAATCGTAATCTTTATCTACATCTATGCTAGAAAGACAAGAAAAGCCAGGGAACTTTCCTGGGCACCATGGCTGTCTGTGTGCCTAGACTGTGAGAACAGTCTCTGGCATGCTTTTGGGTCTGAGACTAATGGCAGTAACCCAGAAAATCCCTGGCCATGTTTAAGGATTTTGTATAGACTAAATAAGGGCAATTCCTAAAAAGTAGTTTACATGAGGCTATACTGTTCTGCAAGACAAATGGGTTTAATGTTACAGACACAGTTCCATGCCAGTTCACATCAGTGCCAGAGATGATGTTCTGGGATCCTAATACAGATATAGCCCTCATGTTCATTAGGTATACCACTAGCTACGACCATATAGTTATTATATTTATATAGTTATTATATATATTATATGTAATATGTTATATATAATTATTATATGTAATATAATATATTATTATAATAACTATATTAACTATAAAATAATATTTTTTCTATTAGTTTCATTTTGAAAATGAAAGTGTATTGTTTTTGTCTTATTAAATTAGCATTTTTCAGACTTTTTTTTTTTTTCTGATATAAATCTATTACCTTCCCTAACTGGTCAAGAAATGTTATGAATTTCTCACGTTTAGCTAAGTGTGCCTAAAACTTTTTAAGACACTGTACAGTATTTTAATACAAATGAAAGTAAATAGGTGCAATTATCATGATTTTAAAAAGTGACTAGTAATTTCAGTTAACATTATTCGGAGCACTTACTTTAAATGTGTGAAAGGTTCTGTTTTCTGAAATTCAGGTATATCAAGCTAGATAATAAGAAAAAACACTGTACTAAAACAATAATAATAAGCTTACCAATTAGAAAATGATGGTCAAAACCCTGTTTTTGGACTGAAGCTGCCTAAACCTAAACTGCAGGCAGCTAATCTTTCCTACCATGAAACCACTATCATAGAGCTTGAGATACTTAAAACTTATTCTTGTAACACTGACTTCAACTCACAGGAAACAGCTTCTTCTGCATTAGATTCAGATGTGACAAATGCATTTAGAAAAAAAAGTGTTTCAAACTTTTCAATGTGAAAAGTGGATCTTTCTGGACATGGTGAACTGGCAGTTATTATTGCTGAACAAGCAGATGTTGTTTTCTAGTTAAGGTTGATTTATAGAATAGGAATGAATGGCTTTCTTCTTTTTGTTTGAGACATATTTGCCCCTAGGCAGTTACTATTTTATATGGTCATGTTGAACTCTGGAGGAAAGGGCAAGAGCATGAGTCTGAATCCTGCCATAAAAATGTCACGTGAGGCAAAACTTAATGGCGTTCATCAAACTAATTATCAGTTTGGTATTTTTCATCTTCTATGGATGAAAAAATAAATAAATAAATAAACCCTATCCTTCAAAACAGAAATTAATTTGCAAAAAAAACCATATATGCTAGTTTACACAGTTTCACTGCACTAAGTAAAAGTTTCCAACAAGTAACAAACCTTGTGTTCCACACTAAGAAATGGAACTTCATAGCTATACAGGGGAGAAAAGAATCCCGTTGAAATTATTCCTTTGATGATTTCACCACCGTTCTCTGAGGTTTCCGGAAACGAAGCCCTGATGCAGAGGGAACATGCCAGGGGATGAAGTTGTGGGACACACTTCTTTGTTTGTTTTGATGATGTTTCCACTCATGGGTATTTTATATTATGCTGCCAGAACTTAACTTTCACACTACTGACAAAGTCAACTTCATTCTGTCTTGGGCATGCAGGCGTATCCTGTTAGGTTGCCAGTATTGTCCTGCCATACTTTCTAAGCATAAATACAAGACAAATTGTACTCAAAGACATCCAATTTCTTACACATTTCTTTTCAAAATGTCTTTGAAAACAGCAAGGAAAAAGCTACAGAATCTCACAAAGAGCCTTTCTTTAGAGCAATAAAATGCAACTTTTATCTGTTATATCTGATAACTAAGGCCAGCAAAATGGAAAGACGGAAGTGTTTTTGAAGTCTTCCCTAAACATTCAAGTAATTTAAAAATACAGTTACAAGTGTTATCTACAATAATTTTATTGTTAAAAGCTATAATTTAGAATTATTATTAATACAACTGCATAGGTCAGTCCTGTAAACCATTGTTCTTTCTTCACAGGAACCTTAACTTTTCCTCACATTTGCTCTACTTTGTTTACATCCTAGCCTTCTGCTCCTGCTGCCACAAGACGTGAAGTGCCATGAAAAGCCCTATAGTTAATTTTGTATGTTTATTCTGTGGAGTAGGATATTCATTTAATTAAAATACTGAAAGATCATACCTTTTCATGGTTTCTCCCTCTGCAGAATGACAATACATCACAGGCAGGAGGTTATAACCTGTTACTTAGGGATCTCCTTAATGCAAGGAAATTGACAAGGGAGAGGTGGAGAAACAAAACAGATCTGCATCAGCCCCTTCCAGTTTGTTCCTCAAGATGAAGCACCCTGAAAGCAAGGCAAAAGCCTAGCAGTTGTTTCATTTCATTGATCCATAGCTTCTGAAATAAATCTCTCTGCCAGCTACCTTGCTGCCAGATACAACCAGAAGACTCTTTCAGGTTAATCTAACTTGTGCTGTGAGTCTTACTCCTTTGTAAATATGGCATTGTACCACTTCCCTCTCTTTCCTAGCTCTCCAAAGTTTAAATGTAATTTAATTTTCTAGTGGCAGAAAAATGGAAGTGCCACTCAGACAAGCTGCTCACTCGTCATTTCATTTCTCCAAAATAAAAACTCTGCCTAGAATTAACAGTTTATCCTGTGCAAATGGTCACATTGAGAGAACTTCCTGAATGTGTGAAACAGCACTTGTTTGATTCAAACACAGTCAATATTCCATGCATCTACTGTGGCATTTGCCTTGGCAAAGGAATGAAAGGACACAGTCATAAATTTACTATAGATTGAATGTTTAGTGTGTGAAAGAAAAGGTACCATCCATTGTGGTGAAGCCAAAAGAATAATATAGAGTTAGTTCAAAGGTATAGAGTCAGATGATGGATATTTGCAAACTGACTCATCCCCAGAGCTTCCACCTTTTATGGTATTCCTGCCAGCAGCCTTTCTGTTTGTCTCTGCCCTTACCTTTGTAATTCCCCTTCCCTGAGAATCCTTCTCTTCATGCATTTCAAGACTGTATTGTCTTCCATAAGGCACCTTTTTGCTTCACCTTTTCCTTAGTCCCCCAGTTACTGATGATGATGATGCTGTCTATTGAGCACATTTAGAAGAAATTTTGGCATGCTGTTTTCATGTAACTTCTTTTTTTCCTTTTAGCTGACTTTGGCTTTTGCCAAGGAATCTTCCTCCACACCCTTGCTTATGACTCAAATCTGTGATAGATCTTTGTCATCTTTGACTCACCTGTGAAATGTTCCATTTTCTTCTCTGTTCCTTTCTTTATTTCCTGCCAGTTTTTTACAACACATTGCACATTTACGTAGTATCCTCTTTTGAAAACTCCCAGATTCTCTCAATGTCAGCCTGTCAGTTGAGACAGCTAACATCTGAGTGGATGTCAGTGTTTGCAACATAGATGTTTACATCTGAGCAAGTCACTCTCGGGCTTCCCAGAATTTCCACTCAGTCAACAGGATAATTTATCTCAGCCTAAAGTAGGCACCTACATCTTGTGACATGAATCATACCCTGGACTCCACTGACTGCTAATAAAAGTTCTGTTGACTCTGATAGAAGCCTACAAAACCACCACAAATGTAGAAACATGTTTTGTAGCCCTTAAAGTTGGCTGCAAAAAATGTCACTCTCAGACTTGCTCCTTTTTTCCCTTTACAATAAACACTTTTTAATCAAGGGTCATGACAGGATTAATGCTGGATATCCTGTGCTGAAGGCAACATAAATTGAAGGCAACCTTCGTACAGCTGTTTTACTGTCTCCCTTGCTTATCCATCCTTGAAGGAGTGTGAAATTCAGCTCTTTCATTTAGCATAACTACTTTATAAAAAATAGTATGTGGGCCATGAACTCCGGTAGCTCCATTCGAACAGTACCATTGTTCTTTCTTTTCTTACTTGATGTTTCCTTCCAGGAGACAAATCTCATGCATCAGGTACCATAAGTGACCTACAATCAGTACCAAGCCACCAAGATGGCAGTCATGATTCTCCACAGTTTTCTGCATCTGTCCTGCTTTGTCACCTCAGTACTGGGTATTAAGTTAATATAATTGTATTCCAAGGGCAATTATGGTAGACTTACTCCAGGGCTGATGTCACATTTTTTCATAAATATTGTAGTGGTCAGCTTTTCACTGGCAGGCCTAAAGTGTCTTATCAAACTTTAGCTTTTCTGGTCTAGCGATGTAAATTTATTTAAGGTGGTTTACTGACTTAAGAAAATTTTATTTTCAAGACATATATATTTTCGAAGTACTGTAGTGGATTTATGTGGCACGGTTTTGGTAGCAGGGGCCCATAGGGGTGGCTTCTGTGAGAAGAATCTAGAAGCTGCCCCATGTTAGGTAAGGGCCCCACTGCTGACCAGAGCCGAGCCAATAAGTGATGTTGTTTGCGCCTCTGTGAGAGCATATTTAAGACAGGGGAAAAAAAATATGCTGCACCACACAGCAGCTGGGAGAGTGAGAGGAGTGAGAAACAGCCTTGCAGGCACCAAGGTCAGTGAAGGAGGGGGAGAGGTGCTCCAGGCGGCAGAGCAGAAGTCCCCTGCGGCCTGTGGTGAGCACCATGGTGAAGCAGGCTGTCCCCCTGCAGCCCGTGGAGTACCACGGTGGAGCAGGGTTCCAGGCTGCAGCCTGTGGAGGAGACCACGGTGGAGCAGGTGGACCTGCATTGACGGAGGCTGCAGCCTGTGGAGGACCCTTGCTGGAATAGATTCCAGGCTGGACCTGTAGCCCGTGGAGAGGAGACCACACAGGAGCAGGTGACCTGGAAGGAGCTGCTGCCCGTGGGGGACCCGGGTTAGAGCAGTTTCCTCCTGAGGGATGGACCCCATGGTATGGACCCATATCTGGAGCAGTTCTTGAAGAGCTGCTGCCTGTGGGCAGCCCACTCCGGATCAGTTCAGCAAGGACTGTATGCCGTGGGAGGGACCCCACAGCACGGAGGACGAGAGTGACCGAGAAGGAGCGGCGGAGAAGAAGCGCTATAGACTGACCATAACCCCCGTTCCCCCATTCCCCTGTACCGCCCAGGGGGAGGAGGTGGAAGAGGGTGGATGGGGGGGAAGGTGCTTTTGGTTTCTTTTCTTTGTTTCTCACTTCTCTAGCTTGTTAGTAATAAGTGATAAATCTTACTATCTCCCTGTGCTGAGTCTGTTTTGCCCGTCATGATAATTACTGCGTGATCTCCCTGTCCTTATCTCAACCCTTGAGCTCTTTTCATTGTATTTTCTCCCTGCTCCTCTTTGAGGAGGGGGAGTGAGAGAGCAGTTGTGGTGGAGTTCGTCCACCCACCTGAGTAAAACCACCACAAGTACAAAGAAAAATAAATCTGAAGACCTGAAACAAATTTTCCCAAGATCCCTAGAAGCTTCATTTCCATGGTTTGCCCCCTTTTGCCTGATTTTGATATCTTGAAACAGAAAGTCTGTTTGTCTTGTGGAAAAAAAAAAAAAAAAAAAAAAGTAAACAAGGTGAAAGCAATCAAAAATGAAGCTGTAGGACATTTATAGAATGGCAGCATTCCAGAGATTCTTGGGGCAGTCCTGTAAGTTTACAAAAGTCATCATGCAGTTTTTTCATAAACTGAAAAATACCATGGGTAGAGGAGCTGGTTAGCATGGAATTATCCTTCATCCCTTGCATGGAGTATAATCCTTCAGTACTTAATCCCTTTGCTCCTTCATTAAAAAGAAATGTACCATCAAGGAACAGAACAACAACTGATAGCAACAAGAACAGTGCTGAAAGCCTTCAATAGCTACCCTTAAAAAGAGAGGGCAGTGGCCAGAGCAGTATGGAGCTGAGCTGATGCAGCAGCATGCAGCAGCATGAGCACAGAGAAGGAAGCATTTACAATACAGCTCAGACAGTAAGAGGAGCCAGCTAACAATGGTGATCACTAGTTCAATGAATGCTGATGTCAGACACACAGCAGCAAGTCTAGTAGAGAAATTGGAGGGTTTGATATGATGAAATGTACCTACCCTAGAGAAAGATTCAGGCAGAGTTAATTGAAAGCAACTAATCTCCAGTGAGAGGAAATAGGAAGGGATTGGAAATGAATGATAGAGAGATAAGGGCGAAGTTTTGGCCAACAGGAGAGAAAACAGAATGTAGGGTAATCTAGTGCACCAGAGTATTTAAGCGTATGCTTAAATTTTAATGTACAAGTAATCCCATTGACTTCAACATATGCTTAAATGCTTTGCTGGATCGGGGCTTTAATGTACATTTGAATTAAACTGTAACATGATGATTTAGAAGTGAGCTCATATGAGGTTTCACTGGCTAAAAAGAATTTTGCTTAAATGACATTTGGAGCGGGGATTTTTAATGAACATTTAGGTGCTTCAGGAAGCAATTAGACTGTTATTCAGCAATGACATTTTTTTTTCCAAAAAATAATTCCCCATTCCAGATTAATATGTTCCAGTTTAAGCTTGGAGGACACCATGCTGCTAGTGCATAATTATAGCTAACACATACATATATACATACATATAGTTTTTTTATATATGTATATGTATTATATACATATAGTTTATTTCCAGCTGCATCCTCAGCCTTCAAGATGCTTTCCAAGAAGAGTTGAAAGTTTATGTAAGAGTGGATACCTCTGATAAGTTCTTTATATTCAAACACATGCAACAGAGTTAAAGGAAACTGTTCCAGAAAGAATCATCAAGAAATGAAACAAAAATAAAAACAGGAGTACAAAGATGGCGAAGGGTCTAGACAGCAAGACGTATGAGGAGCAGTTGTAGTCGTTTGGTTTGCTCAGCCCCGAGCAGAGCAGGCCGAGGGGAGGCCTCATGGCGGCCTGCAGCTCACTCACGAGGGGAGCGGAGGGGCAGGCGCTGAGCTCTGCTCCCTGGGGACAGCGACAGGACCCGAGGGAACGGCATGGAGCTGGGACAGGGGAGGGTCAGGCTGGGGGTTAGGGAAAGGTTCTGCACCCAGAGGGTGGTCGGGCACTGGGACAGGCTTCCTGGGGAAGTGGTCACAGCACCAAGCCTGCTGGAGTTCAAGAGGCATTTGGACGCTTTCAGAAATATGTTTTGATTTGGGGGAGTTCTTGTGTGGAGCCAGGAATTGGATTTGATGATCTTTGTGGTTCCCTTCCAACTCAGGATATTTTGTGATTATATGATAAGACAAAACAGCTAAGATAATAGTAGCTGGGCTATTGCTTAGGAGATTCTGTATTCCAGTATTCATAGTAGCATGGTTCACCAGCTGCCATTGGTGGCATCAGATAGAGAGATGTATTGTTTTGGCGCTTTGGCTGCAGTGTTTTTACTGATGTCTCTCCCCACTCTCCTACTTTGCCAGCAATTTGTTGTTGAAGCAACTGCCTGTTTTAGCTACATCTGGGAACAAACCTACTCTGGGTACTAAAATTGTAATAAGACCAGTAAAAATAATGAGCTGGAATTTATCTGTGGAAGGTCAGAGTTATTGTACATGTTTTTGTGATGTACTGTTTAGTATTAAGCATGCTAGCCTTGGGAAGGAAAAAAACGGGTGTGCAAGTGTGCTGTCAACAGAGTCTAACACACAACCAGCATACATACTAGGATAGCACCAAGCAGGCCTAGTTCTCCAGTACTGAAGTGAAAATAAACAGAAACAGATTAAATAAAATATTGAACAAATGTAGGCAAACACAAGGCTAGATATGTGCTTAGGAGTATTTCTTGCATTAAACCATTTTCTCCCAAGGCAATCTTTCTGATGGCAATTAACATGGCTGGTGCTTTGACAATACTGCCTTCTCAAGCAATTTTAATCAGACCAGTGCTTAGGTCCTGGAAGAAAATGGATAACCGGTGCTAACCCAGCTAGGCTGGCTGAATTAGCTTGGCTGGTGGAAGAAGACCATAGCCTAATATTCAGTGTAAGAGCAGTTGGGCTACATGGCTCAGCCCAGAACATATTGCTGGGAATCAAACTGGACACCTGGAGGAAGTGCTTAAGAAAGACTACACTGAATTTCACTATGGATCTTTGCCTAAGAGATTCACTCAGAAACAAGGGGAAGAACACTAACAAGTAGCAAGAGAGTATGGTCATTTATAAGATTGACCTATTGAAACTAATAATAATAATAATAATAATAATAATAATACAGTTTTGTTGAAGAATGTGAATTAGCAACACGGTAAAACAACAACTTCAAAAGTTATAACCATTTAGAACATCATGTCCTTTCAGTTATTCATCTATTAGTTATTTATTTTCTTAACCTTTTCATTAAAAAGATAGCACATTGTTATAACCACAGCATTTCAGAAAAAAAAATTAATAATAATAATCCTGGGCTTAACTCTCACCAGCTGTAAACCAGCATCACCAAATTTCAAATTAAGTTCTCCTCCTGGCAAAGGAACTTGATTTATATTTCTGTGTGATGTTTCTAGGTGCTGCTGAGCCCTTTCTTTATCTCCCTGTGTGAGTAGCAGACTCCAGGGTGCTGCCATGTGATGCAGTGTCCAAGGAGCTGTAGAGGTGGAAGGAGAGGATGGGGTCAGCATCTTCCCAGGGCAATGAGGCCTGCCAACCATCACTGCTCTAATACAACTATATGGCTTCTGGGGCTTAAGCTATTATCTCTGCAGGGCAACACATTACACAGACAAGCATAACATTAGTGATGGATGGATAGCTTCTGGGAAGAATTCTGTCACATGGTACTGCATGTAGCAGGTTAATGATAGCTACACTGATTCCTTGGATTTCAGTAGTGCTAAAACAGCCAAGAGAGATTGAAAGAAGACCTTTTGTCTGTCTTATGTTTGTTTATATTATATTCCACACTGAAAGGTTAATGCTAATCTTCTTGAGTGGCTAGGCAGGAACTGCCTTTAGTTCATAGGCTGATAGTTTCTTTCTCAGAAGCACTGGAGGTTGGCCACAGCTACTTGGTGTAGGCAGACAGTACTGATACTGCTAATGGTATTATATTCATTCAGCAGTTGCAGTGTATGTGTCCCACTGTCACCTCCAGAATTAAGTAAAACTGCAGACTTAAGGTCAGTTGGGGACTTTCTTCTGATTCAAATTACCAGGTATCATAAAAAACCATTGTCTTCCTCTGTAGTCTGACCATTCAGATGCTTAATTCGTTACAGGCTGCTGGTCAGTGTTATTTAGTTGTAGTGTTTGTAGTAGAAATTCTGTGTACCCTTTAAAATTATGTATCTATTTCATCACTGCATATGGTTTTATATATCTTGACACAATAACCAAGTTACACATTCATACATCCTTATATTTAGCAGAAATATCCACCAGATTATCTTACATTGAGATATCTCGTCTGAAACAAGCTGCTCCATTACGTCTTCCTGAAAGATTAGTAAAAGTAGAGGAATCAAGCTGTGTTTTGCTGAGCAGATCTCTTCAGTAGAGTGCAAATAATTTGTTCTCATTCCTTGGAGATTACTACCAACTAAACCTGCAGAAGAATTTTCTTTCTTGGACGAGAAATCAGCCATGAACAGGTTGAGCCTTGTGGGTAAAAGTTAAAGACTAGACTGATAAAAGACACCTTGTGGTTGGGGTCTACTGCAGGCTGTCTGATCAAGGGGAGCCTGTTACCAAGGCCTTCTTGCTTCAGCTACATGAAGCATTGTGCTTGCAGGCTGATGGGGGATTTCAACCACACAGATGTCTACTGCGAAAACTACACAGCAGGCTATAAGAAATCAAGTAGTGCATCAAGGATAACTTCCTGGACCAGGTATTTGACAAACCAACAAGAGGAGCAGCATTACTGGACCTGGTGCTCACCAAAGTGGATGAACTCATTAAACAGGTTAAGACTGGAGGCAGTCTGGGCTGCAGTGACCATGTCCTGGTTGAATTCATGATCTCGGGGAATTTTGGCCAGATGAAGAGTAAAGTCACGACCCTGAAATTTAGAAAAGTGAATTTCAAGCTCTTTAAAGACCTAGTGGATGAGACACGCCCCTCCCCCTTCCCCGCCCCCCCCCCCCCCCCCCCCCGAACACTGTCCTTAGGGACAGAGGAACTGATCAGAGCTGGGAACTCTTTAAGGACAATTTTCTTAGAGTGCAAGAGCTTTCCACCCCCATGTGTAAGAAATCAAGCAGGAAAGGCAGGAAACCAGTATGGCTGAGCAAGGACCTGCTGGTCAAACTGAGGCACAAGAAAGAAATGCAAAGGCAGGGGAAGCAGGGACATGTGGACTGGGAAGAGTACAGGGATGCCATCTGGATGTGCCCAGATGGGATCAGGAAAGCCAAGGCACAGATGAAACTGAGCTTGGCAAGGGATGCAAAGAATTACTAGAAGGGATTCTATAGGTACATTGGTCAGAAAATAAAGGCCAAGGAGAGCGTACCCCCTCTGATGGATGAGAAGGGTGAACTAGTAACAACAGACACAGAGAAAGCTGAGGTTCTTAACAACTTCTTTTCCTCAGTCTTCACTGCTAGTCAGGCTGCCCACATCTCTCAAGTATCTGAACCTGTAGAATAGGGCTGGGGGAGCAAAGTCCCTCCCACTGTAAGTGAAAAGCATGTTTGAGACCACCTGATGAAGCTGAACAGGTACAAGTCTATGGGGCATGATGACATGCATCCCAGGGTCCTGAGGGAACTAGCTGATGTAGTTGCCAAGCCTCTCTCCATCATATCTGAAACATCATGGCAGTCAGGTGAAGTCCCTGGTGACTGGAAAAATGGAAAAGTCACTCACATTTTTAATAAAGGTAGAAAGGAAGATGTGGGGAACTACAGACCAGTGTGCTTCACTTCTGTGCCTAGGATCATGGAACAGATCCACCTGGAAACAACATCAAGTCACATGCAAGACCAGGATGTGATCCGAGACAGCCAGCATGGCTTCACCAAGGGCAAATCATGCCTGACCAATCTGGTGGAATTCTGTGATGGAGTGACTGCATCAGTCAACAAGGGAAAACTGACTGATGTCATCTACTGGACTTCTGTAAGGCCTTTAACATATTCTCATGTGATGTCCTTGTCTCTAAATTGGAGAGATGTGGTTTGAAGGGTAGACCATTCAGTGGATAAGGAATTGGCTGTATGGTCCCAGACAGAGAGTTACGGTCAACAGCTCCATGTCCATGTGGAGGCCAGTGATAAGTGGTATCACTCAGGGGTCCATCCTGGGGCAGATGCCCTTTAATATCTTTATTTTTTATGATATAGACAGTAAGATCCTCAGTAAGTTTGCAGATGACACCAAGCTGATTGGTGCAGTTGATACACCAGAAGGTAGGGTTACCATCCAAAGGGACCTGGACAAGCTTGAGAAATATCCACTGATGAAGTTCAACAAGTCCAAGTGCAAGGTGTTGCACCTGGGTCAGGGCAATCCCAGACATGATTAAGTCTGGGTGGAGAACTCATTGAGAGCAGCCCTGCAGAAGACTTGGGGATTCTGTTGGATGAAAAATTCAACCTAAGTCCCAGTGCGCACTTGCAGCCCAGAAGGCCAACTGCATCAACAGAGGAGTGGCCAGTAAGTTGAGGGAGTTGATTGTTCCCCTTCTTCTCTACCCTCGTGAGGCCCCACTTGCAGTACTGCATCCAGGTCTAGGGTCCTCAGCACAGGAAAGATGTGGACCTGTGTCCTGGTTTCAGCTAGTATAGAGTTAATTTTCCTCGTAGTAGCTGGTAGCGTGCTTTGTTTTGGATTTAGGATGAGAATAATGTTGATAACATGCTGATGTTTTAGTTGTTGCAGAGCAGTGCTTACACTAAACCAAAGACTTCTCAGCTTCTCACACTGTCCTGGGTGCATCAGGAGCTGGGAGGGAACAGAAGCAGGACAGCTGACCTGAACTGGCCAAAAGGATAATCGATACCATATGATGTCATGCTGAGCAATTAATATGGGGTGGCTGGCTTGAGTGAGGGGACAGCTGCTCGGGGATGGAATGGACATTGGTCAGTGGGTGGTGAGCAATTACATTGTGCATCACTAGTTTTGTACACATTATTAGTAGTAGTGCTATTATTATTATTGTTATTATTTTTCTTTCTTTTCTGTCCTAATAAACTGTCATTATGTCAACACACAAGCTTTTTTTTTTCTTTTCTGATTCTCTCCCCCATCCCAATGTGGGGGGAGGATGAAAGAATGGCTGTGTGGTGCTCAGTTGCCAGCCAGGTTAAACCACAACAATATGTTATAGTGGGTCCAGAGGAAGACCACAAAGATGATCAAGGGGCTGGGGCACCTCTCCTGTGAAGAAAAGCTGAGAGCTGGGGCTGTTCAGCCTAAAGAAGAGAAGGCTCCAGGGTGACCTCATTGTGGCTTTTCAGTACTTGAAGGGGATTTATAAAAAAGATGGAGAGCGACTCTTTGCTCAATCAGATAATGACAGGATGAGAGGGAATGGTTTTAAACTAAAAGAGGGGAGATTCAGATTAGAGGTTAGGAGGAAATTCTTCACTCAGAGAGTGGTGAGGCACTGGCACAGGTTGACCAGGTTAGATGAGGCCCTGAGCAACCTGATCTAGTGGGTAGCGTCCCTGCCTATGGCAGGGAGATTGGAACTGAACAGAGTGAAATCCAGCTGGCACCAATCACAAATGGTGTTCCCCAGGGGTTGGTGTCAGGGCCCATCCTCTTTAATATCTTTATTGATGACTTGGATGAAGGAATTGAGTTTGCAGATGACACCAAGTTGAGGGGAAAGTGTCAATCTGCCGGAGGGTAGGAAGGCCCTGCAGAGGGACCTGAACAGGATGAGTGGATAGGCAGATGCCAATGGGATGAGGTTCAACATGGCTAAGTACTGTGTCCTGCACTTTGGCCACAGAAACACCATGCAGCGCTACAGGCTTGCGGCAGGGTGGCTGGAAAGCTGTGCAGAGGAAAAGGGTCTGGAGATGCTGATTGACGCTCACCTGAACATGAGCCGGCAGTGTGCCCAGGTGGCCAAGAAGGCCAATGGCACCCTGGCTTGTATCAGGAACAGTGCAGCCAGCATGACCAGGGAGGTGATTGTCCCCCTGTACTCGGCTCTGGTGAGGCCACACCTTGAGTACGGTGTTCAGCTTTGGGCCCCTCGCTACAAGAAGGACATGGAGGCCCTGGAGCGTGTCCAGAGACGGGCTACGAAGCTGGTGAAGGGCCTGGAACACAAGTCCTGTGAGGAGCGGCTGAGGGCACTGGGGTTGTTTGGTCTGGAGAAGAGGAGGCTCAGAGGAGGCCTTATTGCTCTCTACAGCTACCTGAAAGGAAGGTGTGGGGAGCTGGATGTCAGCCTCTTCTCACAGGTAACTAGTGATAGGACTAGAGGGAATGGCCTCAAGTTACACCAAGAAGTTTTCAGCATGTTGTGTACATAAGAACATGCAATCTGAAACTTTTTCTTCTACTCCTAATCTATCATAGTCAGACCAAAGCTTTGATCATCACTCTTTTTCCAGAATCTGTGCTATATTGGTTGCAGTGATGACACACTGCCTTTTATGTATTGGACAATTTGTTTCAGTTTGTGTGCCTTGAGTTTAGAGATAATTCAGGTAGAAATAGGGGGAAATAAGATACCTCTCTTTCAATAGCTATCTGTAGCTACTAACAATCTTTAAAATATAAAGGTCACACATGACAATTTAGTTTTCCTTGACTCACACTTAAATCGTTTGATTGATCATTAAAGTCTTTGCAGGTAATTATTTTTCATGACAGAATAGTCAGAAACATTGGATATAGGTAGGAATTTGCAAGACAATTTTTTATAAAACGTGTAAAAATGATTCCTTCCCTGAAGTGCTCACAAATATAATAGTAAAACATGTTGACAAGTTTGACAGGACAATATTTATATCGATGTGATAAAAATAAAGCTTATCAAGTTCTATAGAGCCAGGTGCACAGTTCTTTGGGGAAGACAATATAAAGACAATGTGAGTGGAACAGATCAATGAGGGCTTCTGTTCAGAATCAGCTCGAAAGAAAAGGGTAGTGGAATGGCTTTTATTCTCCAAGTTGGGGAACTGCCAAAATAGCGTCCTTTTTTTCCACTAATGTTGTCAGCAACAACACAGCCATTTTAAATTACTTAAAACCATTGTTAAAGTTCTATCAAGATGTCCAAAACCATTTTCACCAAACAGCTTTCAGCTGCTCTTTTGGAGCCATAACATCACTATACAGGCTAAAAGTTCTAAATCCTGTTTGTGTTCCTATGAGTCACACAATGCTTCAAGGTGTTTATTTTTTTGAGAAAGCATTTCAGTTTGCCACTTACATTTAAAACACATCTACCATCAAATTGTTGAAGCAAGAACAGAGTTTGTCTAACAGCTAATGTTCCTAGCAAGCGAATCATGAAGTTTAAACTGTCGATGATACAATGCAGATTTTTGTCATGGTAAAGATTTTTCATACTATTTGGTGTTAAAACATTGCAGAGACACTAGATATTTTATTGAAATTTTTGAAAAATTGCACTAAGCACAGAAAAAGACATTGGTCTTAATCTTTAAAACTAGCAATTTCAGCCCTGGATTGCAAAAATAATATGAAGAACACCAGGCATTTATATAACAACTCACAGTATGCAGGTCAGAAACAGCTTTATATATTTTCTAGAAAATGTCCATGTTGTCAGAAAAGCAATTGTATTGAATGTTAATAGAGGTGAAAGCTAACAGTAGCATTTTCTTTAAATGCAGCTGTCTAAAATCTAGAGACTAGTCTAAGAGAGACTTTTCACTCTACTTCTAGGAGGCAGTCACACAATGTGGTTAGCCATAAAGGGAGGCAAATGATAATCAGTGGCTAGCCCTTAGACCACAGACATTAGGTGTGTGACTCACTTTACCTCTATCACACTCATTTGTCCATGTTCTGATAACACAAAGTTACACTCTTCTAGGAGGAAACATACATTTTAAACATTTCCCAAAAACCACCCAGTTGCTCTCACCTGGGTCAGTGTAAATTCTCCAGTGAACTCTTAAAAAAAAAAATCAATCAAAAAAAAAAAAACCCCACTACGTATCAAGTATGAAAATTAGCTTTGCATATCAAATGGTGTAAAATGCCCATGGTGGCAAAGGCATTCACTTTAATCATGAGATTTTCATCGCCTGCACACTCCTGAGGGTGCAGATATTCAGGCTCTGAGCAGTAACACATTAAACAGGAAGCTGCTGAAGAATTCTGAAATCTCTGTTCTCTCTTAACCAACATTTTCCTGTTCCATACATACTTTTGCCACCTCCATTAGCCACAAAGGAAACCTTGCAACTACTGCTACTTTGTTTTGTTTCTCTAAGTCAACAGGAGCAGGAAAAAGAATATATATAAAAATAACTCTAACAAATGTGTTTCTCCACTTACATGTTTTGGAAGTTTTCTAGGTCACATCTGCTCCCATTGCCTTCTACCATGTTCTGATACTAAGCCATCTGGGAGATATTGAGGAAGATAGCCACAAAGGAATATCAGAGGAACATTATAAACTAGGTCACTCATTAAACCTCTTCAGTACAAAATAAAGTATTTTGGCCTATGTGATAGGAGAAGTATGGAATATGCCGGCATGAGTGGCAATGCATCAGATTGTGGACCTGAGAGTGGGAGTGTGGAGAAACTATAGCTTGGAGCCTCCTGCAAGTAATTACATTGACTCACAAGTATGGGGGATGTGGTTTCTAACGACTTCTTATACTCATGGGCTTTCAGTTCAAACTGTTTACTCAGCCTCTACTTTCTCTCTTTTGTAGACACAATTTGAAAAGTTGTTTCTTGCGAGCTGCAAGGTAGATGGATATTCATAGCAAAATAACGTTTACATCTGTCTTCCTTGTGATAGCCAGCACTACCTGCTATGAAATAGCAAATGCACTTTTTACATTCAGTAGCAATAGTACTGTTTAATTATCTGGACTTGCTCAGTATTTAAAATATAAGACAACCGAGAGCATTACCAAATAAGACAAAAGTGTATAAAAAGCCTGATATCAAGAGAAAGAAAGGAAAAAGATATAAATATTGTCTTGTTAACTTATTTCCAACAATGATCAGTCTGAAATGCCAGGATGCATTATTGGAAATCAAGAAACAAAGCCAAACCACATACAATTTTGAATGTATTAGGACTTAAATTAAAATCCTTCTGTTTTTTTCAGTTCAAGTGCTCACATAGTATTCCTTATTTATCATTCATATTCAATAGTAGGAAATGAAACAAGTATGTAATTATACTATGCAAACAATATATCAATAAATGTTATCTATTGTAATGTCTGTTTCAATTTAGAAAAAGATATGCCTTTATTTTTTATTAAAAAAAAAAAAAGTCACTGTGATATAGGACTAGAGAAGGATGAAAAATAAGATGACTTTATTAACAGCAGAAGTTAGGTGTAGATTATAAGGTGGGAGCACTGCCACCAAGTGGAAGTAAGAGCTGTATCAGTTCACACCAGAGGTCCATCTCATTCTCTAATGATTCAGACCATGGCATCCAGTATTCAGCAAGTTTCAAAAGCTTGTCCAAGCTTCAGAAAACTATAAACAGCCTGTCCCTTGGGATATACATATGAGATATGGGATTTCCCAATGTTCCATCAAAAGGAAGTTAATTTGCTTATGTATTGCAGTGCACATGGATACGAGGTTGAACAAGTGTAACTGTCTTTCATTATCCACATAACCAGTCTTAAAATCCTCCTCAGTTTTTGATCTTTATTTCTTGCAGCAGTGAGTTGCTCTTATTGGGTATTAAACATGTTTAACCTAATTTTGAGTGATTTTGTATTGCTTTTTCTTTGAACTTCATTGGTTCCCCCTTTTTACATTAGGAAAATGTTTACCATACAACAAATTCTTCATTGTAATTTGCATTAATTGCTGCCTAGATCAGAATTCAGTTACATTTGTTAGCATACTGTCCATTCTTAGAGTTACAAATATTTTTGCTCAAGTTTATCCTTGGTCTTTTTGGATTCTAAGTAAAATAATTTGGTATCATTTGTATATTAGTATATATACAGTGTTCTGTTATAGACACTCTGTGTCATCTTAGACAAATACATTTCTTATGCCAACGTTCTTCCTCCATAAAATGGGGGGAAAAATCCCCATCTCAGAACAGCTGATGCCAGGATAAAATTTGTTAGTGACAGTGAAACAAAGATACAGTGTTGAGGGACAGATTTGTAGGTAAGTATTTGGAAAATCTCTTGAATAAGATGATTCATCTATTTTTTAAAAAAAAAGCATTTTGTAGATGGACAGATAGAGTACTTGCATAGAGTTTTATATATATACATATTTATTTTTTTATTTATTAAATTTTTACTTTACCCATGAAGCTAGAGCTGTAAGGATAGAGACTATTAGCTATATTATTTTTAAAAAATATACGAGAAAATAACGTCATGTAGGTTCAGAAGCTGTATTTGCTTGCCTAAAACCAAAATAACACTGGTTTTATTTACATATTTTGCATTTGTCTAAATGATCATTTTCACCAGGATTTGTTGATTCAGAGAACTACTTGTACCAGAGACATGAAATATTACAGTAGATGTGTTTTTTCCCTCTCAAATCTCATAAGTTATAGTTGAAAGGAAAACACCTCTTTTTTTGCAGAGACTACAGAGATTCTTCCATTGGGTAGAGTTGTTCTGTTTGCTAATTCTGCTTATGAAGAAGAAATAACCTTCCCACCATTTTAACCATCTGTTTTAGAGAAAGTAAAGTGGTGGTAATTTCTCCAATATGGTACTAAAGAAATCAGGATGACATCATTCTCTTTGTATCTATAAGAAATATGGCTAAACAACTACTTTTGTGTGTGTTTAGAAATAGTTTAAAAGGAAAAAAAAAAATGATTTATTTTTTCCCTTACTTTTCTTCAGACATTCCTTCTAACTTTCCTTGGAAAATGATTTTCCTGCTTAAAGCAAATAAATTAGATGAATGTGAAAGGAATCCTGCTTCTAAAACTGCAGTGTGTG
This sequence comes from Anser brachyrhynchus, assembly GCF_964034855.1. Taxonomy (NCBI): domain Eukaryota; kingdom Metazoa; phylum Chordata; class Aves; order Anseriformes; family Anatidae; genus Anser; species Anser brachyrhynchus. The sequence continues at coordinate 134,782,551 of NC_137695.1, forward strand.
CAGCAATTCTCCATCTCATGCAGATTGACCGATACTCAGGACTTTATCATAACTCATGTAATACTTTTCCCCTCAATTTTCATAGGATCTGTAATCACTTGCAAATATTGAAGTGAACAGGAAAATATAAAAATGCAATGTTCAAACACCTAGGATGTGTTGTTTTAGCTTGACTTTTAAGGTAGTCTTATGATGTTTGTGTTAGGTATTATTCTTAACAGTTTCAGACATTTTCAAAAGTAGAAGAGACCCTAAGAGATCCATCTTTCTACTTCAGGACAGGACCAGCTATGCCTACAACTTTCCTGATGGAAGTTCTTAAAAATAAGCAATGAAGAATATTCCCAGACTTCTCATTCAGCCTGGCCTTCACTTATCTTGCCATTAGAAAACTTTTTATATTGCTTAAGTTTATATTGCTTAAGACCAGTATCCATTGTATTTTGTCCTATTCAACACTGGGCATTGTAAACAAATTATTTCCTTTCATCTGACACTTGAAACAAGCACAAAATGTGTACTCTATTTTTGTGCTCATCAAACTCAGTATGCTTTTTCAACTTACACATGCTTCTCATCTTATTCATGAGTATTAGAACTATTAAGGACAGAACCAAGCACTAGATAGATAGATAGATAGATAGATAGATAGATAAGATAGATAGACAGATAAATAGATATCTTCCCACCAGGAAATTCTATTGTGTAGACAGATTTCAAATCTTCCCAAAGTTTTCAAATTTTAGATCCACTAGAAATAAATCTTTGCTTCTCATATAACAATAATTTTAGAAAACTCATAGCAGCTTTTTGAAATACACATGTAAATATGTGAATGCAACAAAAATTCCACATAACGAATTGTGTTTTTATTTTTATTTTTATTTTGAATGTACATAGTTGTATTACTATATTGTGTTTTAAGATAGCAAATTTCATTTTTAGTGGTAACTCTCTATTATAATAGTTTTACAGTATGCTAAATCTTAATTAGATTCTTTGTCATGAAAATTTAAGTCATGAACTGCATAGTTTTTACATTGCATTTGCATTCTCCACTCTACATGAATATTTTAATTTTTAATCTTTTAGGAGAACGTAACCATCCTATTAACATTACATTAAATGTGTATTTTACAAGCTTTTAGAAAGACATTACTGTTCATTGTATTTGGGCAATGGACTCTAGGGACATACACAGAAAATGAACATGTCTTCAATATGGTTTTGTTCTTCTCTGCCACCTGTCACTATTTCAAGGAAATAGTGCTAGAACTCATTCAGGACTCCTAAGAAGCCTGTTTTGCTCCTGCAAGGAAACAAGTTGAGCTTGTAGTTCACAAGAGGTAGGTATTCATGTTGTCCGGGGTAGTAATATAATGCTTTCAGAAAATTAACTCATACCTATGTAGAAAGACAGAGGACAGACCAGAAGGTGGGACACTCCAATAGCTATCAGCCATGATAATGAAAGAAAGCAAGAGGAAAGAAAAATGTGTCTGCTCCAGTGGGGCTGATCCTATCTCAGACATTCAGCTGGCTCTCACTGTGGCCGTGTTGGACCATAGCAGCCAGCTGTATGTGGTCAAAGAGAGTAACGTGCAGCACAGCCTTTATGTAAACTATTATCACACTCATGCCTTTATCAAAATGGTCAAATGTGGTGAGCATCTTAGCTTTAAACCATGCAAATTTTTATAGGTCACATAAGACACATATGTGTTGGAGACCTAACCGGCCTTAGGTATCACTTGCAGTTTTGCCAGCCACTGTTTAGTTTTCTAAGAACATTTATGTCTACAAAAGCATGACTAAAGTACAAAATACTTAGCAAATGAATTTTTCCTCCTTAAGATTTTTTCCTCTCTGTTTTCTTTCTGACACCTGATGCTATGGGTCCTTTCCCAACATGTTGAAATAAACAATGGGACGCATCTTGGGGTTGGCTATTAAAGCATTCCAAGTTCAAGCATCCCCTGTTTTGCTCCAGATAAACGAAGTGGCTCTGAGCAAAGGAACCTTTATGTTTGGTAGCTGGAAGTGTCTTGTCTTGAAGGCTAAATAATTGTTTGGGAGATTTTGGTATCTATATATTTGGTATCTATATATTGTGGTTGACAGCAAGTTGAATATGAGCCAGCAGTGTGCCCTGGCAGCCAGGAGGGCCAACCGTATCCTGGGGTGCATCAAGCACAGCATTGCTAGTCGGTCAAGGGAAGTGATTGTCCCGCTCTACTCTGAGCTGGTCCAGCCTCACCTCGAGTACTGTGTGCGGTTCTGGGCACCACAGTACAAAAAGGACATGAAACTGTTGGAGAGTGTCCAGAGGAGGGCGACGAAGATGGTGAAGGGCCTAGAGGGGAAGACATATGAGGAGCGGCTGAGGGCACTGGGCCTGATCAGCCTGGAGAAGAGGAGACTGAGGGGGGACCTCGTCGCAGTCTACAACTTCCTCGCGAGAGGGAGCGGAGAGGCAGATTCCCTGTTATCACCAGTGACAGGACCCGTGGGAATGGTGTGAAGCTGAGGCATGGGAAGTTTAGGCTGGACATCAGGAAGAGGTTCTTCACCGAGAGGGTGGTCGCACACTGGAACAGGCTCACCAGGAACGTAGTCACTGCACCAAGCCTGTCTGAATTTAAGAAGCGATTGGACTGTGCACTTAGTCACATGGTCTAAACTTTTGGGCAGACCTGTGCGGAGCCAGGAGTTGGACTTGATGACCCTTATGGGTCCCTTCCAACTTGGGATATTCTATGATTCTATGAATCTATGATTCTATAGTTCTCTCAACAACAGATTAAATCCAGAGTTAAATCTGCTAGTAGCTTAACTCATTTCTGGATGCAGACACCATTTACTTGGACAATTTGCAATCAGTCACTGTGATAATTAACCCAGATAATACACCATCATCATCACAGAAAAATATGCATCTGAACAAGAACACAGGACTTGCAGACCTATCTATGGAACAACTGTGTAGGCATAGTCCCTGTCAAATAATGATGCAAAGCCATAATGTAAATATGCCATAATGTAAATATTAGGACACCACCAACATCTGCTCAGAACTTTTTAAAAACTAAATTTTAGATCAACACAATTTTTCACTGGTAAACTCCTTTAGGTCCTCTAGGCATACTTCTTGATACACCTAGAACTTCCTAATCACTTACAGTACTGGGCAGGTAACCCAAACCTCTGGACATCTGCCAGTATATTCAAACAATTACTAGGATCACAGTCATCTTGCCTGGAGAACCTAGGTGTTGCCAGAGTACAAGTACTGAGAGGCAGTTTCTCCAAAAGGCTGACAAAAGGTGATATGTCTCCTTCCCCCATTTTATCAAGCATATCATTGCTGAAAGGTGCAGGAGACACATCCCAGTCCTGATTCCTAAATGTCTTGTTACTCAGGTACTCAGCTCTTACTTTAAATATTTTATTCTACACAGAGTGTAATCCAGGTGTCCCATCTTGGCTGTGACTACTTCCACCACCCAGCTGGAAAGCTGGACTCACTTGTTCATTCTGTCACTGTTTTACCAGGAGATGCTGGAGGAAACTAAACCGTATCTCAGAAGTTACCTAGGAAATTGGTGATGAAATTCAAATGGGAGAGGAAGAAATTGAAGCCAAATCTCACACATCCTGAGTCAATTCTCTGTCAATGAGATCCTAGAAAGCCCTTTTACAAGCTCTTGTTTTTTTTACTAGTTGGCTGGTATAACCATTTCCAGAAAAGGATTTAAGGATGTGGTTGTTAAGTTTAATCTCTTTCTGTGACCTGATTTTTCTCTAATTCTCTGGGAACAGCTGGGCCTGGGATATCAATACCTCATTTCTGACTGGTGAATCTGAGTGTCTCAGTATTCTGGCATTTTTAAAGTAGATTTAGACTGCAAGTCTTCCCCATTGTTTACAAAAAAAATACATTCGTGGCAGAACCATAGAATCCTATGTATCTAGACATAAAAGACCAAATTTAGGCTCAACACTTCCATTTGGATAAGAATTATACATTCACATATCTTCAGAATTTCAAAGCTGTTACCCTAAGTGTTGAGAATTGCACTATTTGGTAATGCAACACACTTTTTTTCGTTGACTAGCCTTTGGTGTTTTCCATTCCATAAACAGGTTTTTTTATTATTTGTTTTGTTTTGTTTTTTTGATTTGCATAACAACTATAGCCAGTTAGCTGTTTTCTGATTAAAATAATTTCACGGGAAAATGTTACTGAGTCCAACATGCTTTGTCAGAAACATCTTGGGTTTGACAAAAGTTAATACAGGGCAAGGCAGTTTTCCCATGGATTTCTGGGCTACCTCAGTATCCCAGTTTTTGAGGTAGACTTGTCAGGAAAACTGCACCAAGATAAAGACATGATACTTCCAGTTTTTCCATTTCCATACCAGCTTCTGGCAGCCACCACTCCCAGTAGAGTTACTGAACCGTCTGTATTCAAGTTAGAGAGCTGGAGGTCTTGATCTCTCTTCTCTCCCCTCATTATTGTGGTGTTTCTCAGCCCTCAGACAGATTCCCGTACAGACTGCTTCAAGGCCAGGATCCGGAGGTCTGCTCAGGGCAGATCAGCCTGTCCAAGTTCTCCCAGGGTCGGGTTGCCCAAGTTCCAGCATTAAGTATGTGTGCACTTAAACATGCCAGAGGTCTTTGCTGATTTTCTATGGATCTGGGCTTTAAACAGAGCTACAAATCTCCCAGTCCCAGTCCGTTGTTTAGTGGCATCACCGTTCATGTCAGGTTTAATTCTACAAACAGCAGAAATAGGCAACAGACAGGAATTGCAATTTCACTGAGTAGATACACTATCCAAACAGCATAATCATTTCCAAAACAGTGTATCAGCATTTTCTAACACAAGCTTTTCTCAAACTTTCTGGCTCCCTGGGAATTTAGGAAAGTCTTTTTTTTAGATTGTTTGTTTGTTTGTCTTATCTATTCGGCTTAGAGTAGAATAAATTAAACAAAAGCAACAGAAAAATTTGCCTGCTTCTAGCATTAGTTCCCTGAGCTTCATCTGAAGCCCATACTCACATGGTATCTCAAAACTATAAACAGGATTAAAAGCTGAATTTGGATGTATTTTGAGTATATACAACATATTCTTTAAAGGCGTTCTAAATGCCACATTACTCAGGAAATGACAGCTACTGTTGCTGTTATGCAGCATTTTAAACAGATATATATTAGCAGGTTGTGTCACTTTGAATGACAAGTGACAATGCAATTAAAACTAGTTTTAAAATTATTTTTCCTCACATTTAAAGAATCAAAAAATGAGCATTCTTACTTGAGAAAAAAAAAAAATCTGCACCTGTACATTTATTGTTTTAAAGTACTGAAAGTAAGCAATTGCAAAGAAATTAAAGAATTTTTCTACATATAGGTTGATTGTACTCACTTGAAAGCATATGAAACGGTTGTATATTCCAAAAACAACAAATCAGTTCCAGCATATGGAATGACTTTTCTAGGCTGAAGGAAAAATACATTTAAACATGCTGTTATTTTCCTTTCTATTAAAGTGAATCTGAAAATCTGGTTACACTACCTAGAAATATACCAGAGTTAGTAGCTTTGCAACAAAGTACAACTTTTCCTTTTCTTCTACATATTTGAAATTTTTATTTCTTGAGGTACAAGATAGATTTTTTTAAATAATAAAATCAAAACAGAAGATCATATAAATTAATAACTATTTTTATAGTGAAAATTATTAAAAACTAAAAAGGGGGGAAAAAAAGTGCTTTACAGTGTTAGAAGGTTTTCTTTAGACCACAGTTTGTAGCTTCCACCTGAAAATAAAAAATATACAGTCAAATTCTCCTCCATACATGCTTTTCAGTGGGGGAAAATAAATAAATAAATAAAGCTATACCAAAACTATCCAGTCCTCTTATTAATGCCCACATACTTTGTGATGAAATAAATAAATAAACTATCACAAGTTATGATTCAATATCTGATTTTAATACACGTATATATATACAGTGATAGTAGAGTCAACAAGTTGCAAGAGATTTATCAAAAAAGCCCATAGAAATATCCGTTTAGAATGGTTTATTGGACACTATTACTTTCAGTCACTCTTCTAAGACTTCAGTTGACCAAAGAGAAAGTGAGAACCCAACCCTATGGCATAGTTAACCTAAGGGATTTCTGATTTCTGATTTAGTAATTTGTTAGAGGGACCAACTATTGCAGGTCAACTTAATCCTAATTATTCCTTTGATTTCATAACTAATCAAATACTTGTTCTAAATAGTGGTTTTCTCCTGAAATGTAGGCAATTTGTCAGTATTTTTGGTGTTAGACCAATGGTGGACTGAGGCAATGTTTACATTTACATGGAACTAGTATAGACTCAATATTTTTTGCTGCTTCAAGTTCTATCCAGTATATCTGGTTTTTATATTTTATGGGATACCTTACTTAAAAATACTTTTAAGGAGTGACTGTCTTCTGCTCCAGCATTATTACTGGTTCTTAGTACTTGGGGCCATCTTCAAACTGCCTTTTGCAGAAAACCTTTTGCTGGAATAATTCCCATCCCCATCCAAAGTCTGTTAAATACTAGGCAGTCTAATTTGTTTAGCAGTCTCTTGAGCCTAAATGTTATAGTAGACACGATTTCAGATGAGATTAATGCAATCATTTGCAAAGGAATTCAGTGTCGAATAACCTAAGAAAAAGGCACAAGCTTATAACTTGGAAGAATAAGAATTTTTAAAAATGCAACTCCCCTTCTTTATGTAGCCTAAGCACTGTAGAATTGTATTTACTTCTAAGGAAATGCATAGGTTTTGCTGTTGCTAATTAGTATAGAAGACAGTTACGCTAACTTACAAGATTGTTTAAGAACCGAAAACCAAATATATATATATATTCTCTATATATTCTCTCTCTATATATATAGTCTCTTCTGATGATTTAAAGAATCTTTTTTTCTCTCTTTTTTCACATCAACTTACAGGAAGACATTAATGTCAAAAAATAATAAGCTGAAGAGGATAGATGTAAGATTCATTGTAGCTCCAAAAGTGTTGGACTTTCAGATAACATAAAAAGAAGTGCAAAATACACAAGGTAATTAGGCATGATATGTTCTGGTACTTTGAGCTGTGTGGTGGTTTTGCTAGGTGCTACACTTGCATACATCACATGAGAATCTTGTACAATCCTAGGAAGATGGGACTCCCAGGCATATACTACCATGGGAATTTCTGTAAATCACCAAAGCCATGAATATGGAAAAAAATAATAATAATAATAATGTTGTCACCATTCTGTAAAGCAAATATGAACACACAGTCCACATTTATGCATATAAGAGGAATTCTGCAGAAGGATATGAAATCAGCATGATTTTTAAAAATCACCTCAGGCTGATCCAGTGTAATGTCAACAAAGGTATCCTTAGTTTATTTCCCAGAATTTTATTGTTCTGATGTTGCTAAGAAATTTTTTGTTTATTTTATGCTTGAGCTATGACAATTACTGAGACATGGTGCCTAAAAGTCATGCCACTTGAAATTGAATATATCTGTGTGTGTGTCCGTTAAAATAGGGTAATTCCATCCAACAGGCTCAGTTGCAAACAAATCAATGCTGTAGTGGGGAGACAGCTGTTGTGCATCATGGTGAACAGTTTCATAGAAAGAATAAAAACATGGACAAGCAAGAAGTGTGTTATCAGTATCTAGCCCAAACAGAAAAGCAATAGTATGATGGAGAAATAGGTACTAAATGTCAAACCAATGGCCAGACAACAAATAAATAAATAAATACATTTATAAATAAATAATTAATATCTGAGAGCTGTTTGATGGGGAAAAAAATGTAATTTGAAAAGAACTACATGTGTCAGTCTAGGAGATACATGTTAGCAAAAACTGAATTCCATGTGTATTGTCAAAGCTGAATCACATGCCAGCCTAAACTGGTCAGCCTCTGCCCCTGTTTTTAGTAGGCTCATTCTGAACAGTGGTGTTTCAAGCAATATTTGTATTTGGAGAGTATATGATTTGCAATGCAAGTATTCTGATGCATCCTGAAGTCTTGGCCATCTGATTGTGTCAATTTTCTCCCTGCCAGTGTTCCTAGTTCTTTCAAGGACAAAGAAACTGCAGGAAAAGCACTCTGATGGGGGTCTTGACACAACATGCATTCAGGAAATGTCCTCAGCCCCCTCTATTCAACACATCCAGTGGACATTGGAGAATTAATATTGTTGAAGCTGTATCATAGATACAATGAGCACTGAAAGGATGATATAAATTTCCTCAAACTTTTCTTTCTCAGTCAGTGTAATGTCTGACATGTTTCAGGACTCTCAAATATGTATTATCCCAATGTAGTTCAGGAAAACGTAGCAATGTTCTTTCAGTATCACTATTCCTAGTGATTCAGACGGCAATCTCTCTGCTAACTGTGATGATGCTCTGCCCTACAACATGCTGGAAGTGTTTTGTTTCCCTCTACATCATGCTTCCTTTCAGATTGTGGGCTGTAATAACATGCCACCTTGTTAGTTTGTAGGGAAAACAATAAATATACTGCAGAGTTGTTGTATAGCTAGGCAACACAATAAGGAGAGTATAGAGGCCCACCACACCTGGCAGCAGCTCCAGTTTTTCTGTAACCATGTCAGAGAGGAGATACCTTAGATGTTTTGTCAGACAGGAGTGCACACTCTTGTTCCTTTTTCCAATTCTTCTGGCAAGTGTGAAGGACCCAGACTCATTTCCCTCCACTGCTTGTGTGTACATGCATGCTCTGTTACCCTGTTATTAGACACAGTAAACCTATTTTAAACATGCTGAAAGTGTACAGTGTGGAACCATACTGAGAACAAAAAAAGAAAGAATGACTCTGACTTGAGTCAGAGAGAGAGATCAGAAAGCATTTTGCAGCAGGCCTTTATCTTGGGGTTCATTGTACTATTCTCTCTTTATCTTCAGTAGCTTAGAGCTAAAAGCAGTATAACTTTCATGTTTGGTGGCAGAAATACATTTTCTTATCAATTTTTGTTGTTATGTTGCAATTGCCAGACTTAGCCTAAATTCCAGTGAACTGTCACCAGTGAGTTCTCTGGAGTATGTAACTTCCATCACTGCTGAAGTCCACAGCAGAGATAATAGGGGCTGACAATCAACCAACATCTGTGTGTATGTATCAGTGTGTATTTAGTTCCCCCAGAACTCAAAGACTAAGACAAAATAAAACCAACAACTCCCAGATCTGACAGTGGAGAGCTCATATTCATATACAGAAAACACAGAACCTGAGATGCATATGGAACCTTTCATCAATTGCTGTTCTCTTCTAGGATCTTTCAGTGGTTTGTTTCTTCATTTCTGGCCCAGAAAACTTGTCTAGTTAGGCACAAATGAAAGTCTCACAAAGACTGCATACATGCCATATAGTTTTATACAGATAGATTGCACTATATCTAATTCCAAAGCTTTTAAAGCTGTTGCTATTCATTAGTGAATACACATTGGTACGCGTCCCAGCTTGAAATGCTTAAAAACCTCTGTTGGGTACTGGATTTTTTGCCGACCATCAGCATACAACTACCATTTGTCTTCTGCAGTGCATTCTCCTATAATCAATTTACGAATGAAATACTGTATATACATATCCAAATTAATTCTTCCTCAAGATTGGTCTTCAGATTCCACCATATGATTGCCAAAAGCTGTTCTGCTCACTATCGTTTTCTACTTGCTAATTAATTAGAGAAAGTCACAAGAAATACCAGCTAAGTATTTTTGGGGGGCTTAATGAATGAGTCTATTAATTTAAGAAGATTTAGCAATTATGCATTCTCTAATATCGATTTCCACTAAATCCTATCTGGAAATTAAGGAGATTGATAATAAAACCTTTTATTCAGTTCCACTACAATAGATCTAATGAATAAATTGGCTGCATGCACATCCTTAGAACTAGATTCATTTAGTAATAAATGGTGCAACACAAAGGAGCACATTATAATTGAAATTAAGGAGGGGAGAAAAGCAGGTGTAGGCTGAACTCAGGAATATGCTAATCAAGCACAATGCAGAATGAAGTTTTATACGGCATAAATTTGTTTCTCTGGCATTCATAAGATTTCCTTTTGAAATCTCTTTTATTACATTTATGTAGCCAGCTCCTGTTTGTGTTCCTAAGACTGTTTTTTCAAGATAAAAGGAATCTCATGTACACAGCAGCACATTGCTAGCTGAATCCTTCTCAGTTAAAAAGATCATATAATTTATTTTGAGAAAAGATTCTGGTTGCTGACAATACATTTTTCTATGCCAGATTGTTTATTCCTATTCCAGAGCCCCCAAAGAGGGGAATGATTCCCAAATAACATGGAATATGCATCATGGTCCTAAGAGAAAGGGGGAAGTGTATGAAAAAAGAACTTTAAGCCGGAATGTTCAAACTTTCATCTTCCTTCATCTTCCAGAATGAAAGACATAAACAATTCATGGAAGGTTCATATTAGCAATTATTTAACTTCAAGTGTTGCAATCCAGCCTATTTAGGTCTTGAGGGAGTGGTCAGCATCGAGCATCTCTCATAGCCCAATTGTAAATCATTCATTTTTTATCCTTCTATAAACTGTATTTCAGCTCATATGTTTGAGCAATCTTAGAGGAAGGACGTGAAACACTAAATAATCTTAACATTTCCTCTCCTCAGGTACAGAAAACAATTTAGTTCCCTTTTGAGTTCCTTCTGAGTCTTCAGTCAACAGAATCATTTCCTTTGCATTTTGCTTTCTCTTTGACTCACAGTTCTTAAGCGTCTGTCACTTCCTGACTGCACTCAAGAAGTTCAGCTCAAATATCTAGTAGAATAGATACTAAGGACCTGATTTAGAAACCCGTGTAAGTTAATCTATTTAAGACTCCCACTGATTTTAATAAACTTTTGATCGAGCAGTGTGATTATTCAAATTAGGTTCTTAAATGTACTGTGTAATGCATCCTAATTTGCTTCATTGTGTTACAATTCATCTCTTCTTGCCCCAGGGAAAAAAATATATATGTGAGATTTTAGTCTTTTTGGTCTTCCATCTGTAGAAACATAACATTGTCAACATCAGAATCAGAAATCAAACACCAGAAGTACAAAGCAATGAAGTACTGATTCCCAAATTATTTATTTCCTTTATTGTTTTAATGTAGTATTGCATCATGACTAATAGAACATGTCATAACAAACTGTCTTGGCAGTAATTCAGTTAATGATAATATTAAATCTTCCAATAATACTAACTGCAAAAGAATCATGCTACAACAGTACATTATGCCTTGATACTTCATATGCAAGTGTTACTAAATGTTAATAGTTTGGTCCTCGACAGTCTCTTTGTAATGTAAGGAAATATTGCCACTGTAGAGATAGCAGAGAGAAAGTAGGTCATTTTCTGGAGCATAGAGAATAACTGTGATAGAGCAAAGATGAGAACTCAGAGAATTGTAAAAGCTATTCCTAGGCTTTCACCATATAGCCATGTAGCTATGTCTCTCATCTTTTGATAGGCTTTTTCAGCCCCAGAAGAAAGCCACCACAATCACAAATGCAGAGTTGCATCTCACATAACTCACTTCTCAATAAAAATATTGTAATTTGCCAACAAGCAAACAGATAACCTGAATCCCTAAATAGAATCTGAATTATGTACGTCAGCCTGAGGGCTTAGTGCAGCAAATGATGTATGAGATGTGAGTCTAGGAAGACAAGTTCTTCCCTAGATGTTACTTTCTTTGCCCCTCTCTTTCCATCCTTGCACCTTTGTTTCCTGTTGCTATGGAAGTAGAAGCGCAGACAAAGATTCAAGGACAAGAGGAGTGGGGAAGGAAGGCAGGGAGGAAATGGAAACAGCTAAACATGGCTGCTGAGAAAGCAAAGGAGTGGTGAAAAGGCAGAAAAGATGAAGGGCAAGGGTCTGTGTGCTAGGACATGGCAAAGATGGAGCGCTCATAAAATCAAGCATTGAATCCCACTGTTACATTCACACATAGACACAGAAGTTACCCTAGTCCTCATCCACTGCTTTAGTTATCTCATGCTGTGGGGACGAGGGGACACTCTCTGTCTTGCAATGGGTGCAGTTATTTTTAAAGGCCTCTCCAATGTTTTTACCCCTGGTTTTGCATACACATGTACCATGTGCTGCTGCTCAGTCCAATTTTCTACAGATAAGGCATGAATATATATTAATTCTAGGCATAGTTATTTCAGTCTGATGAAGTCAGCATAAGAAAGCTGAATGTGAGAGAAAACTGCCAGACTTGCATCTCTGATACACCTGAAAGTAGAAATCTCAGAATAGCAATTTTAGCATTCTGCTAAGTATCTCAGCAGCTAACTGATTGGATAATCTCTGCTCCCTCTGCTTTTCGTGTACCTGATCTGACACAAAATGCATATGCTGTTTCTGGTGCAGAGAGTGAATCTGGCATGCCTTCAGTGCCAGGGACAGTTCCATTAATAAGCTTCAAAGTTAGGAGCTCTCCTTCTATTTTCCAGGCTCCATAAAATCTGTGTTGCTTTCTCTGCAGAACTTGGCTTCCAGAGGAAGAAGGAAAGGTAGAGACTGGCTTCACTACAGGTCACAGAATAACCTTGCAGCTAAGATGCTCCACTCCTCACTCTGAGAATCCTTACAGTTTTGTTTTCCAGAGTAAGCATAATCCAGTTCATGGTCCATTAGGTCCATGGCACTCTTGTGCTCAGCCTTTTCCTGCTCAGATAGTGAATTCTTCCTGCATGGTTAGATAACTATCTAGCATATCTATCTTCCTGCATGGCTAGATAACTCATCTCCCTTGGTGAAGAAAATCTGCACTCACACAGAGACCTAGTGCCATGCCATGGCAGGGATCAACAGATACTTGTCTTCTGACATTGAGTACTGACATTGAGCCCTGAACTGCTGCTCCCTTGGGCTCTAGGGTGACTGCAAAAAGCTGTTCTTTCACAAACCCCCTTCAGATGAGGACTCCCTGTTGTGAATCCTGACTAGGACAAAATGTTCAATCTAGATGCATGTATGAGTGTGTGCACAAGTGGTACGTTGAGACTCTACTAAAGAACTTTGGCTCTGCATTCAGACAGTGGTGAGAGTTGGTGCCTCTGAAATGTGTGTTTCCTTAGAGGATTTGATAGAATAGCCCACTGCCAATGCAGCAGTGAGTCCTGTCTCAGAATGCCACAGCTAACTAAAACAGATTACAGCCATGGAAAAGACAATTGATTTAGGAAATTGAGGAACTCTGTTTTTATCATGAATAACCTAACAACTAATAAATAAGTAATCATAGTTAAGGTCTGATCAAAGGAATGAATTTTTTACTTAATTTCTTAGAAAAAAAAAATATCCTAAAGTCAGGTGTTCCACACAGCCAATTGTGCACAGCTTCAATTACAGAGGTGGTATTTCAACAAGTTTAATAATGAACATTAATCATCTTATACCCAGACCTCTCTCCCAGGATGTCTGATCTCTCATGCCTGTTCTCCAAAAGCACTTATTAAATAAAATAAAATAAAATAAAATAAAATAAAATAAAATAAAATAAAATAAAATAAAATAAAATAAAATAAAATAAAATAAAATAAAATAAAATAATAAAAAGTTAGCAGAATAAGCTGTTAAAATAATTAATTTCAGTAAGATTTCAATATTCCATAGAAAATGATTACAAAAGCAATTTAAAGTTAATCCCTTGAAAACACTTTTGCAAACACCAAATCATCAGTGATGAGGAAATCTGGCTGATATCAACCTGTTTTGTGAGTAATGTAAGAAGACAGCACTGTGTGATGTTGTGTAGGACCTCTTTGTCTCAGAGCTGTGTGACTACTCAGAAAAGTGCTTGCCTCTATTGTATCAGCAGTCAGGACAGTGATGAGATCTAACATTTAATTTTAGAAAGATTTTTACCTTTTCTTTTTGCTAATAAGGTACAGGAAAAAAAGATCTTTGAAGGTAATAACACTGATCTAAACATCAACTACAGTCACATTTAAGTTAATTTTTAGTAGGTTCTTCCACTGCTAAAGATAGATAGTTGTCTTTTATTGATTAGTACTCAAAGATTGTGTTTCTTTTGAAACTGTACTAAAGATCCAGAAGGAAATGTGTGGTCCTTTATCTCCCAGAACTGCCAGTAACCTTCGACTGAAGCAGTCTCTCAGAAAATGTAGGTCTGAATTAGGTTAGGTGAAGGAAGGCATTGTATCTGGGACTCTCACTAGACACCTGGCTTTGCATAATCTTCCTAAGTATATGAGTCATTGAAGTGTTGTATAAAAAGGGAAGCAATGGCAGGAAAAAGCCACTACCAATACTTTTTTGTTGATTCTGCTGCATGTTTCTATTGCTTATTTCAATTTATACAACTAGGACCAAATCTGTGATTGCATTAGTTGACAAGGGAAGACCGGCAGATGTCGTCTACCTGGACTTCAGTAAGGCCCTTGACATGGTCCCACAAGATATCCTGGTCTCCAAATTAGAGCAATATGGATTTGAAGGGTGGACCATTCAGTGGATAAGAAGTGGTCTTGAAGGTTGCATCCAGAGAATTGTGGCCAATGGCTCTATGTCCAGGTGGAGGCCAGTGATGAGCAGTGAACCTCAGGGATCTGTCCTGGGACCAGTAATGTTTAATATCTTTATCAGTGACATAGACAATGGGATCAAGTGCACCCTCAGCAAGTTTGCAGATGACACCAAGCTGTGTGGTGCAGTTGATACAACAGGAGGAAGGGATGCCATCCAAAGGGACCTGGACAAGCTTGAGAAGTGGGCCCATGTGAACCACAAGAGGTTCACCAAGTCAGAGTTCAGGGTGCTGCACCTGGATTGGGACAATCCCAGACATGAGTACAGACTGAGAGAAGAACTCATTGAGAGCAGCCATGAAGAGGACTTGGGGGTTCTGGTGGACAAAAAGCCCAACATGAGCCAGCAGTGCATGCTTGCTGCCCAGAAGGCCAACTGCATCTTGAGCTGCATCAACAGAGAAGTGGCCAGCAGGGCGAGGGAGGTGATTGTCCCCCTCTACTCTGCCTTTGTGAGGCCCCACTTGGAGTGCTGCATCCAGGTCTGGGGCCCACAGCACAAGAAGAATCTGTTAGAATGGATCCAGAGGAGGGCAACGAAGATGATCAAGGGGCTGGAGCACCTCTCATACAAAGAAAGGCTAAGAGAGCTGGGGCTGTTCAACCTAAAGAAGAGAAGGCTCCAGGGTGACCTCATCATGTGTTTTCAATACATAAAGGGGGGTTATAAAAAAGGTGGAGAATGACTTTTTGCTCAGATAATGACAGGACAAGGGGGAATGGTTTTAAACTAAAAGAGGGGAGATTTAGATTAGAGGTTAGGAGGAAATTCTTCACTCAGAGAGTGGTGAGGCACTGGAACAGGTTGCCCAGAGAGGCTGTGGATGCCCCATTCTTGGAGGTGTTCAAGACCAGGTTAGATGACGCCCTGAGCAACCTAATCTTGTAGGTGGCATACCTGCCTATGGCAGAAGGGTTGGAACTAGATGATCTTTAAGGTCCCTTCCAACCCGAGCCATTCTATGATCCTATGAATCACTCTGGAGAACAGGCAGAAGAATTCTTTTTTTTTTCTTTCTTTCTTTCTTTTTTTTTTTTTTTAATCCTGAGTGAGCTTAGCTGTGAATCAAGCTGCATCAGAATGGTCTTCTAACTGTGTTCCTTCTAGGCACACCTCCTGTGCTTTTGGTATTTCATCGCAGCTCTTTGAGTTGCATGCAGTATTTGAATATCCCGGAGAGCATATTCAACCTGTATGTGATTGATTGTAAGAAAGGTTTCTAATACTGTTAATGCACAGTCTTGGGCAAGTTGCCTCAGTAGCTAGCCTTCAGTTTAGCTATTAGCAAAATAAGATGTAATAATATGTAATTAGCTATCCCACAAGCATATTTTATGGCTTACTTGGTTAATGTTTATAAGGCATATTTTAAAAAATGAAAATGCTATATGCAGTAAGTCTTGTGCAACATGGAAAAATGTTTGACTATTTAATTCAGAAGGAATGCATGTAACACAATAAAACCATGAGTCTTGGCCAGTATGCAAGAATCTCTTTGCCATCTTCTATTTGATATGCAAACACTGGATTAAGTTTCCTTTACTTTGGCCAAACCAGCACTCTCAGGAATCATACCCTGTCTCTCCCACAGCTGTAAAATGTTCTTCTTCTCACAGAAGAACATCAGGTGGATTTTGGTAGTAGGATGCCAATACCTGGAAATATTTTAGGTGTACTCTGGGAGTAAGAGTCTGTTCAGTTTTGTTAGCTGCAGAAAACTGAAAAAGAAAGATGATGTATGGTATAGACTTGCAGGTAAAACCCTTGAGATGGTCATGGAGATCTTTATTTTGCCATCCATTACCAAAAAAAAGAAGCCTAAACCATAAGGTGATCCAGTATTCTTTTCCCAGTCAATAAGCAAAGTTGAACTCCTCATGCATGCCATTAATCACACAATCGTACCAGTGACATAAACGCAAAAAAAACATAAAGGGAGAGGTTTTAGAAACACACCATATAGAGACTAGAGACTTAAATTACTTAGAACCCTAGCTTGCTTCTCCCCCCCATCTTTTTTTCTTTCTTGTTTGCTTTTTTTTTTTCTCCTGATTTAGTCTCTAGGTTAACAATATCAAATTTTAGCTGTAGATGAATCCTTAATATTGCTGAATGTTCTATGTGTGCATTCCTTCATACTCACTGGCCCTCAAGCTCTATTCTAACAATGAAAGAAGCAGAGCATTATAGGATGAATTCAGATAGCAACCTGTCAGCAGCCCTCTATTATGTGCTGACATAATCTATCAGAGTTTACACAGGGTTTAGAACATGGGATAGGATAAAAGGGAGAGAAAGAACAAAGAGAGACCTGAAAGTGATAATAAAAAATGAATGTATAACCCACTGCTTCCCTTGTTTTTTAGCTGATAAAAGGTATACATTGACTTAATTAAGACAAAATCCTGTTCTTTAGCTTTTGGAGTCTTAACCTGCCATTGTTTTAATAAAATGCACCATGAATATTAAATAGTAGATGACCTCACCTCCCTACAGCAAGAGCAATGTAATTTGTTTTGAACTCTTTTGATCCTGTTTGCTTACTTTTTATTTCATGTTTTCTCTGTTGACATTATTCATGATGCAGAGAGATCTAATAGAGAGCTGGGATTCACCCTGTCTTGTCTGATGTCCATTTGGAGTGAATTCAAGCAATCCAAGCAGTCCAGGGAAAATTCCAACTTCCCTTGTGATCACCACCTGCCAGGAATCCAAGCCCAGCTGTGACAGACCATCACAGTCTGGCAGATCTCCATCACAGGAAAAGTATGATTTTTCTCAGACTTAGTTAACTGCTTAAAGAATCTGGCAATGCAAGGAAACTGATATTCTGCTTGGAACACAGGAGATCCAGTTTGACCGCAGTGCCTGAGACTAGAAACATTGCTGACACTGCATTTCGAATTGCCTTTTGAAAAATCAGATTAGGTCATTCAATTGAAAAGAGTCATTTGGTTTGAAACACAGGCATGAACAAATTGAAATTTCACTAGATTTTACAAAAGCTTCCCAAGAGATGCCCAGAGAAGCTGTGAATGCCTCATTCCTGGAATTCTTCAAGGCCAAGTTGGATGGGGCTTTGAGCATCCTGGTCTGGTGGGAGGTGTCCCTGCCCATAGCAGGGGATTGGAACTAGATGATCTTTAAGGTCCCTTCCAACCATTCTATCATTCTATGATTCTAAATGCCATGTGTAGCACCACTCTCAGCCTTGATTCAGCAGACTTTTATGTACTTATTTAACTTAATGTCTGCACTTAGGTGCAAGTGCTTTCCTGGACCAGAGCCCTAGAGAGCATATATACAAACTCTTAGAAGGTACCTGAAGGAATCGATCTTTTCTGACACTGAAGCAGATTTAAAATCATGGCCTACTTTTTGCTTTTATTTTGTTTTATATTTTGCCAACAGGTTGCACATTTGCACAGTCATTCATTTCCTGGCTAGAGTAACTACAGATCAGAGGGTTAAATATTCAATGGCTTAATGTGCTAGCTTCATTTCTACTGTGTTCTTACAGTAACATTGGACATTGAAAGTGATAGGTTCAGTCTGATCCCTGATGAATGCTTACCCACATAATTATATTGGCTGCAAGCTTGGCACAGTTGGGAGACAAAAGAAAATAAGAGTTAGAAAAGTGGGGTTACTGTAGGTCAGGGCTGATGTGTTCACACAGCATTTGTTTACCTTTCTTTCCCCATGATCACTATATATTTCTTAGCTATATAAGCCACATTTTCTCTCTTGCTTATAGACATACTCAGACATTAACAAATAAAAACTTCCTTGAGCCATCACTTTAGCATGAGTGTTCAGATCACAGATATTGTAGTTAAGCTAAACTTGTCAGCTACCACAGAAGTCTCTATATTGACATAGTTTAGTAGTTAGTTAGGATTTGGACTCAATGATCCTTGTGGGTCCCTTCCAATTCAGGGTTCTATGCTTTAAAGTCTGAAAAAAAAAAAAAAAAGAAAAAAAAAAAGCCAATCACTTCAGTTGTCTGGTGCCTTTGTCTGAAAATATATTGTTCATGTTTCCTTGCTGTGGTTTAGCCCCAGCAGGCAGCTAAGCACCACACAGTCATCTGCTCACTTCCATTAGGTGGGATGGGGGACAGAATCGGAAAGGTAAAAGAGCAAGAGCTCACAGGCTGAGTTAATGACATTCTTTTAGGTAATGCAAAAGCTATGTGCACAAGCAAAGCAAAAAAAAATAATTCATTCACTACTTCCCATTGGCAGGCAGATGTTCAGCCACTTCCAGGAAAGCAGGACTCATCATGTGTAGCAGTTTCTTGGGAAGACAAAAGTCATCACTCTCAACGTCATCACTCACATCACAAAAGTCATCACTCTCATTCATCCTTCTTTATCCTAGTTTTTATTGCTGAGCATGATGTCATGTGGTATGGGATATCCTTTTGGCTGGTTTTGGTCAGCTGTCCTGGTTGTGCATCCCCAGCTTCCTCTCTGGCAGCACAACACAAGAAGCAGAAAAGTCCTTGGTTCTGTGTAAGCACTGCACTGCAATAATTAAAAACATTGGTGTTATCACTGTTATTTTCATCAAAAATCCAAAACACAGCACCATACAAAACTCTGCAAGTAAAATTATCTCAGCCAAAACCATGAAGCTTCTGTACCTACTCACCAAGTGAGAAAAAGGTGAGCATCTTGAATTCACTTGGAATCTTATCAAATAAACCTTCCTTTAAATGCAACAACTTCCTACTTCAATATTGCATATGTGTATGACTTCTAGTTACCTTGTAAGCTTCTGCAATTGGAAAAGCAAATGTTTAACTATTATCTGTGTAATTGGCCTTTTTCTTATACCTCTCATATAGTGAAGTGGAAAGGGTTAGCTAAAGTCTTTTATCCAGAATTGACATAATCAGTGTCTTACAGAGTCAATCCTCCACTTGGACATTACCACCTCTTGAGATGTCGCTAATTAGCTTCTTAGAAGAAGCTGTTATAGTCTACTGGATAAGTACAAAGCAACTTTGAAACTACATAATAAATTCCCAGTAGATTTTTATTCATTGCAGTAAATGATATATATTTCTCCTTTGCTTAAAACTGTGTGCAATGTTTAGAATAAAATCTTGAACATTTTCTTTTCTCTTAATATTATGATAAATTTATGTTCTTGATTTAAATTAAACAAAAATACTGTAATAGTGGGATGTGAATGTACAGGTTTAGACCTCTGCAGCTGGAATTTCATAATTGCTTTAGTCTGGCATAAATGAGAGACGTCCTGTATATGGGTAAGCTTCTTCTACCACCTAATTTGGGCTGCACATTCCTGCCACCCTTTTGCATCCACACAGCATGCTAGGTGGATCAAGAATCTAATCAGATTGAAAAACAGCCTGGAGGCTGGCGGTGGCTGTGAAATACAAATAAGGCATTTCTATTCATATGGATTGGTTCCCTGTACTGGGTCATCCACATCTCAGATCCAGCAGAAACATGTAACTGGAGATGGGATGGAGGGGTAACACTGCTTGTCTTATACACATGGGACATTGTCTTATACACATGAATAATCAGAAGCAGACAGCATGGACTTATAAAAGGCACATCCTGCCTGACTAACCTGATGTCACAAAATCACAGAATAGTTTGAGTTGGAAAGGACATTAAAGATCATCTAATTTCAACTCTTCTGCCATGGGCAGGGACATATCCCACTAGACCAAGCTGCTCAAAGCCCCATCCAACCTGGCCTTGAACACTTCCAGGGATGAGGCATCCACAGCTTCTCTGGGCAACCTGTTCTGATGCCTCACCATCACCATCCTCTGAGTAAAGAACCTCTTTCTAATCTCTGAACTAAATCTACCTTCTTTCAGTTTAAAATCATTACCCCAAATCCTATCACTACACTCTTTGATGAAGAGTCCTTCTCTATCTTTCCTGTAGGCCCCTATTGGAAAGATCTCCTTCTATGAAAAGATAACCTGCTTTGTAGATGAAGGAAAGCCTGTGCATGGTGTTTACCTGGATTTTAGCAAAGTGTTTTACACCATTTCCAACAGCATTCTCCTGGAGAAACTGGTTGTTCATGGCTTGGACAGGTATACTGTTCTCTGGATGAAGAATTGGCTGGATGGCTAGGCTCAAAGAGTCATAGTGAATGGAATTCAAACAAGTAGCAACCGATCAACAGTGGCATTACCCAGGGCTCAGTACTGGGGCCAATCTTTTCTAACATTTTTATCAGTGATGTGGATGAGGGGATCAAGTGCACTAAGTAAGTTTGCAGACAATATCCAGAGGAATCTGGATAGGCTAAATTGATGGGACAAGTCCCACCATATTAAATTCAACAAGGCTAAGTGCCATCTCCTGCACTTGAGTCATTACAACCTAATGGTTTGAGGAAAAGAGGAAGGAAAGTTGCCCAGCAGAAAAGCAGCTGGGGTTGCTGAACATGAAGCAACAATGTGCAAAGGTGTCCAAAAAGGCCAATAACATCCTAGCCTACATCAGAAATAGTGTGGCCAGGATGACTAGGAAGGTGATTGTCCCTTTGTACTCTGTGTTGGCGAGACCACAGCTTGAGTACTGTGTTCAGTTTTGGGCCCCTCACTATAAGGATATTGAGTTGCTGGAATACATTCAGAGAAGTGCTGTGAAGCTGGTGAAGGCACTGGAAAACGAGAGTTATGAGGAGCAACTGAAGGAGTTGGGGTTGTTTAGTCTAGAGAAGAGGAGGCCGAAGGGAGACCTTATTGCTCTCTACAACTACCTGATAGGAGGTTACAGTGAAGAGGGTATTGGTCTCTTTTCTCAGGTGACAAGTAATAGGACATCAGGTAATGGCCTCAAGTTGTGCCTGGGGATGCTTAGATTGGATATCAGGAAGAATTTCTTCACGACGAGGATGGTTAGGCATTGGAACGGGCATCCCCAGCAAGTGGTAGGGTCACCATTCATGATGACAAGAGATGTGTGGATGTAACATTTAGGGTCATGGTTTAGTGAAGGACTTGGTAATGTTAGGTGATGGTTGAACTTGATGATATTAAGGGTCTTTTCCAACCTAGATGATCCTATAGTTCTATGATTCTTTGTTTCCATTTAGGTTGGCTTGAAGTGATTGTGAACTGCTGTTTTAACTAGCTACTGGAAAGAACCTTTTTCTACATCTTATGATTTTCTCAGATCCCAGCTCAGCAAAGTATTTAAGTAAGCACCTAACTTTAAGTATCACACTGCAGTTCATTGCTAAAGCAAGTTCCTAGTATTTTAGTTTCTTGGCTGAATTTCTTAAGTGCTTGATCAGAGTCAGGGGAGCTGTACTTCTCTGTAATAGCTTCACCGAAAATTATTTAGCCATTTTAAAGAAAATATTCATTGTTGCTAGGAAATATTGTTTGTGACCTTTATTATTAAGCAGCTACAGCACCTCAGGGAAGAAAAGAGAAGCATAAGCTTGGCAAGGAGTGAAACTCCAGGTCAGATTTTTGTTCTTATTAGCCCCAGAAGAATTGGATGTGATTTAACTGAGTTATACAATATATAAAGCACTTTGTACATGGACCGTGGAGTACATTAGACGATAAAATTGGCTTCTTCTGCTTTTCCATTAGTGATGGCACCAGTGGATATACAAACTGAGACTGATATGTCTTGATGTACAAGGAAGAAGAGGGCACATTAAAGCAGATGGAGGTCTCAGAAGTGCTTTCCTAGCATTATGTAAACTAGGATGAAGTTGTAATTTCCTTCTTCATCCTCAATGAGAGTGCACGTGAGAGCTTAACATGTTGTCAGGAATATATGCAGTTTCCCAAGGGACACTTGAGAGATCTTCAGAATCGGCTTTTTATAAGATGTCTTGCTTTTCTCTATAGGATAAATGAAGATCACAAAGGTGAACATCGTGGGAGGTGAATAACAAGACAAGGTCATGCTTGATTGATTGTAAATATTGAATGACACATAGTGCAGGGCTGTAATCCAGCCAGTAGACAAAACAGGACGCGTTGCTTCATCCATGTTTTTTTCATAAACCTCTTTTTTAAAACAACTCCTTGAAACTGACTGAGTAAGCAGCAGCAAGGTAGAAATGGAAACCCTATGTGTCAAGAATGGCACTGCTTAGATTGGTTGTCTAACCTTAGCCGTAGCCAGTTGTAGGTATTTGCTACAAGGAGGTCTTCCTTACATACAATCACATTATGGTGTTTGTGTTGTTTTTGTTTTGTTTTGTTTTGTTTTAATTTGTTTGTTTTATTAACTATTAATTTTATCTTAGTTATATATTATCCTGTTAGCAGATGTTATCTTATTTACTGCACAGGCACTAAACTTTGCCCTCTCTGTCTTCTACAAAATAACTGCTCTCACAGACCTGCAAGCACAACTGTTTCTTAACCTAGTTCTGTCAGAATGATTTGATTTATAAAACCCTAGCAGAGAAGTGTTTTAGTAGGTTTTTAAAAACAAATTCTTTTGACAGAATCAGGCTGGGGACAGCTACATGTGTAGTTATACTAGCAAAGGTGGGGGGAGAGTGGCCTTCAGGGAAGCAGAAGAGAGAAGAGATTGGTTGGTGATGAGCCATCTATGTTATCTCCATACTTACATCATCTACACAACTACCAATAATCCTAGCAACAGCTGGTCATGCACTGGCTATTCTGTTTCTCGTGTCTTTTTCTCCTTCGTCCAAAATGCCTGCCGTTGCTGACTTGCAATATACAACCTCAATGCTCTCACGTCATTAAAGTCTGTTTATAATAGTGTTCTCATCTCCTTCAGTGATTTTCTTTATTCCCTTCTTGTCTTTATCCCATTGTTGATTTCATGATATTTTCATGCTGTCCGGTTTTTCTCTTCAAAAAAAATCCCTTCGTTATTTGCATCTCTCATAAAGCCCCGTTCTCCAAGGAGTTTCTCCTCATGTCTTATGATATTCTTTTCCTTCAGCCCTGTTTTAATTAAACTGTGAACTCTTTAGGTCAATGAACACGACCAAAGTGTATAAAATGTTGTTTGTATATTGGCCTACCAAATATTAACAGCAATAGTCAACACAGTTTAGAAGTTTAAGCAGAGAACAATATTTAATGCTGTCAAAGTAAGCCAAAGAAAAAGACTTTTAAAAATGTATAAGGAAAGAAAGCCTGCAGCACTGAGAAATTTGAAAAATACAAAGCAGTCAATATTCACTGACACATGGAAAGGGCAAAGAGAAAAGATAGGTCGGTCTTAAGTCTAAGGCACCATGAGTGTCTGATGATTCAGGCAGGAAAGTATCTGCAGTTCAGGAAACTCCTAAAATTTTGTAATTACCCTGGAGCAGACAGAGGAGAAAATTCCAACCTGTCTTAATGACTGAGAACTGCTATATTTATGGAAAAGAATGAGCCCTGTGACTGAAAATTGGTTTCAGGAACTGAATATGTGCCTAGTCAGGAACTGCTGAAGACTTGTCTGATAACTAAAAGGTCCAATTCTTCTCTGAGCAAAGTCATTTGTGGTGCTGTTGACTTGAGGAGGAACAAAATAATGCAAAATGTATTGTAGAATGTCTGTCTTGATATACAACCTATGATAGACCTAGTTAGTAACCTAGAGAATACCTTTAAAAAAAAAAATCACTGAGCAGGTGCAAAAAAGAAGATATGTATGAGAGGAAGGAAAAGAAGGAAAAACACTGAAATGCAGAGGACTGTAAATGAAGCAATTTTTTGTTTCTGCATCTGTACACATGCTGTATAGGAAATAACTGGAGCATTAAATATTTATTGAAATGATGCTTTAAAAGAGGAGAAAATTCATTTGTGTTCTCTTTAGAAACTATGAACATTACTGAAAGAAAATAAGTACAATAATTAGATTTAAAAGAACTTGATGTTCTGCATCAGGAGGGGGCAGGAGGGAAAGACGACTGAACTTGCTCACAGGTTTACCGATACCTAAGTTTGTATAAATAAAGACAATGTCAATCCAATCTGTCCTTTTGGTTCCTTCTCAGATTCACATCTGAGACTGTTTTGGTACACAGCCATATCACAGCTGGCTTCCTGCATGAGGAGCTACAGGTTTGGAGGTGGCCCTGATTCAAGTGCCATCATTGCAGCCTGGAGTGATACCACTTCTGTTTTATAGTGTACAACTGACTAACTCACGACTAACTCACTCCTTCAGGTTTATTCATCTTTCACTCCTTACTCTTTTTCTTTTTTCCCACAGAGAAGCTCTTAAAAGCTTAAAATGAGAAGTTCCTCTTTTTTTTCTTTTATTTCTTTTTTCTTTTTTTCTTTTTTTTCTTTTTTCTTTTTTTTCTTTTTTCTTTTTTCTTTTTTTCTTTTTTCTTTTTTCTTGCAGAGTGAAAGAAGAACATCGAAGAACATGAAGGTTTTGGAAAAAAAAAAAGGCACAAGATTTGGCATTAAAGCTCAGGAAACCGATGAACAATTGGTTTTGGAAAAGGCTTTAGACTACAGTGACAAAAGAATGAGTATTGGCCCAGAAAATCAAGATGCATTAGGCATTTCAGCACAGGAGATAGAAGGTTGTGCAACCTGGTCACATGGAAAGAGCTCTTGTAGTCAAGATCTTAGTGACAAAACCAAAAGATTGAAGTATTCTAGTGAGCAAAAAGGAGTTTTGCAGAAAGTACTGTACAGAGAGATTACTTAAAAAAAATAAATAAATGTCTCAGTCAAACCCATGAAAAGCAGTATCTCTTCAAGGTTACCAGCGAAATTGTCTGGAAATTAATTTATCAGCCAAGCAGAAATTAGTTATTTTATTCAGAGCTATGGCTAACTAAGAATGGGATCATAATCTTAAGAATAGTGTGTTATTGGTAAAAACTCTAAATACATCCTTCCTTTTTTATGTATCTAATACTTGTTACTTTAAAATAACACATTTAAGAAAGTTTCATCTTAAAATGTGTAATTCTCCTTGTTATTTTCCCTGCTGCCAACCTGAAGGGAGATCACACACGATATGTTTGGCAGGCCTGCTGTTGCAGTGATGATCAAGGTTCTGATTATACTGCATACGCATTCCTGAACAGCAGGAGAGGGGAGCTCTACACTGAAGAGAGGGAGGAAGATTTAGATGGTAGCTCCTCACAATCATCAAATGAGGAACACACTGCAGCATGTCACAAGGAGAAATAATGCTCTTTTTAGGGGAATTTATCTGATCAAGACTGAGCATGAAGACTATGACAAAAATAGTTGAAGAGAGGCATTATCACTAGAAGCAGGACTTAATACTGGTTCAGGTGTAAGAGAAGAACAGAGGCATAAATCCAGGTACAAATACTCATGAAAATGAGTGTATATATTTAGCCATTCATATGCCTGACATAATAGAGATCATAAGTTATAACTTCAAAAAGACTGCGCAGAATGATGTAGATGTCCAGCTATCATTAAGACACATAAGTCCAGCCTTAGTACCTGTTGTCTAAGTACTGCAATTTAAATGCGAGACACTCACTTTGCAGTACTAACACACCCAAGGTATACCCGCAGGTCACATTTTGCTCCTATCCAGAACTGTTATTATTATTTCTGATAGGGCTAAGCAATTTAGTATCAAGTCAAAACCTATGGACTTCTCAGGATCCATAAATGAATTTTTGGAGTTGTGCTGAAGTATTTCAGTCTCATTGAGTCAAATATGCTAATAAACACACAAAATTATCCTAAAACAACTGTAAAAGTACTGGGCCCATTGAGCTCCCAAATACTGTTGAGACTTTCTCAGGATCAAACCACTTGTCTTGAATTTAGTGAGTGAGTCTTGTACCATTCACACACTTAGGTTTGGACCACAATTTTCTGTCACAAAAAATCAGATATTCTCAGCCAGCTCTCCACACTGATCTTCACATACCCTGCTACCAGAACCACCCGACTTCGATTTCACAACAAACATCCAGCTGCATCCTCCCTTTTAGTTCTGGTCTCTTGTACAAAACCCAAGTTCAATTCCATGTTCACTGTGGTACAGTTTAAGCCTATATCTCTTGCCTTCTTTATGTTTGGAACGTTAGCCTATACAGGACTGTGAGATGTTGCATATTAGTTGTTTCTATTGAAGCATGTAACAGAAATTAACCATAGCTATTTAAAGCATTGGTAAGATCCCTCCTGAACTTACTCATGGTTGAACATTCACAAATCTTGTTAAGTCTAGTGCTCCAAACCCTTAATAATCTTCATGGCCCTCTTCTGTACTCACTCCAGTATGCTCAACTTTCTCTTGTACCAGGGAGACAAGAACTAGGCACAGTACTCCACATGTGTCTCACCAGTGCTGAGCAGAAGGGAATGATCACCTCCTTTAATCTGCAGGCAACACTTCTCCCAATGCAGCTCAGAACTCTGCTTGCTTGCTTTGTTGTGAGGTCATATCACTGGCTCATGTTCAACTTGTTGTCCACCACCTGAGGTCCTTTTTTCAAAGGCTTCTTTCCAGACATTTGACCCTTAGTCAGAACTGGTTCAAGGGTTATTACACCTCAGCTGTAGGATTTAGCATTTCCCTTCATTGATCTTCATGAGATTCCTGTTGACACATTTCTCCAGACTGTTGAGGGGATTGTCTGAATGGCAGCACAAGCCTCTGTCATATTACTCACTTATCCCAGTTTTGTATTTTCAGCAAACTTGACAAGGGTGCACTCTTTCCCATTACCCTTGTCATTCATAAAGATGGTAAATAGTATAGGACCCAGTAGAGACACCCTGAATCACACTGCTTTCCAGCTAGACTTCATGATCATAACCAGTTCAGCCCAGTTTTCAGTCCACCTCACTGTCCCCTTGTAAGGCACACAGTAACAAAATCCTTCTGAAGTTGTGATAAGAAACATCAGCTGATTTGCTCTCATGCACTAAGATAGTCATCTCATAACCGAAGGCCATCTTTTTGGTTAAACATTAAATTTCCTCTTCATAAAGCCATGCAGACTCCTCCCAATCACCTTGTTGTCCTTCATATCCTTGGAAATGTTTTCCAGGTTTATTTGCTCCATCACTTTTAAAGGGACTGAGGTAAGGATGAACAGTCTGAAATTTTCTGGATCCCCCTTTTTGACTTCTTGAAAATAGAAGTGACATTTGCTTTTCTCCAGTCCTCAGAAACTTCCCCAGACCACCATGGCCTTTCAAAGTTGATTCAGAATGGCCTTGCAATGACATTGGTCATCTCCGTCAGCCCTGATTAATGTATTCTTAAGAGGTCTCATGGAGCTAATATCATTTTTCTAAATGTTGTCTGATCCAGTCTTACTCCACGATGGGCAAGTCTTCTGTGCTTTCTCACTGGTCTGAAAAGTCTCGGATTGCTGAATGCTGATCTTATCAGTAAAGACCAAGGTGAAGAAGGTGTTGACTACCTTGATCTTTTCTATGTCATATGTAACCAGCCCTCCCTGTTTCATTCAGCAGCAGGCCTGATTTTCACTAACACTTTTTGCTGCTGACATATCTGTAGAAGTCTTTCCCATTGTTCTTTACATCCCTCATCAGATTCAATTCCAGATGGCCTTTGACTTTCCTGACCTAAACCCTGCATGTTTGGATAGTATCTATATAATCCCATGGGGTCTCCTGATCCTTCTTCCACCACTTGTGTGCTTCCTTTTCCTCATCTGAGTTTAGCCACAGGTCCCTTGTTCATCCGTGTAGGCCTTCTGCCCACTTTCTTTCATCTACTACTTGTCAGAAAGGACCATTCTTGAGTAGGGTTAGGTGATTCACTGAAAGTCAGCCAGCTTTCCTGATCCACTCTGCTCTTGAGGAATATCTCCCCTGGGATTCTTCTAAGCAGATGCCTGAACTCCATCATCTCATGTTCAGCACAAAAAAGGCTAGCCCTAGTCTTCACATCCCCAAAAAGTTCTGCCTTGATTTGTAAGTATATGGTCAAGAAGAGCATCTCTCCCTATCAGTTCCTTGATCACCTGTGTTGTGTCATCTTCAATGTACTCAAAAAATTTCCTGGATCATTTGTGCCCTGCTTTGTTGTCCCTCCAGCAGATTGACGTGTGGTAAAAGACACCCATAATGACATGAGCCTGCAAATGTTAGTCTTCTAGTTACCCGAAGAAGACTGCTCTGCTTCATTTTATTGATCAGGAAGCCTCTAGCAGATATCACATTATCCATGTTGGTCTGCCTGATGATTCTAACCCATAAATTGATCATCATCCATTTTCAGAAAGAGCTCTAAACTTTCAATTTCCTTTCCACCTGTCTGTCTATCTATCTATCCATCTACCTATCTCTCCAACTATCTATCATGCTATATTGAGAGTATGGAAGAGAGAGAGAGGGAATAAGGGAGTTAAATGGTTTCTCTTCTGGCAATAAATAAATAAATAAATAAAATAAAGTTGTGCGAGAATAAATTCACACTGAGAGTTCACATCCTAGAGGGTCTGACTGTTTATAGCATTATAGAACAGAAGGATAAGTCACAAAAATATACTCCATTTTAGCTGCATGCACATTTACAGTTATGATAATTTCCTATTTTGCTTTTATAAACCTACTAAACTTTTTCTCCTTCCCAAAGTTTAGATGGAAAAATGTAAAGTCTGGATGAAATTTGACAGATTTAAGCTCTAGATAGATCTGCATTACCTCTGAGCATGAAAGACATCTTTGATTAATGATTTTCTGTATCTCATTTAGCATTACAAACCTTGAGCAAATATAGCAGGACAGTAATGTGTGGGATGAGTATGTATAGAACAGGTTGCATATTCAGGAAACACTGCAGAATATCCATGGGCTATGGAGCAGAAATCTAATGATCTCCTTCCTTTCATCAAGCACACTTTTCAAATGAAGTTGGCACAGAAATACACGCAGTACTTCAAAATAATTTACCTCTGCTGCAGGTCCCTTAATGCATTGACAGTACTGCTGTTTCTAGTAATGGCCTAAAAAGTACCTCCTGCCCCCCACCCCCTTTTCTTTTTTCAAAGACTTCTTATGCCTTTTCCTTCATGTGTAATATTTTAGTTATTGGGTAAACCCATTTTGGTCTCACAACACAGTCCTTAGAGCATCAGGAAGGATACACACAATGGTACAACTCAAGTTAAACTATTTATATAAAGATTGTTTAACCTAAATTACTTCAGTGTTCATATTTCTTTATCTGCTTTACACTTAGGGTATTATAACTTTCATGTTCAACCACATCTTGAATTTGAATTACATTTGAGGATCAGAGGCAAAGATACTTCATATTTAAATTAAAGCATTGAACTGTAATTGTTGAAACAATCAGCCACAAAAAGAAAAAAACATAAAGCAGAAACTAGAACTGATTGTACCAGAATCAAAATGCAAGGCAAAAGATGATTGGAAAGGAATTCAGAAGCTGAAGTAACAGCTAATATAAGCCTTAAAGAAGATTCACAAGGAATTTAGCATCACACTGAGTATATAATACAGGAATTGTCAAATCGAGAAAATAAGAGTGGAGATAGCTGGAAGTGCCACTTCACACAGAGAGTGTGAAAATCCAACTCTCAGATATACTGGATAAATAAACACTCAGCTACCAAGTTTGGATGAAAATCAGAAAACATGAAACCTCAGCCAGAAGTTCAAAAAAGGAGTCTCTGATATGTACTATCTCTGTCTATGGATATTTAGCTCCAAATAAATATATGTTAACCTTACTTGTATATGCAGAATCAGCAATCAGATTTTGACTGACTTGTTCATGTACATATAGTATAACTATACTCTCCTCATCAATATTTTTGTAGCATTCAGCAGTTTGGACTTCATATGGTAAAAAGATTTTACTTAAGAAATAAAATCAGACCTTCGGTAATGCTTCCTAATGTACTATTACTAGGGACATCAGTTTGGGATGCATAATTTTAGCCCTAAACTTCTCTGAATGTGGGGTTTCTACAGGAATTTACATTTGTTTATATGATGGGGATGAAGACCATCTCTTATTATTCAGCATCTTTTTCTCAGAACTGGAAAAGTCTAGAAACATTTCACTAGAGATAAAGGCATATTTGACATATTATGGCTTCACTCACGCTGCCCTATACATTTATTTTTCAGACTTACTGTTATAAAATGCCACCTTGCAACAGTCCTTTCATGCACTGCTTTCCATATAACGTGATCTCCTCTCACAGAGGTGTTATCACCCTGATTGCTTTCTTAGGTGACTTTAAAGAAATCTTCTTCTCAGAAGAAAACTTGATCCTTTGAAAAGTGAGCCAGCAGTTAGTTTACATAAGAAAAGCAGGCACTTCATCATCCTGAACATCATCAGGTTTTTGCTGTCTTCATAGGAGAGTGGCCTGTGCTATCAGATTGACCTGCTGGCAGGAAAGTGTGGGCTGTCCACCCCAGGCTCCTCTCTCAGCGCCCACTCTCTGCCAAACAATAGTCCTGTGATGCCTTTTTAATTGGATTCTAGACTTGCTGCTGCATCAAAAGAAGGGTGATTTGGCTAATTAACTGTCTCGCCTTCCTTTTATCTAGAAGAAAATGAAAATGACTCATTGCTACAGTAGTTAACCTGAAAAAGGCCAAACCGAAATTATGGGTAGAAACAGCTGGGTAACAAACTTTGCTGGGAGGACACAGAAAGGTCTTCAGTAATCTCCCTGTTTTTTGATTAATAAAGCCCAGATTGTTTTGCCTCTTCATATGTTCTGGCAGCAGTTATGCTACAGAACTCTTTTTCTGTCTTTCTCATAAAATAATCATGCCTTGCTTGAATGTTCTTCAGGCCTGCCACAAACCAAGAGACCCCCACTGTAAAGAATCCCAAAGGAAATTTAGCATGGAAATTTATTTTTTTTTGTTTTGGTTTGGGTTTTGTTGTTTTGTTTTTGTTTTGTTTTTTGTTTTTTCTCTATCCCAGAAGTAATAATACTGAGATGTCTTTTTTTTCTTTTCTTTTTCTGTATACTCTCTAGCTTTGTGATGTGTTGAATCTGCTGCATAATTTCTTATCAGTCTTTAAGTAGGAAGGGTCTCTGTGTTTTTCTCTAAGGCCCATACATTTCAGACTGGCTTCTGATAATATAGTACCCTAAAATTTTCATGTCCAGTCCAAGGTGTTGTACCTTTAATACATCAAAACTAGATTATATAAGAAAAGATGATGTTTAGCCACATTAGTAAAATATTGTTTGATATTCTATAGGAGTACAGTTGATTTAGCTTTCACACTGCAAATAAAATGTACCTATATACAGTCAACTTATCTGAAAAAAAAAAGAAAAAGCAATCAGCTAAATCATAGGGCATATCTCTTGTGTTTAAAGAAATATGTTAAATCTGTTGCAGACATCATAATCTATCTCTGCATATTTGCTTGAAAGTTGGGAGTATGTATTAGCTGCAATTCTGACCATTAGCATTGAAGGCATAATATTACTTATAGCCACAAAGAGCTGACAGGTTTGTCTAAACTGAGCTCAAAGTACTTTAGTAGAAGAGAGAACACCAGTTATCAAATTGGAATCTTTCTGTAGTCTTGAAGTCCAATTTTGATGAAAATACCACAGAGGTACAAGTGACCCTCTCCAGAACTACTATAGCTGTTCTGCTGAAGTCTAATGTTTGATTCACTGGCACTTTTCCAAAGACAAATAAAGCAAAATAATTCCCCCAGTTATGTTCAAAAGACACTTCAGAATTAATAACCATAAAGTTCCAAAATGAAAATAATGCTATCTTGTCCTCAGTGATACACTTTGTTCTGAGAAACTGATTGGATCACTCACTGTGACAGATTTGTTTTCTCACAGGACACAATTGAGCACAAGCCTTAATTTCTTGGATCCCTAAACCAGAACTTTTCCTGCATAGGAATTAAAAATGACTCTTTTTTTTTTTTCTTTTTTTTTTCTTTTTTTAATATAACCAAGACCTTAATGAAGAAAAATTCACTGAATTGATGTTCTTATAAAAACAATTTCAGAAGTCTAATTTGTGTCTCCCATTATACACCAGACTTCCTAAGGAAGACTCCATTTCTGACATGCCAAGAACTAGAAATATAGTTCATTGCTTCAGTGTTCAAATGAACATTACCAAGTTTTTATACTGTTATTTTGTAAAAGGGAGACTACATTTTTTGGAATATTCATAAGATGCAGAGTACTTTTTCTGACACGTTCCCCTCTACTTCATTTAACACTTTACTAATCACAGCTCTTTTTCTTGCTTTCCCCCCTCTCCCCCACCCCCCACCCTTAGCCGAGGAAAATAATACCAAATAAATCCTATGAGTATGAACCATTGAAAATAAGATCTTTCAATTTATACTGATTCAGAGCTGGATTTAAAAAAAAAAAAAAAAAAAAGTAATTTATATAAATGAGAGTCTTTTAATTGTCTTCTGCAGACTTAAGATCACTCTTATGTGACAGCACCTTACTCAGCATTTCACAGAAATAGGATTTTCAAAAATAAATTTCAAAATTGAGCTTATTAATGCAAAACCTAAATATTTTCATTGTGAATGCTTTATATAATATCTTTGCCAGAACAAAGGCACATTGTGTATGTCTGAAATGATTACTTGCTACTGGTCAAAAATGAATATACATAAATAGGCATATAAAAATATATACTTATTGGAATGAACTGTTTATATGACTGATTTTATTAAGTAACACCTAACTTTATCACAGAAATTTAGGAACCCTTGCGGGAGTAAGCTTTTTAGGCTTTGCTTATAATTTGCTTGAGAAGAACTATATGAAAGGGGAACAGGGATAGCAGGCACATCTGTTAGACTACTCAGAATTGGCATATTTTTATTTCAGTGTATTTTCATATTCATTTTCCACATTCACATTTAAAATAATTCTTTTAAAATATTTAGAAAATATATTTTTAATTATGTGAGAAGATACATTACACACAGCTATGAAATATATTTTCCATTATTTTTACTTGTCATTTTTTGTTTTGCTATCCATTCACACATTCAACATGATGGTGGAACTAGAAAAAGTCCACATTTTCTATGAAAACAATGTCAAACATGAATACATAGTAGTAA
This sequence comes from Anser brachyrhynchus, assembly GCF_964034855.1. Taxonomy (NCBI): domain Eukaryota; kingdom Metazoa; phylum Chordata; class Aves; order Anseriformes; family Anatidae; genus Anser; species Anser brachyrhynchus. Next base: position 134,816,277 of record NC_137695.1, read on the forward strand.
GAAAATCAGAAAAAATCATATTGAATGATAGCTCCCTGAAAGTGACTAACATTTCAATTCTATTATCATTCATTCTAAAATAAACATAATGAAGTATCAGCTATTGATCTTTCCTGGTGATTTTGAGTGATTTCCTGGATACTACAAATTCTTTTCAATATCATATCTAAAATATCTTTAAAGTGTTGTTTTTGGTTTTGGCTTTTGTTTGTTTGGTTGGTTGGTTTGGTTTGGTTTGGTTTGGGGTTTGTTTTGGTGTGTTATTCCAGTTCAGCTCCTTTAAATTTAGAAGACAGCTTCCACTCTAAAATGTCTGTTTTGAAAGTGGTTTTCTGTATCATTTATCCTTGTGTTTGGTAAGTATCTCTCTTTTTTTTTTTTTTTTTTTTTTTCCCCAGCTTCATATGCTTTGGCAAAATAATTTATTCACTCTCTGATGAAATATTATTAAAATACCACAAATTTGCTTTGATATCAAGCTATATTAAACATTATTTTGAGCTTGAATATCTTACACGCTGTCTTGTTGCTGTTGCTGTTGGTTTTTTGGTTTTTGAAAAAATGTAAATGATTTTTTTAACCTGGGTGTTGGACTGAAGAATTCCTGTTCTTTAACAGGTCTTACATTGTTAGCACACACTGTTCACCACTCCATGCCCTTCCTGCCCAAGACTAAGTAGACAAATATAAGCAATAGGACACTGACAAATGTTCTGTCTTCTTCCTGATTCCTACAAAATGGAAGGAAAGAAGGAACAAATGGAAGAAAAGGAAGAAAGAGAGAAAGGAAAGAAGGATGGATGGAAGCAGGCAATCCAGAGAAATTAGTAAACCCAAGGTTAGCTCTGAACAATAATGTCAACCTCCAGCTTTCCTAATTTCTGTTTCAGATGGCTCATATGATCTTACATTATTTAGCTTAAACCAAACACTTTATAATAAAATTATAAATATTTAAAAATCTGAAACCTGTGGGATGTCTGTGGTTATCTTTTCTGAAATAACTCATTGCCCTTTGCTTGGGATCAAGATGCCCAGCAATTTTGACAGTCTGGTCCCAGTTACTGGCCTTATAAAACTTTGCATAATTTGATCATGAACAACTGAGCTCTGAAGACAACAAAGAGAAATCTAAATAGCCTCATAGGAAATTATGTTAACACTAACATCTTAAGCCTACAAACAATCCTTGAATAAAAGATGAGGGGATTATTTTGAGAAACTAACAACCAGGTTTATTTCTGAAGTGGTGGCTTCGGAAAGAGCTTGACTTTCTTTGTAAATGTGCTAAATATGCTGATCCATGGTGATTTTCTTGCTTGAATTTAATTTGGATTTTACTGAGGCTGATATGGTTAACAAAAAAAAATAAAAATCCAGCAAATTGTAATTAACACCAAGAAAAACCCAGACAACTTAGAGAAACAGAAAAATAGATGAAAGAATCCAAAGGGATCATGTAATATGAACTATTGCTTCCCAACAATATAATTGGGTTTCCTGGCAATAACCCATGTCTCCAATGTTCCACAATCTCACTGATCTCTGTACAGCTGCACTCATTTTCCATTTTAAGGGCCCAAGTCCCATTTTCCACGTGGCACAGTGCAGAAAGCCTAAACTAGCTGGTGCGTTACCACAGTCCAGTGAACGTGCACAGGTATGAGCTCAGGTCTTGAAAATGTATCCCAGAATACCATGTATCCACATCTATACTATTTAAATCTCTTGGCATGGCTATGTTACTTTTAGCTCTGGAGCTCACATGATCAGCGCTCATTTAGGGATCTCCATAATCACAGAATCATAGAATCATAGAATATCCCGAGCTGGAAGGGACCCATAAGGATCATCAAGTCCAACTCCTGGCACTGCACAGGTCTGCCCAAAAGTTCAGACCATGTGACTAAGTGCACATTCCAATCACTTCTTAAATTCAGACAGGCTTGGTGCAGTGACTACTTCACTGGGGAGCCTGTTCCAGTGTGCAACCACCCTCTCTGTGAAGAACCCCCTCCTGATGTCCAGCCTAAACTTCCCCTGCCTCAGCTTAACACCATTCCCACGGGTCCTGTCACTGGTGATAACAGAGAATAGGTCACCTGTCTTTCCACTCCCCCTCCCGAGGAAGTTGTAGACTGTGATGAGGTTCCCCCCTCAGCCTCCTCTTCTCCAGGCTGAACAGGCCCAGTGCCCTCAGCCGCTCCTCATATGTCTTACCCTCTAGGCCCTTCACCATCTTCGTCGCCCTCCTCTGGACACTCTCCAACAGTTTAATGTCCTTTTTGTACTGTGGTGCCCAGAACTGCACACAGTACTCGAGGTGAGGCTGGACCAGCTCAGAGTAGAGCGGGACAATCACCTCCCTCAACTGACTAGCGATGCCGTGCTTGATGCACCCCAGGATACGGTTGGCCCTCCTGGCTGCCAGGGCACACTGCTGGCTCATATTCAACTTGCTGTCAACCACAACCCCCAGATCCCTCTCTGCGGGGCTGCTCCCCAGCGTCTCATCACCCAGTCTGTACATATAGCCAGGGTTGCCCTGTCCCAGGTGCAGAACCCGGCACTTGCTTTTGTTAAACTTCATGTGGTTGGTGATCGCCCAGCTCTCCAATCTGTCCAGATCTCTCTGCAAGGCCTTTCCACCCTCATCAGAGTCCACAACTCCTCCAAGTTTGGTGTCGTCGGCAAATTTGCTCAAAACACCTTCTAGTCCTACATCCAAATCATTTATAAAAACATTGAAGAGGACTGGCCCTAAAATGGAGCCTTGAGGGACCCCAGTAGTGACCATCCACAAGCCAGATGTGGCCCCATTTACCACAACCCTTTGAGCCCTGCCTGTCAGCCAATTGCTCACCCATCGTATGATGTTTTTGTTTAGCTGTATGCTGGACATTTTGTCCAGTAGGATCCTATGGGAAATCGTGTCAAAAGCCTTGCTGAAGTCCAAAAAGATCACATCAGCTGGTTTCCCTTGATCGACTAGATGGGTGATCTTATCATAAAAGGAAATCAAATTTGTTAGGCAGGATCTACCCCTCATGAACCCATGTTGGCTGGGACCAATGACTGCATTGTCCCCCAGGTGCGCCTCAGTAACTTCAAGAATCATCTTCTACATAATTTTACCAGGCACTGACGTGAGACTGACAGGCCTGTAATTGCTAGGGTCTTCTTTCTTACCCTTCTTGAAAATTGGCACAACATTTGCCAGCTTCCAGTCTACTGGGACCTCTCCAGACTCCCAAGATCGTTGAAAAATAATTGAGAGAGGTCCCGTGATGACATCAGCCAGCTCTTTAAGCACCCTGGGATGAATACCATCCGGACCCATGGACTTGTATGGGTCCAGGGGGAGCAGCAAATCCCGCACATGTTCAGGGTCAGTTGGGAGTTTGTCATTCCCACTGTCATGGTCCTCCAGCTCAGGGCACCCTGGGTCCTGAAGCCCATCATCAGTGTTGAAGACAGAGGCAAAGAAGGCATTAAACGTCTCTGCTTTGCCTATGTCATTGTCCGTGAGGAGACCTTCCCCATCAAGTAGCGGACCTATGTTTTCTTTGGTTCTCCTTTTTCTGTTAACATATCTAAAAAAAAATTTTTTATTGTCTCCCACAGACATGGCCAGCTTCAACTCTAGTTGGGCTTTGGCCACACGAATTTTCTCCCTATAAACACGAACAGCATCCCTGTATTCCTTCCTCATCTCCTGACCCTCCTTCCAGCAGCTGTACACTTTCTTTTTTCACCTAAGCTCCAGTAGAAGATCCCGGGTCAGCCAGGCCGGCCTTCTGCCCTGGACTCTTGCATCTAATGGACTCTTGCATCTAGGCTACACATCAGTTTGAACTGTTTTGGAGATGTTACCTAATTTATAAATTATTTTAAGTAAATAAATTATATTCAAAATATGGAAATAATATCCTAAATATGCCACCCATTTAAACACATATAAAGCATCTCTACCTTAGATGTCTGCATAGTAGATATCAATCCACATTCAACATACATTCTAGTCACATCTGGTTTCTTTTATAAATGTGCACACTCATTAACATTTCCATTTGTGAACTGCTATTGGCGATGTGACCTTGGTCAGGTATATAACACAGCAATGTGGCACTGCATCATCTTGCTGAATTTAGCCTCATCTGAAATACAGTAGCTTCTTTCTTTCATCCTAAGCCATTAAGTGAAGCAAGCTTTCTTTTCCTTTTCTTTATTTCTATGTCTCACTGCAATAAATATGGGAAAAGATGGAATGAATGCGCAATTGTAGGTAATGAGCTAGGGCTGTTTCTTTAATCTAAGCTTTGATGTTAAAAATCACTGTAGCAAATTCTATCGGGTTTCACAATTAACCTTCACAAACTATTGTGTTGCTTGGCCATTCAGACACAATTTCTGTATTAAATACAGGTGCAATAAACACTAAAGTAACTAAATGACCTTGCTGTGGTTATAAGCCAAAACACACAGAGACATAGATTCTGACTATTGCAGCTCTGTAAAACAAAAACAAAAACAAAACAAACAAAAAAGGAATGTTGAAATGTATTGCCTCATGTATTTTTATATAGTCTTAAATGTTTATAATGAACCCGTAGTCATATACCTTTTGGAAATTAGTTGGGAAAACAATTCAACGTGAATGTACTATAGGAATTCAGTGAAGAGTTTATCAAACAACATAATCAGAGAAGGAAGTCACTCTTTGACTCCCAAGTGCAGAAGCATTTAACTTGTCACATAAACCTAAGTCTTCTAAATATACTGACTCAGAGTTCCTCTGCCAGTATGTTCAAACCATTCAAATGTATAACATATTAAATTTGCCTACACACAATTTGTATTTACAGAAGCAGGTAGATTTGCTTCTACATTGAAGTAAGACAGTTGGGTTTTGTTTTGTTTTTAATTCAAAGGGGAAAAGACTCTGTTAAAGTTTGATGAGTACAGTAGATAATGACCAATAATTTTCACTGAAAAACTAATCATGGACTTGGGAGACATGTAGCTTTCGGTAATCTGCGGCAACAGGAGAAGCTTTAAAAGTTTTATAAAATATTTTCAGTAACAACTAATTAGCTGAAAACAGAAGAAAGATCTGTACTGTGTTGTGGTTTTTTTTGTGTGTGTTTTTTTTTTTTTCTGGTGTATGTGGATGTCTTGTCTGTTTACATACATCGTTTTTAAAGCAAAGTATTAATAGTTTATATAAATGATTTGTGAATTGGTGAATACAATACCAATACCCTACCTAATTTCTAACTAATCTCCTATTTGTGTTCTAATATAGCTATTCATTTTATGACTATGTATATTGTCTAAATCCCCTGAGTTGACATCTCTACTCTAGAAATCAAGAACACCAAGTCCATATTACATCTTTCAAAAGGTGCGGCAGCCCATCACCGCAGTAGGCAGCTTGCCATAAATATTCGTGAGAGTTAGAGTGAAATTCCAGTAAATGAAGATTAAAGGAAACCACTTTGAAATTGGCTGAGCTGAGCAAAGTAAGGAATTCATGTACCTCCTAATGTTGTAAATCAACTTACGCTGTACAGTCTCTGGCTATTTAATTAACAGATTCATATTCTGCTAGCAAAAGAAGGGTCACAAGGACAAGATACAGAATGTGTAGTGATTTCACCAAGGTTTGCATTACCTTTAAGGCCAAAACACTGGGGTTTTGTTTGTTTGTTTGTTTGTTTGTTTTCAATGAATATTACTCCTGAGTTGAAATCAGATAATTTTTTTATTCTCTTCCGTCTTTACTGTTTATGTCATTTACTTTTACCTCTGTCCATTTGTTCATGGCCATCTCTCATATTCCTTCAGTCTTAGTCCTGTGGCATTTAATTATGTCATCAGTTCTTCAGTTTGATGTACAAAGCTCAAATGAGTGCAAAGTGAAATGAGGCCTGATGGCATTCAAAAGGATAGTTCTTAAGACATAAAGGCCGTCACTTCTGTAGTTAAATGAGTATTTGCAAATACAGCTCATAAATGTAGATGCTTATTCCTGAGAGACATATATATGAAAAAAGGATATTTTTGCACTCTAGTAATTTTGCATCAAAACTGCGTGAAAATATCTGTGTCTATTCTCAGCCCCAGAAACAAGCTGTAGTTAGTTGTCCTTAGAAAACAGTTTTCCTAATGAATGGTTCAGGATGTTCAAAATTTCAGTACCTTGTGATTTCACCAAGTCTGGTACATAAACAAAATTTTTGTAGATATATGACTCATCAATGTTTGAACAGTGAATGTTGACCTTACTTTAAAAAAAGGCTGACAAGAAAACCAAAATTGAGTATTATTCATAGGAAATGGTACAGTGTGGTAATTCAGAGATAGCAGTTGGAGCAAGCATGGATTTGTAGATCAAAATCCCTCCAACCAGCTGAAATAATTGACTCTGCACAAACAATCTAATAATTCAGGTATAAAATGTTCTTCTAGATATTTTTGGGGAGAGGGAGGGAACAAACAGACAAAAAAAAAAAGGCAACAGAAACAACAACCTCTTCGTTATCTTGAGTTTTGAAGGAAAACCGTAAGTACTACTTCTGTGTGAAGATTCAAAGTTTCAGTCCCAAACAGAGATTATTACCTCCTTAGAATCCAAAATACATCAACAAATATGCTATAGAGAGTGTTTTAAAAACATACTGGGGACAGGTCCTCTGACTACAAGAAGGAAATGTTGTTTGTGCAGGCTCCTTATCATAAACATTTAACTTTTCCTTCAGATCAAACAGGGATCAGAGAACCCAAAACTGGATGGGATTCTCCTGAACTGAAGTCCCTTTATTAAAGAGATCTCCCTTTAAGTTTAAAATCAAATACTACATTATTGTTTTTACTGTTGAGATATTGTTTTTACTGTTTTAGTGGGATCCTAATCTGAATTGAGAAACTAGATATTCCTTTTAAAAAAAAAAAAAAACTAGAGAAAGATGCATACGTGATAACAGCTGGGTTTCCAGGAAATCCATTCTTGTTATTGCTTTAGCATGCTGTGATTGTTGACTGATGTCACATGCAGATGTATAGAATGATATGGAAAACTGATTTTTCTTTAATTCTTTATCCTGAATTTTTATCTAAAGTGAAGGACTCTGGAATTCCTCAACTCTTTCATGAGGGTTTTTTTCATACGTAAATGGATGCAAAGCTTAAGCAAATAGATATAAGAATGTGGCTTGCTATTAATAACCTATTAGGAACACACAATCAAGCACCCATTATTTAGAACAACACTGGTCAAATCAGTGTATCTGTCTAAACCCAAATGAGTTTATCAATTTCTCCTACAATATAAGATTTCTGCATTTTTTCTTTTTTTCTTTTTCTTTTTTTCCCCAGTATCCTAGAAAATAAGCTTCCTTGTAGGACTGTTAGGAAAATGTTAATTTCAAACATATTGTGGGAATACTCAAATATTATTTATCTTATCTCACAAGCCTGAGATGAACTGATTCATATGGACAGAAAGGAGAAAAGATCAAGACTGGTTACTTTTTAATAGCTAGTAAAAAAAAAAAAAGAAAAAAAAAAAAGAAACCAGGATCACTCTACAGCCTTAGAATTATTACAGAATCCTTTTCTCACTATTTTTTTTCCCCTCAGTATTTTCAGAATATGTATTTACATATAGCCTTATAGAAGAGCCTATGGCCAGTTCTGGCAATGAGAAATTTAATTAAAAAGTAGTATAAATTAATTTGTTTGTCAAAATAAATCACTTTTGTGTCTATTTTCTAGTCTTTACACAATAGAGATAAATTCTTTTTTTGTTTTTATTTTTACTACTCTCTGCAATTGAGACACTTTGCCTAAGTGTGAACTGAACATTAATAAGGAGTCAACTAAAACCTCAGTGAAACAATCCGCTAACTTCTGAACTCTCACAAAAGCTTGTGGGAAATGAGGTGTGTACTCAGGACTTGTTCGCACTGTCTGCTCCTGGATTCACCATCAGTTCCCATTATGACTGGAAACTGATTATTTAGGGCATTTATTTTGATTGTATAAGGTACAGATTTATGTTGGATATTATTCAAGATAACTGTTGTGCACCACATTTCCATCACAGTTTTTAAGGATGAACTTGAGTTTACCACAACCCATCAGTTCCCCAGTATAGACCAAATTGTTGATATGCTATGAAATATCAGTCTTTATGTGTTTATCTCTACTGGTTCCTACATATTGACTTCTCTCTTACTTCTGCGTATATGTGGGTATATGTAAAAAAAGGCTCAAAGAAACATAGGAAAATGAAACTCCTGGTTCCAGAAAAAAAATATTTCACCATCTATTATGAATTTGCCCTGTTTTGAACATGAGAGAAGAAAAGAAGCTCTCCTTTTATCAAGTTTCATTATTTTCTACATTTCTAAGTTGAATTAAACTGTTCTGTCTGGGTGTTGTTCCTTGTGATCACTATGCAAGTTCCCTGGGAATTTATTGATGTTGGTGTCATTACAGTACAAGCTTCCATTGCAGTTTCAAACATGATATGATAACTGGCATCATCATAATCAATATCACTTTTACTCTGTTAAGTATGTACTATATCAGTCATGCTCATTTTGTTAATATTTCTAATACAATGTTCAAATGCACAACATCCTGAAACCATTCCTGAAACCTGGGAAGTTACTTTGCATTCTGTAATACACACATTGACTTACTTCAGACAAACCTCCTTATAATCACAAGTTACGAAACATTTAAATGTTAAAAATCAAGTATGGTATGTCCCACAGAAAGAAGGCATGTAGGACTGATCAGATTTTTTTCCTCCTAGTCTTTCAGAGCTTTTCCTTTCTGGGAGGAGGAGAAGTTTCTGTTTAAACTTTTTTTTTTTTTTTTTTTAATTTAATGCATTATACATTTTCAGTAAAGACATTTGTCAAAATATTTCCCTAATCGGACAACTTTAGATCATGAAGTATTTAGAAAAAACATGTTATGTCATAACTTTGCATATGCTTCAAATCAAGATGGGGTTCTCACCAGCATACATCTGTTACCACGACAGTGTAGATCATTTTCTCCTTGGAAAGGACCCCAGAACATCGGTGGTCATGATGTAAATATGTCCTGACATTACTATTTATTTAGAATTTCTTCATCTTATGGGAAAAAATATAAAACTATAGAAGTGAACTTCAAATCTGATATGAATACTGCAACAGTAAACTTGGCCAAACAGCAGTTGTAGTGACTGCAGTTACTGTATAATATTTACTCCCATAGAAAATTAGAAGAGTTTTTGAAAGGGAATAAATATCCTCATCTTTAAGAAAGCTCAATCATAAACATGTTAAAAATGCTGAATTCAGACTTTGACTACAATTTCCAAAATATATTGATTAAAATAAGGCATGATTGGCAAATATTTTGGGAGTGGAATGGCTTGCAAAGTGTGACAGCAGTAGTAATGCTTGTACATCTGGGCTGGGGGACTGGGGGGGGAAGGTATCGAGGTATTAATTCAGCAGTTGCTATCTAAAATGTCATCTTTTTCATCAGATGCAACTTTAGCTTTTGCTTCAGGGTTTCAGAGAATATAGTTAACCAATTCTAGAAGTTATGTGTAAGGTTACAGTTCTCTAAATGAAAAATGAAATTGTATTAAATTATGTTACAAAGTGATAGATTCATCCTGGTTTCCTATTACCTAGTACTAATAAATTCAGAAATAAGCATGGTCAAAGTTGATTTGCAAAAGATGTAAGAGATTAAAATTAGATTTGCACAGAAACCTGGTGGCAAAAGTATTTTGTTGTTGATAAGACAAATTACTTTTGAAGGAATATGATATATATCATATAGATCATGTCAAAAAAGTGGAAGAACCTTAAATACTGTAGATAACCTATATTTTGCAGAAAGATTACCACAGGAAAATGCCACTGACCTCTCCTATCAGGGCTTCCATCTTGTTTAAAATACTGTTTCCTTCAGTCATATATGTTTGTTATGCTCTCAGTGTTCTTTAAAGAAATGGTAATTGTCTGAAAATACATGTTAAATAATCCAATTATAACCTTTCTTTTGACCCATAAATATAATTATCACCAAACACAGAAATTATTTTTTTTGTACAAAGACAGTCAGGAGTTCTTGCCTCAAAACATACATCACTATTACAGTTCCTCTGACAACTACCAAGCTTTGAAAACAGGCTTCAAGGTCCACTGCACTCGTATCTTCTAATTGCAGAAAAGCTAACATTTCAGGCCTTAATTTCCAAAAGAGGTCAGTGTACACAGCTCTTCTAAGAGCATAGGTCAGCTTCTTCTAGTATACTGTTAAAGAAATTATTTTACTTTGCAAAAACACTAATGTATCTTTGTCATATTAGTTTTTCCTACTAGAAAAGGATGGGAGACTATTAGTCCTTTTTCAAAAACAAGTATTCTGACTTCCAAACTATTTGGATCTAGCAAAAACATTTTTAATATCAAATTGATAGGCAGATAGACTACTACAGCAGTGGTGATACAAATCAGTGCAGACACAGTCCCCCCTGCTCTATTTCCCTGCCATGTACTGATCATGGCAAATGACAAAAAATCCAGAATGTGATACCACAGCTGCAAACAACTTCAATAAAATATACTGGTCTTGATTATCTGAAATGTCATTCATTCAAAAGCATATAATCTTCTTCTAAGGCCTAATCAGTAGGTGGAATTGAATCCAAAGGACTGTTTATTTGCAAAGCATGAATGTATCTGAGGGTCTGGAGTTTCAACATGATTGCTGGAAATGGCCACAATGGAGCTGGACACTGGATTCCTCCATCGAAAGGTTTGTTATGACCTACCCAAACTGCATTACTGACTAATTCAGTCTGAACTCAGCAACACCACTTGTGGAAATGGCATCATGGTATCATACAAGGTTTTTGCACTAGACCACTGTTCAGTCTGCAGTTGTGAGGCACATTCATGTAGTAATTCCCTATGAATCTCTATGGAATCCCTCTAACCAACGTGGTGGTTACAAAATGAAGCACAGGCACCTAATCAGCTAGTGTCTCATTGCCATTTTGTTCTTCTGCCTCCCAGCATCAGTGGCTTACATGATGGCTTACAAACAATTGAGTACCATTGATATAATTTCAAAATGTGGTCTATCTGCTTGCCGTAATAGGATCTTATTTCTAATAGGATCTTATTGTAAAGACTTCTGTGAATACTTTAGTAATGTTAGTAATGTTTAGTTAGTAATATTTAAAATACTTTAGTAGAACAATTAGTAATTACTTTCATTTATCAACACAACTTTATTTGTGAGTGTTCAGAGATTTTGCTGTTGTACTGCCTCCACCTTCCCACCCCCCAACTCCTTTTCTTTGTAATGTACTCTAAGTTCAAGATGCCAGAAACTGGATATCTGACAAATTAACAATTTTATAGTCAGGCATATTCTCTTTCTCATTTTTACAAATTGCATACAGCAGAGAATCCAATGACCTCCCAAAATCCCAAACCACCACCATGAGGCCAGTTATACATAAATCATCTTGTAATTGCTGCTTCCTTCCTGTGAGAGATTGTTTCCCATTTGTTCCTTCACTATGCCATAGATCTTGCCTGATATAATACATCTTAGTTGAAAATGGGATATTTCACTTCCTTGAGAATAATTACAATTAGAGTTGTTTATGAGACTGACCTGCTGTTTTTTACATTCTGTTTTTCTTGGTTTTAACCTTTTTATTGAATGGATATTCCATCTCTTTCTGCTAGTGTTATTTGGCTGTAACTCACCTCTAGTGACATTGCTAGTGTCAAAACTGTTGCATGTCATATGAAACACACATTTTCTGTATACCTAGTACAATAATAAAAAAGACACTATCATGTTGGGGATGTAGCCAGAGCAAGCAAAACCAAGAGTGCTCTTTCTTGTGTTTGAACTAGTCCTAATCAAATAAAACAAAAATATCCTTCCAAATCACCACCATACTTGCAAAACTATATTGGCTATTGGGAAAATTACAGTAGGTTTTAATATAGTAATGGATACTACTTCAGGGTAAAACGAAAATTAAGATAAAAAACTGTTTAACTTAAATGTTTATTATAGGTTACATTTTGAAGAATCAGGGGAAGTTAATGTTGCATTTTTGCATTGCAATCCATGAGTATCAGCAGATGTAAACCTGGTAGCAAGCACAGAGCTCAGGATATAAGCCTTATCTGCCTTTGCTGACATGCTGCTGGCAGAACCTAAATAAAATCTGCCATCATACTTCTTATCCTCATCTGCCTTATTACATCCCAGGAAAAGGACAGATACACAATTTATAGACAGAGACATTGTCCAGCACCACTAAAAAGAATTTACTTCAGAATTTCTGAATTTCTGAGTTCACAGTATATAGCGGGAACATTCTGAGTCTTTCTTTATAAATAACTGGCTCCTCTTCATAACAAGTAGCAGAAGGAAGCTGGTAATACTTATCAGTTCTTGGTTCATCAATTCCCAAACCAAGTCCTGCCTTTTTTCAAGTTTCATGCAAGAAACTACTCTGCTATTTGGAATGTGCTAATTAGCAAAAGGCATAAATCTTTTGTAACACAAGACTGGTAAATGTAAATATGTGCAATGTTTATATATATGCTTAGGTATTATATGTTTGTGTTATTACATTTATAAGCATGTAATATTGGGTGTATATACACATTATATTCAGGTTATATACATAAAAATACATGAATTACTATGTTAGATATATACACATTATATATATATACACAACATGGAAATTGGACATATAACATATAAACTGTAATACTATGAAACAACCCATAGTAATATGTTTTTGCTCATAATGATATGAGATTATATATAAAGTACCATGAATATATGTTATGTGTTATGCTTTATGTATTATGTATTACATTATATAGTTTATATTTTATAGTTTACGTTATGTTATGTGTTACCTTCTCTATTATTATAGCATATAAATTACAATATTGTATATATGTTCACATTTTTATCCAAAAAAATATTATTTATAAGGCTAGAGGACAATATATAAAGCTAGGAATTCCTAGCTAAGTGTTATAAAGCTAGGAATTCCTAGCTAAGTGTTATAAAGCTAGGAATTCCTAGCTAAGTGTTTTATAGCTACCTTGAAAATTTTAACCAGCTCCACTGGCTATCTCAGCTTCAAATTAAAGCTGATGGGAGACATTGGAGAGGTCACAGAAACACAGAAACATAGAAAATCCTGAGTTGGAAGGGATCCACAAGGATCATGCAGTCCAACTCCTCGATCCATACAAGAACCCACCAAAATCAAACCATATGTCTGAGTGTTGTCCAAACAATTCTTGAACTCCGTCAGGCTTGGTGTCATGACCTGTTCCATGGGGAGCCTGTTCCAGTGCCTGACCACCCTCTCTGTGAAGAACCTCTTCCAAACATCCAACCTGAACCTCCCCTGACACGGTTCCTTGCCGTTCCCTCAGCTCTTATCGCTGGTCACCAGAGAGAAATCAGCATCTCTGCCTCCATTCCCCCCCTGCCCCCCAGCCACCCTCCCCCATAAAGAAGCTGCAGGCTGCCATGAGGCCTCCCCTCAGTCTCCTCTTCTCTGAGCTGAACAAACCAAGTGATCTCTTGGTTTGGGTTGGAAGAGACCTTAAAGATTATCTACTGCCCTGCCATGGTACTGAAAGGCTGCAATGAAGTCTCTCCAACACCTTCTCTTCTCCAGGCAGAACCACCCCAACTTCCTCAGCCTGTCCTCATAGAAGAGGTGCTCCAGAATTATATATAATTTTCTCCATAATTTTACCAGGCACTGAAGTGAGACTGACAGGCCTGCAATTACCAGGATCTTGTTTCTTTCCCTTCTTGAAAACTGGGAGAATGTCTTCCAGCTTCCAGTTGACTGGGACCTCTCCAGGTTCCCAAGACAGTTGAAAAAATAATTGAAAGAGGTTTCACGATGATATCAGACAGCCCTTTGACTACCCTGGGATGAATCCCATTGGACTCCATAGACTTATATGTGTCCAGCTGGAGCAGCAAACCCTGCACAAGGTCTTAAAATGCTTTAAGTGGCTGAGGACCACCACCCTGTATGGGATGACTGAGTCTCATTTCTTGCACTTCTAAACTGAAGAGCTAGTTCTGAAAATGTTGAGGTTTTGTCAGTTTATCACCCAACTTTTGGAAGTATCTCACTCTGTTATTTCAAATAGCAGTTAAGTAACTGGCTGTTGTAGCTGGAAAGTTGCCTGCCAGAAAAAAACCTTGGGGGTGCTGGCTGACTGCTGGCTGAACATGAGCTGGAAGGGTGTCCAGGTAGCCAAGAAGACCAGTAACATCCTGGTCTGCATCAGAAATAGTGTGGCCAGGAGGACTAGGAAAGTGGTTGTCCCTTTGTACTCTGCATTGATGAGACCACACCTTGAATACTGTGTTCAGTTTTGGGCCCCTCACTATAAGAAGGATATTGAGTTGCTGGAACACATTCAGAGAAGAGTGGTGAAGACACTGGAAAATAAGAGTTATGAGGAGCAACTGAGGCAGTTGTGGTTGTTTAGTCTAGAGAAGAGGAGTCTGAGGGGAGACCTCATTGCTCTCTACAACTACCTGGAAGGTGGTTGAAATGAGGAGGTTATCAGCCTCTTTTCTCAGATGACAAGTGATAGGATGCAAGGAAATGGCCTCAAGTTGTGCCAGGGGAGGTTTAGGTTGAATATCAGGAACAATTTCTTCATTGAGAAGGTGGTTAGGCATTGGAATGAGCTGCCCAGGGAAGTGGTAGGGTTGCCATCCCTGGAGGCATTTAAGAGATGTGTGGATGTAACATTTAGGGTCATTGTTTAGTGGAGGACTTGGTAGTCTTGGGTGATTATTGTATCTGATGACCTTAAAGGTCTTTTCCAACCTAAATGATTCTAGGATATTTTATGATTCTATGATAAGAAAGGTGGCAAATGGACAAAAGCAACAGGACTGAATACAGAGGTGTTGCCCAAAATGCTCTGCATTGAAAGTTCATTGCACTTAGTAGTACTTGAACAGAAATTGCTGTAAAAAGCACATAGAAACTCTAAAAAGGTCTCAAGTGGGTTAGTATAGAAGTGGGTGATCAGAAGCTAAGCAAAAACAAGAAACTTTTGTTTTCAATCTGCTTATAACAGACCTTTTCTTTACTATTGCATCTGCAGTAATGCTATACTGATGATCACAAGAAAAGTTCAGGCTTCTTACTGTCCCTCTTACTATGGCTTAGTCCCACAGATGCCCCGAAGCCATCCACAGAGAGGAGCTACAATATCTAATCTGAAAAGCCTACTTGCCAGAGGCCACTGTAATGAGGCTGGATTTTTTCCTGCCTTACACAGTCTGCCCTCTGCCAAACAGACATTGGACAGCATAGCCAGGAGCTACCTTGTTTACCCAGCACATGAGGATGAGTCCCAGTTGGATCTTAAAACTTTCTTTGAAAATGCACTTGACCTTTCAGATCTTTACTACTATGCTGGGCTAAAGAAGGCATTGGGGCTAGTCTGCAACATATGTGAACCTGAGTTCATCAGAAAAAAAATTCACACAGCTCATCACTGTGATAGCGAAGGTCACTTGGCTTGTCAGATAAGGTCACTTGGCATGCTCAGAAGGGAAGGCTGAAGGGTGACCTCATGGCTGCCTACTGCTTCCCCACAAGGGAAAGCAGAGAGGAGGGAGCTGACCTCTTTTCTCTGGCGACCAGCGACAGGACTTGAGGGAACCTCATGAAGCTGTGACAGGTGAGGTTCAGGTTGGATGTTTGGAAAAGGTTCTTCACTGAGAGGAAGGTCAGGAACTGGAACAGGCCCCCCAGGGAACTGGTCATGACACCACACTTGTCAGAGTTCAAGAAATTTTTGGACAATGCTCTCAGACATGGTTTGATTTTGGTGGGTTTCTGTATGGAGCCAGGATTTAGACTCCATAAACTTTGTGGTCCCTTCCAACTCAAGGTATTCTATGATTTGATGACTGTTGGTTGGAAATACATTAAATATTCAAAGAGACTAAAATAAATGCAACAACCTGTGTTCTATTAAAACAAAAGGAGTTAGACCTTGATTGTAAATATTTAGAGAAACAATTACAGAAGTAGAGCATGTAAGGAACCAAACCCCAAAAGTGCAGAAGGAAATTGCCTGAAGGTAGGTTCCTGGTACCTAGTCTTTTTCTGCCATTTCTGAACAACACAGATTTTTTCTGCAGATTTTTATGATCAATCAACCAATCATATGCAATGGCTTGGGTTTGTTAGGGAACCTAAAATAGTGCTAGAAGCCCACATTTAAGTTATTGAATCCTACCCAATGTGTTATGAAACTCTTACTCTACTTTTTAGGTCTGGACTTGTCCTCAAATACTTCAGAAGAACAGAGATCCTTGCTTCACAGGGCTCCATTTCTCTCAAGGCAGTATTACTAACTTATTTATTTACTCCTACATGTACTTAGGGCTTTTATGAATTCTACTGCAGTTTTAAAGCATGTCTGAAGAACTCCCTTATTTCTCTACTCAGTGAAGAGCCTCTTAGAGTTCTCATGTACTTTTTAGTTATTCACTGAAAAAAAAATAATAATAATAATGCCTGTGGAAGTAACTTTCAGAGTAAAAAAGACTGGAAATGTCTGATATCCCTCCTGTTTACTTCTAGCCTCAGGAAAGCAGTTAACTTGTGAACAATACATAGAATACAAGGAACACTGAAAGAGAGCGATGTCACTGTGAGGAGAGATTTCATTGCTACATCTTTTCCCTTTGCTTCTGCTTTTGGGAAAAAAGAAAAAAGAAAAAAAAGAAAAAAAAGTAAATAGCTATGATATACAGATGGGGTGGACAGTAGTGATCAGAATTAGTAATTAAATTAATGGTATATTCATCCTGTGTACAAAGCAAATACATGCAAAGCAAGAAATGAACCTGAACAATTACAGACATTTTTACTTGGTCCTTGTGTCAAGGAAATCTGTATCTGTAGTACTTCTTTTGTGAGTACTACAGTATATATGTACGGAGAAAGTCACTGGGAGCTTTTCTATGCAGAAGATGCAGTACATCAGGTATTCACTGACAGACTGTATGTGATACTACTTTAAATGAGAAGTGCATTTGACTACCTTATAAAGGATTTGACACTGTTCACCAGTTAGTCTACATAACTGTGTGACTTCGGACAGTATGAGGAAAAGTGACAGATAATTCTATAAAGCTAGACCTTATCATTTCTAAGTTATCAGTAATCTTACTCTTCTCTGACTGACAGTAAGCAAGTGGACCTCTGAAACTACACTGTCTGATTCATTTTGCAACATGAAGCATTAGAGTGGTTGGACTGGAGTAGGAAGCTAAGCATCAGAGATTGAGGAGTTAATGGCCATGACACTACCAGAGAAACAAAAGCAGCTGCAGTGTACCAAGCTGCTGGGCAACACAATTTAACCAATAAAAATTTATTTCTTATCTAAACAAGTATAATTATCTGTCAGTGTTAATTATTGTGCTAGGGTCTAGATTAATGGAATCTTATAAAGTACCTTATCATCTATAGCTCTGTCTTGTTCAATTTTTATGTAAACCCTCTCCTCCATGTGAAGAGGGCTACTGTCAGGTTGTGGTTTTAGCTTTGTGAGAAGACATGAGTTTACAGAGGATAAAGTCAGTAAAAAATGTTTGTAATATTTTTTACTTTTACTTCCAATTAAACTACTTCTGGTCTAGGATTAAAATATCCTAGAGCCTACTGCAAAGTGCGACTGTGAGTGGACAGCCTTGTGCCTTTGTTTACATGTAACCCAGGAGTGATACTGACCCATCTGTTTTATCATCCTTGATGAGAGAAACAGAAATCACATAGAATCAGAGAATCAGAGAATCACAGAATAATAGAATAGTTTGGGTTGGAAGAGACCTTAAAGACCATCTGGTTCCAAGCCCCCTGCCATGGGCAGGGACACCTTCCATTAGATCTTTTTTACTCAAAGCCCCATTCAACCTGGCCTCAAGTACTTCCAGGGAAATGGCTTCCACAACTTCTCCGGGAGACCTGTTCTAGTGCCTCACCACCCTCACAGTGAAGAATTTCTGCAAACTTGCTGAGGGTGCATTCATTTCCACTGTCCATGTCACCAACAAAAGTGGTAAATAATACTGGTCCCAGTACAGAACCTGGAGGGACACCACCCATCACTGGTCTCCACATGGACATTGAGACATCTTACTATTATTATTGAGAGATAATCAGGCTTCAAAAATCCCTTCATTTCTAAAAATTGAAGCTGTTGCTTTGCAGAAAAAAGTTATGTATTTTAATATAGATTATTTTTACCTTGCCAGTGTTCTTTTAAATAATGTTGTGGTAGTGGAATAGCTATATAGGTTCAAGCTCACTACTTCTTTGTCAGAAAGAAAATATAGAATCACTGCTACATTATTGTCATTTCTTCTTTATGCAAGAAACAGTCCTGCAAGTGACAGATGTGAAGTACATAGGCAGGCTATACATGGTATGAGACTTGTGATCTTCTTGTGTTCTTGCTCTGGTCTGCCCTGCCTTTGTCAGTTCCTGCTGTGGTAAGCCGGGGACAAGCTTCAGAACAGAAGCAGGTCATGAGCAATGAATGACTCCTCAATGCCTCCTGCTCTCCTGAAAGAAAGGAGAGACTTCAGCGTAGTAGAGAAGCTCAGAAAAAAAAAATAAAAATAATAATAATAATACAATATCACCCAGGAAGCAAGTCAGAACCAGTCACAAAACCTCACTGCTGGGGCTCCTTGATACTCAGTTTATCTGTACCATCTGATAAATATTGTTCATTGTTTGGAAAGCCATACTTAGTTTGTTTAAAATGCTCAATCAGCCTTGATTTCTGCCAGGCAAGGCAATACCAGAGAAAGGTAAAAATAGTTTCTGTGATCTTGTGTAGTTTGACAAGCTACCCAGAACTCTGCTGCATAGTAATTGCCACAAATACTTTAATTTATTTCATTACATTTCAAAATATTGGAAAAGAAAACAATAATGTGTCCTCTGACTTAAAAGTTTGATAGGAAATGTGATTCCTCGCTTTATCTGTCCCAAAGAGGTGGTGTCTACTCACAGTTTTCTTATTTTCAAATAAATAGTTTGCCCTTTCTTAATGTTTTTTAAAGAAAATAATTTCCCATGAGGGACTGAAAGATTTGACACAGTATGGAAAAAGAACTCAGCAGGAGTGACTAATATAGCAACAGAATACAGCATACTTGTAAAGCTGATTCATTCTGTGGTTTGGGGTAACTTTTATTTAGGGGTAGTTTTGTACTCATGTGAGTAACTTTGTACTAGTTGCTCAAAGGACTAGCTAACTAAACTATTTAAAAATCAAAAAAATGAGTGATTATTTTTGTAAATTCCAGTTATTCACTGAAGTATTCATCAATGAGAAGCTTTTGAACTCCATAGGTCATGATAGTCAAACGGGATCATTATGAGCTTTGTTATTTTTAAAACACCAGATCAGAGACTTCTAGAAATTCAAATATCAGAAGTTGAAAAGTATAAATTCCACAGTTATTTTAACTAATATTTGATTTTCAAAAAACAAACAAGGAATCTTTACTGCATATCCTAAGACAAGAACAAATTTTTTTTGGACTGTGAAGTATGACAGGAATTGCCTACCAAACATCTATTTTAGAAGAAAGCAATGTAAGATGAAATGAAATAAAAGTTCGGCTATTGAATCTGCCTTGTATTTCTTATTCATTTGAGCAAGAGTCTGAACCATTAAATCATAGAATAATTTAGGTAGGAAGGAACCTCTGCAAATCCCTAATCTAATCCCTTGCCCAAAGCAACACTAACTTCAGCTACATGAGACTTCTCATGGCCTAGCTCAGGTCTGAAAGGCTATAGGATGGACATTTCACCATCCTCTGCTCTAATGGTGATCATTTTTTTTTTCCTTCCGTCTAACGGGAATTTCCCTTGCAGCAACCTGTGTCCTCTGGCTCTTGTCATTTCCCTGTGCTCTGCTGAAAGGCTGAAAGTAGTCTGGGTCCATTTTCCCTAAGACTTCTCTAAGTAGTGGACAAATGTGATTCAACATCCTCCAAGCCCCTTCTTCTGGCTGGCCAACCTCAGTTTCTCCACAGGTCACAGACTTCAGGCCCTTCACCATCTTAGTGACCCCCCACTGACTTCTCACCAGTTTGTTGATATCATTTTTGTTATAAAAGGAGGGCAAAACTGAGCACTGCTTTCCAGATGTTGGGGTGTATTCCAGAGCAGAGGGGACAGATGTAGTCTCTACACTTGGAGATTTACAAGCACAGGCTGTGTCAGGCCCAGAGCAATCTTCTCTGACCACACTGCTGACCTCCTGCTTCCATCAATTTTCCTATGTCCCTATGAGTAGCAAATTCCCTTGACATGCTGGCTGCACTCCTGCAGACACAGCCAAGCAAATAGCCTTCGCCACTGCAAAAGCACATGCCTGACTCATTTTTCTGATGCTCTTGGGAAGTTGAGATAACGAGAGGCATAATATGCCCCTGTCTCATTTGGGGTATATTCATTATGTTTGAGGAATGACAGACACTCACTTAAAGCTATGAACAGGCACAGGGTTAGCTAAGGGGTGAAAATGTAAAAATGATTAGGCAGTGGGGGTTAAATATGATATAGGCAACAATGAGGTTATTTCTCATTAAAAAAAAAAAAAAAAACAGTTTCAATTTTATTTTCCTGACAACATCTATTAAAGTGAAGATGATTCCACAGTGTACAAGAGTGACAGTATGTTTTTCTATACCAGCATAGCTCTCAGTCCCCTTCCTCCTTTTTTTTTTTCCTAAATCAAAAGCAAATCATAATTTTTGGCAAGTTTCTGACCTTTATATGACCCTATATTTACTTGCCAAACACATGCTAAGACAGAGTGAAATTGCTTTTATTTCTGGTATAGAACTACATGCTCTTTGGCCAAGTACTTTGTTAAGAAATAATACCTGATCCGTTTTTCATCTCTGCAAAAAGAACAATGAATCTGTTCATTTTCCAGAAAATGAAAAATGGACCAGGCTTTATTTATAACATCTGCCAAAATTCTGGCCAGGCTAGCATCTCTAGCAGCTTTGGAGCAAGGATAGTGTTGGCTGAATTCTCTTAACTCCTCTCTGTAAGCATGAGTTGAGAGAATTCCTAAATATGTTGATGGCTTTTTGCATACAAGTAATAAAGGGCAGGAGAACAACACAGAGCAATTAATAATCATAAGCAGCCATTACAAGGCCACCAAGATTCAATGAGTGATTAATCAACTGAATGGTTCATTTTCCTTGAGGTGTAATGAACAATTAATATTGATCAATGAACCAATTATTATTTTTTTATACAAAAATATAAGCTGAAATAGAGAAAGCTGTTGTCTGTCTGCACCGGATTGTCTGTATAAAACTAATAAAGTCTACAAGCTAGGAATGAGAAAAAGAGATAAAAATCAGTGTAATAGGCATTGAGTTGCAGAGGAATACATTAACACCTCTTTTGATCTTAAAAAAAATACAACTATGAAAAAAATGTATCTTTATATTTCAAATTTCAAAGCAGAAATCAGCTATACAGAACCTTGTTGACAAGAAAGGGCCCACAATAACCACTATAATTCAAATGCACTCCCTTATTCTATGTTTTGAAAGATTATTGCTCTTACAGCAATGTCCTAGAAAAGTGTCAATGTCTCCATAACTTACATACTGTTACAGAAGCTACTCTGAAACCTACGGAACAGATGGACACCTCTATCTGATCACCTCAAATCTTCCCGTAATACTCTGGGGCAAGAACATTGAACTCAATATTCTGCTTCCATACACTCAGCTTTCTTACAATTTTGTGTAAGAACCATGATGCTTACAAGGTCAAATCACATTGTATATAAGCAGGGTGTAGTTCCTGACCTGTCATTTCTATTAAATCCTCTTAGGATTTAATTAAATCCTTTTTCAATTAATTCCCTCTCCCACAATAAGGGACTCACTTCCAATGCACAATGTGAAATAACTTTCAGCCTAGAGATGGCACTAAGAACATGAGAATGTCTTCAGGTAGATGCCAAGTGTCTGATCTCTGGACCCTTTGGGGAATGGCAGATATTGACTGAAACTTTTGGAGAAAAGGCAAATAATTCTTTCCACGGCCCTCTTTTGTTGTATCATATGGGCCAGCAGGAAGAATAAATATGCAATTCATTTGAGGAATGCATTTGCTGTTCCTTTAAGAATTTGCCATGTTTCTGTGGCCTAACAAAGTATCAGTTGGAACTATGCAAACCTTGTAATAATATTAGTACTTATTGCCCTCTGGGAGGAAAATAAATACATAAATATTTTTAAGCATAGATGCTTTACAAACACCTTATAGAAGGGTAATTTTATCCTACTAGCACATGAGCAAAATACAGTTTGAAAATAAAAAGAGTGACAGAAGTAATTTGGAAAATACAGCTTTGTAGTTCTCTGAAAACAAAATGTATGGCTAGTAAAGACTTTCTACAAATTCAATTTCACTGTTTTTTGCACGTATGAGACTTAATCTCACCTATCCAAGGCTTCCTTCTGAACTCAGTAAGGTTAACAAAACTCTTCTTACTTTCAGTGGTGTTTGCCTTTAAAAACAAGAGAAAACAGTAGTATGCAAATTTAAAAAAAATGCAAAAGGTAGGAAAAGAAGAGATGAAAAGGTGTTTTATGCTGCTGGATGCAATTAAAGTTGAAATACAAGAGCAGCAGGAGCAAGGCATAACACATTGGGTTTTTCTTTTTACCTTTTAACTCTGCAATCTACTCCTTCTCTTTTTCCTCCCCACAGCTCAAGATCTGCCTTCATCAGTGTTCAGAGATAGCTGTGCCTCTTTCAGGTTTCAATTCTTGAGGAAAGGTCAACAACAGGCAGGAGACACATTAAACAGCTCCTGATTTAACTTTTCTGATCAAATATGAGAGTCTCCTGGTACCCTCAGATTTCTGGAGACTGCTAATGCTGGGCAGAGGGGCAGGAGGTCTTAGAAAGAAAGTTCATAAGAGGAGATGATAAAGGAAAAAATAGCTACATCAAAGAGATCTAGCGAAAACATATTAAGTGCATAGGTTTTATGATAAATATATTTTTAAAATTTGTAGTTTAGTATATCATTTCCCAACTAGTATTTTTTCTCTTTTTTTTTTTCCCAGCAAAAATCTCAAAAAATGAAGGTTAAGGCAATGAAAGATGGTAGCATTTTTTGTTAAAAATGAACGAAATCTTCTGACTTTATTTCTCTGCTACTGATATACTGACACAGTGCCGTGGGGCAATTAGTATATCCATACCATCATATCAACCTGGCCTCATACACAGGTTTAAATTCCACCATCATCCATCTAGCTACATAAGCTCTAGCTCTGGTCTGGCACAAGCTTGCAGGCTCTTTGGGATGGGAAACTTCAGCAAGATAGAGAAAACACAATGTCACAACACAGAGGCTGTGCAAAATGGCACCACCAGCTCACACCTCTGTGCTTCAGGGAGCCGGTCCCTACCTAAAGCAGACTCTGTTCACTAAAGGTTGTGCAGATACTTCCAAGGAGCCTCCAATGAGATCTGGATAGGAGAACCTGCCTTTGCTTGTCAGACCTCTTGCAGGACCATCACTTGCTCCCTTCCAGACCTTCTTCCCATCACTTCTGCACACATCATGAATAGTTTGGGTTTTTTTTTTTTTTTTTTGCCTGTTTGGACATACTAAGAGGCAAATAATTACATAATTAATATGCTTCTTTGGTAAGTAACTTATTCTTGTCACTCCTCCCACAGTCCTCTTTAGACTATTTTCTTTTCTTAATATTTTTGAATCATTTCCCATTTTTACAGTAAGCTCATGTAGATCATTCTTTTTGTCCCTATGGCTTGCTTTTTGTTCTTTATTTTACACTGTCTTAACTTTGCTCTGAAGTTCTTTTGTTTTTCCTCTATATTTGAATAATTTCCTATATGAATCATACAGATTATGAATGAGGCTGATTGTTACAAAATGTAGGAATATAAGACTCCTCCAGTAATACAGTATGCTGCAGTTCTGTAGTTTTAAACTAGCATGCCTGAATTACAAAAATATTAGCTATCAAGACTCTATAAAAATGCTGTGCTACTTTAAATTTGCATAGGACTCTGACTTTCAATGAAAGTCTCTGTACCTAAATGATTCAGAACAAGATAAGCCTCAGTTCTGACAATTAGGGTCCAGGGATGCATATTCTGTGAATTACTTTATTAGCAGTATATTCAAAGGGATGCCGTTCTTCTTGCTGCGACTGCACTGTTCTTCAAGGAGATATGCAGTGACTTATTCTGCTATATAAGGAAAGGTAGACATTCTTACCCTCACACTTACTCGTTATACTCTCAGATCTCTTATTTTAATGCTTCCCATCCCCAGAGCATGATGGAGATGTGTTTCCTTGTAGTTGAAACTGGAAGGGCATATAGTGCAGCAGCAAGTCAAAGGTCAAAGACAGCAGGAGAACTGATGTTCAGAAGTACATTCAGTGACACAGTGGCTTGCTGTCATAAGGAAAACAAAGAGAATAATCAAAAGAATGCAAGGACTCTCAAGGTGTCAGTTTGAATGCAAGAAATCTGTGAAACTTCATGGAGCAATCTCTGTTCAAATAAGTAAGAATATGGGTAGCATTTTATTAGCTTATGTAATCTTAAATAGCTTTTTAACTTTAAAAAAAAAAAAGCAAGATTATGGTGATTGGATTTCACACCTTCTGACAGGAGGCAGGAGGATTCTTCTTATCATTGATGGTATCTTTGGTAACATCTGCAGCAGCTAAAGTTTACAAGGGTACACAAAAACAGCCTTGCATTGTGGATTTGTCATGAGTACGTGCTGTACCAAATAGAGAAGTTTCAAGTGAAAATCAGTGGCCTGAACATTTTATCTACAACAGAAAACGTTTCTTATTTTAGTTAAAACAATTGTAATGTGGGATGCAGATGACAAGAATGTGCTAGCTTCATTAATTTTCTTTATATGGAGTTTCCAATTAAAAGAAGTGCAGATACAAGCAAGCAGATGGCAATATTTTAAAGATAAAAAGAAATCTGCAAGAGTACATACAGAAAAGCACCTACGGGCATAACAATCATCTGTAATACCGTTCAGGAAAACAAATCCATTTGAACGAGAATGTCAGCAGCAGAAAGTGAGGCAATGACTCTGACATGCCCAGTGTGTGTGTGCATCCACTAGCCACTGGGGAGCTAGGAGCACTCCAGGTTGTGGTGCCCACTCAGAAACACACAGACACAGAAAATGTGGACATGGAACATGTCACATGTGCCCAACAGAAGGATTTGCTGACCTTTCTCTTCACCTCAGTAGTTATGGCAGGATAGCCCAAGGATGGCATAACTACCTAGTGTCCCTTCCCCCCCACACAGTTCTGGGAGCTGGAGGTGTCCAGGGCACAGGGAACAGATGTCAGGCAGGGACGGTTTTGGCCTTTCCCTTGAAATAGGAGGCATGAAATTGAAAGAAGCTGCTATAGCACTCTAAGTATGATCGGTTGGCACTGGAAATACACCTTAGGGTCCTTTATTTTTGAGTGTTTGCATTGTGAAAGTCTAGCTTTCAGAGCATAGGTGCTTACTGGTTCTTGAAAGTCAGGTCATTTGATGTGCATTAAAATGAACGCCAATATTTTGAGTCATTTAAAGCACCAAGTCACTTCTGAAAAGGGTATTAAGCTTTTTTTCTCCCCAAATATACACACTTAGCAGCCTTGGACATCAGCCACAAAAATGATTAAAAAATCCTTAAGTATTTTAAAGCACTGACTATCAGTGACTGGAAAGTTTATAACCTCTCTTGAGCCTTGTTGGTGGAAACATAATGAAATACTGCCCTGGTGCACAGCTGACATTTTCAGATGTGTGTATCTTGAGTTTCCCAACATCCTTGATTTCTACAAACAGGAAGAGCTGCTGCAAATCCTTAGAAAATTTTCCATTAACCCTTTTATAGATTGCAATACTAGTTACTGCTGTTGTATTTTCTTTACATTCTTTTAGGTATAAGTACCAGATAGGTGCTTTTCCATGGGTGCCTTGCCTGCAGTCTCACTTGCAACAGATATTTGCATTTATTGCAATATGCCATGCCTCAGTTGTATTTGGTGAATTAGAGTCACAATACTAACAAATTAGGAATAAAAAAAGGAAGACATAATAGTGATATTATGCTACCAGAAAGAGGCAGAACTGAACTCAGGTATATAAACATGTATAATTCATTTTAAAAAAAAAAATGGGAACAGGAAGGGAAAAATAGCAAAGGAATGTGCTGCAGCAGATTGAACAGTTCAATACTTTGTAGAGAGATGTGGGTTGACTTAGTTCTGTGTCACTAGAGAGTAAATAACAGCCGTACAGATCCTGAGCAAAATACTCCAGTAAGTAATTACTATTTCCTAGAAATGGATTGAGCCTGGCACCCCTGGAGCAGTTGCATGAGCAATATCTAAAATAACAGTAACAGCAGGGCATGGTAAAATCCAATTGTTTACTCAGTTCTGTTCTGCTTTGTTCTGCTGTGAGCTTGGTAGAAAAGCTGCCTGTAATGAAACACAGGAGACATACATAAACTCAGATTTAACTCCTGTGAAGGAGTTA
Source organism: Anser brachyrhynchus (assembly GCF_964034855.1). Lineage (NCBI taxonomy): Eukaryota > Metazoa > Chordata > Aves > Anseriformes > Anatidae > Anser > Anser brachyrhynchus. Next base: position 134,843,041 of record NC_137695.1, read on the forward strand.
AGGAGAATGCTCACTTCAATTTAGCAAAGGAGAGACATTCACTCATTCATCCTCATCTCACTGGATTAACAGCTGTAATGTTCCCAAATAATAGCCATGCAGCATGCTCATGCAATTAAAGCAATGTTATAAAGACGTCTGGAGAGTTTAGTGACTAAGCAATGTTATTTTAATTATGTATTCCATTACAGTCCGTTGTTAAACAGGAAGTATCATGCAGTCATTGAACAGGAACAGAACATTTCAGGTGCAAGGCAATACTTCTTAGAAGTGACAGGATGGAACTTCAAGGGCATAGAAATACTGTGAACTGTTTCTGTGAGATACTGACACAATCAAGGGACTAATATTCCCTGAAATTATGTGAAGTGAAGGCAGATACCTATGAAGTTTCAGAGAGAGAGCTGTGTCATTCAGAGATCTGAGACTGTAGAAAATGTGTCTTTAGAAAGGTCACTTCTATAAGCCCAAAGGGTGTGTAGGAAAGGAGTATTTAGATTAAGGGTTGAAGAGGTGACCCAGAAGAATTATACCTGGTTGTGTACTATACAGACCCTGGGATAGGAACATGACTGTCAGAAACACATCTTTTTTTTTTTTTTTTTTTTAAGTGGCTTGCCTTTTTCACTCAGTTGTTACCATTCCCCTTCAAAAATGGCAGAGAAGTTTAAGTCACGGTTCTATGTCTTCTTTCCTCTCTTTGCAACCAAACCATTTGAAGTCCTGGGGGATGGTGTAATTATGGCCTGCAAAAGGTCAACTTAGTCATGATTTAAAGCGACAAATGCCTTATGTACCTGGGAAAGTGAATAGGTTTTCTAGAGTGGAGTTAGGAAATTTCTCAGACATCTAAAGGGCAGTAAAGGCTAGCATAGCCAACATGCAGTAGTTAGTTAAGAAGTCTGTAGATGTAAATGTTAACAACTGAAAGAACTAAAAGAAGGTAAAGAAATAAGCAGAAACTCTAGAAAAGGGAAAAGATTTTTGGAAATATTTTTATATATAATATTATATATATACACATAAGGATACATGTAGTATTAGGATTATATTATATATAAAATATTTATACAGTTCAATATAAATAGTGAAAACATTCTTCACTCAGAGGGTGGTGAGGCCCTGGCACAGGTTGCCCAGAGAAGCTGTGGATGCCCCATCCCTGAAAGTGTTCAAGGCCAGGCTGGATGCGGCCCTGCGCAAACTAATCTAGGAGGAGGTGTCCCTGCTTATGGCACGGAGGTTGGAAACAGATGATCTTTAAGGTCCCTTCCAACCCAAACCATTCTGTGATTCTATGAAATATGTGTGAAATGTACACAAGAGGTTTATATATGCAAAATGGTCATAAAATATAGTACCAAGTATGCCTCAAGTACATAAAGAATGATGGTAAGAAATCAGTCAGACAACATTCAAATTAGATATTCTCATGTTTGGAAGTAATATGGCATTTAGAGCACAGAAAGTTTAATTTATTTTAGGCTTAGGTATGTTAGACTGTTCTTGAAGACAGTCATTTCAAGAGGTGAGTCATTTACCTTTCTGTGTGATCCAGCCATAGAAAAGAAAACTCTCCCAAGACCTCAGCCCACCAGCCTTTTCTGAACTCCCCCTCTCTAGAGGAGAGTTTGCTTCCCCAAAGGACAGGTTCTGTTGCTGTAAAGTTACTGCAGTGGAATTGTTTATGGCAGGGCAATGAAGAAGTACTGAAGAGACTGCAAACATAAATGAAAATACTTGCTCCTAAAATTCTATGTCTTGGAAAATTCCATCCCTTCCATTTTAGAAAGAAAGAAAGAAAGAAAGAAAGAAAGAAAGAAAGAAAGAAAGAAAGAAAGAAAGAAAGAAAGAAAGAAAGAAAGAAAGAAAGAAAGAAAGAAAGAAAGAAAGAAAGAAAGAAAGAAAGAAAGAAAGAAAGAAAGAAAGAAAGAAAGAAAGAAAGAAAGAAAGAAAGAAAGAAAGAAAGAAAGAAAGAAAGAAAGAAAGAAAGAAAGAAAGAAAGAAAGAAAGAAAGAAAGAAAGAAAGAAAGAAAGAAAGAAAGAAAGAAAGAAAGAAAGAAAGAAAGAAAAAGAAAAGAAAGAAAATACTGGCTTTATGGAAAATCCAAGCCTTCTGTCCATCCAAATTTGATGGATGCTCTTGCTCTCACATTACTTGTCCGGAGGAGAATATTCTGGAGAAAGAAAGTTGTGATGAAAAAAAAGAAAAGAGAGAGAATGATTAAAAAAAAAAAAAAAGAATATCAAGGAAATGTGAATATTCATATAGTGTTCAGAGCATTAGCCTGTGTTGTGATTTAACCTGGCTGGCAGCTGAGCACCACACAGCCATTCAGTCTTCCTCCACTCCCAGTTGGCTTTTAACTAACTTTGTTTTCATTTGTGATGAAGATATACTCAGTTTGGACTAAAAGTTCCTTTCATGTTTATTGCAAACATTAAGGCTCTGGTCCAGTGATTTGTACTCAGTAGATGTTCCTCTGTCAGGCAAGTTTCAGCAATGGTGCCAAACTGATTCTTTGCACTCCAGTTTGTCTGGTTTCTACCAGACTGCCCAGAACATCTTTTATTCTGCAACACAAAAATGTCTGCATTTTTATGGAGGCAAAGATAAAGATAAAGCACACATAGTGTTATTATATGGTTCCAAGCCACAGGTTTCTAACACAAATGCTTAGTGTAAAACCCACTCTCACCAAATGGAATATGTCTAGGCTTCAGAGGTCTATAAGGGAACTCAAATTTTGGATCCAAGATTCTCCACAGTGCTGAGTGTTATTTAGTTTCTCACTGCAGATAAGGAGGCCACTGGTAAAATCCAGATCCAGCTTAGACTTGACTTTCCATATAGTTTTAAGATCTTTGTTTTCATAGTTTTACATGGATCTACACGTCAGTCTTAAACATCATTAAAAAGGAGGCTACTGACTATTGAAAACAGACCCTTTTTTTCAAACATGAAACTATCTGAACAAGCATGTGCAGCTGTTATCATCTCTGCAGAAAGGAAAAGTATCTTGGATATTTCATGATAGAATAACGTTATATTTACTTATGCTAATACCTTCTTATTCTAATGAGATTTGTTTGTTGTTTTAAAAATGTTTAAATATTTTATAAAATGCGTTTGAAAACTAAGTCTCAAGGTTGGCAGGTAATTCTCACAGTAATAACAATAGAAGACCTCATTTGTAAAACAAACATTTAAGGTCCTGGGGTCTTTCAAAAGTCATAGTATTTTTTAAAATATTTTTTTTTCCTGGAGTTCAAGATAATTTCAACCTATGATTGCAGTCTAGCAAAACCATGCAACTTTAACAACTTGTTAATATTTGCAATCAGATGCAATAGGAACTTCAATCTACACTTTGTTGTTTTGTTTTCTTTTTTGGTTGGTTGGTTGGTTGGTTGGCTGGTTGGTTGGCTGGTTGGTTGATTTTATTTTTTAAGAAGTTCTCTATGTGTCTACTGCCATTGTACATAGAAATGCTCCAAAGTTTATTCTGTAAAGTTTCAGGTTTCAGGTCTGCAGAGCTCACAGATTTTGGAGGAACTGTCAGGTTCTTAGGCTACCCTTAAGGAAACTCTTGGACTCTTTCTGCCACAGACCCTTCCATTATTCTGGCATAAAAGCGTGCTGGGAAAGATTTCCCCTCCTGCTTAGAACTGTGCTTCCCTTAGAGAGAATTTCAATGGTAGGATGAGGCAAAATCCCATAGTGATTCCAGAGTTTTTCCTATCTGAGAAATTTCCCAAATGTAGATAAATAGTAGTCCTGCCTTCACAGACCAGACTACATCACCATTAGAGATTCCCCATCTATGCAAAATCACACAGAAAGAGAAGGAAAAGCCCAACCACAGTACTCTTAAGTGAATTACATGCTTTGTTGCTCTAAATAAATACATGTATAGATAGTACAATCAAGCCAGAATCAACAAAATAATATAAACTCTGATACTGCATTTGTGTAAAGCTGGTATGAGAGCATTAATTTCTTCCATTCATACTAAAATACTTGTAGGATAAATTTGAGGTTTAAAAAAGATATTTGGGCCCCAGATGTATGTGAACTTCTTGCCCGAATGGAATGTACAAGATTCAGTTATATACATTGATAATAAAATGCTGGCAGGTTCTAATTTTCCGGTAGTATTGCCAACTAGTAATGCTAGCAGGTGGTTCTGGAGCTGAGGACAAATGATGAAAAGCTTCTTTTCAACACTTGTGCTTTCATTTCTAAAATATATGACCTGTCCTAAAATCCTGTTACCCCATGGAAGCTGAAGGCTTTTTGGGACTTGTAGTTTTCCTTTACTGAGCCTCTCATTTTCCAAGGCAGCTGTTTTGCATGCATCAGATTTTGGGTGTGTAACTTCTAGACAGAAGACTGGAGAGCAAGCAGTGTTAAAAACTTCCAGCCAAAAGGGCAGTTCCTGAAGTGTGCCAGTGTCACCATCTGATATTTAAAACTAAGGTTCTCCAAGCCAGCCATTGTCAGACTACAGTTTTGGAAAATGACCACTCCATCATAAAACTACAAGCCCATTACACACTTACCCACAGGTCTGGCATTATTGCATTAGAAAAGATGTAAAAAAAAATGGCTATAACACGGCTGATGGAAATACTACATAAGTAATCTTACCACAGTAAATCTTTTTTATTGATTTGTGTTTAGTTTAGATTTCAGTTGACCAGTATCACTTGTAAGAGTCTGAGAAAGGTGTTCCCAGAAAGGATATAGTGATTGGATTAATCACAAGTGCTTAGAATTTATAATAATAAACCTGACTCATCATATTTTTAATAATCAGTTATATACTTATGTCATTTAGAATTTTTAAAAAGAAGCTGAAGGTACAGGTTCAGGTTTTGCATACCTCCCTGCATCTTATGAATGCCAGTAACTCTACCCCCTTTTCAGAGTAACTCCAGATCATCATATAAATATAAAAAGAATCTGATACACATCTTTGTTTCATTTAACTTTGCTAGGAAATTTATCAAAGTTGTGAGTCAGATATTTGCTATATGATATTCCTGCCAAGCACTAACATCTGATGCAGTGCAATGCTAATGAACAATCTGAAAATATGAATTACAACAAAGTACATCCTGTTATAACAATGAATCAAATTGATCTTAGAAAATGCCACTATCAGATCTCTCTTTTTATAGTTGAATTTCACACTAATAGAGTCAGTATTATTGCTGCTAATTCAGAAGCCTTGTTTTGCTTCCTCCTGTGTATTTGTACTCAGCTAAACAATTATCTACGTGAAAAATATTTCTTTCTCATTTTTATAAGGTTGTAAATAATATGTTTCTGGAATTGACGTATTTCAGATGTTAATGCAATGAAACGTTACTAACTACTGACACTTTGGTTAACTAGTTGTCATTCGGATGAGTAAAAATTAGTATATTCACTGCTTCAGTACCATCTTCTGCAAGTATATACCTTTCACATTAAAAGTTTTGTGGTTTTGTTGTTGTTGCTGTTGCTTTTCATGGGAAAAAAATGTAACTTGACAAAAGCAGTAGCAAGAGAAACAATGATTTTCAGGTAAGGCTTAAGCACAGTAAGTGTGCTCACAGCCACATTGCTATAAGAAGAGCAGAAGGAAAAGATTAAGGGGCTGAACAATTGGTTTGGATTAAGGAGGCCCCAAATATCGAGGTTCCAAAGGAGCAAAACACAGCTTTTCCCCTCTCAAGTGTTAAGAAACAAAATGCTCAGAGAGTTTGCTGGAACTCTCCAAGCTGATAGAAGGTCTTTTGGAGGGAACAAACTTCCCCTCTGAATGACACTCTGCCCTGCAGGATGACTGATGGTGCTGATTTTTATCTGTTTTGACTGTAAGCCAGCATCAACCCCCAGATTTCAGTTCTGAATTATTTTGCAGTCATGGTACTGTACTCACATGGAGTCTTGACTGTGACAACAAAAGTGGTGCTTACTCTGTATTTTTCAGGGCTTCCTCTTCACTTCACTTATAGAAAACATGGAGAAAAAATGCAGGGAAACACATTTCTGCTTCCTGCCAGACAGCAGAAGTAATTCCATATGAGCTACATACATTTTGAGTGAGGGAGATGGAACTCGCTAGTGGAAGAGGAAGAGAGCTGGAGGGAACAGGTTTTATGTTATAGATAGAGGTGGGGCAAGGACTGAGAGTTTAAAGAGTTAGTTCAACACTAGTAGATTTAGCACAGTGTTACTGCTCCTTAGAGTCCATGGCAATTTTGAAAGAATAGCCAATATATCAGCTGAGTCACTAGAAAAAAGAAAAAAAAAAAGAGAGGGAGAGATAAAAAGAAGAAAAAAAAAAAGAAAGATTTTCAACATAGATGAAATCTTGTGTGGTTTACATTGATAGCACTATGAACATATATTTTTTAAAAATTTGGAAGAAAATAAACTTTTATCTTCATTGATCAGATTAAGGAAGAAATTACAGCAACACAATCACTGTATATAACAGTGGATTTTCTCTTCTTAGAGCAAAAGAAAATGGTAAAGGAAAATATGAATGCTGATGTCTACTGTGTTCTGGATTATTATATAGCAGTATAACATTTATTTGGAAAAGAAAACAAAAATAAGATTGGCCATATATTAGGTAAACTGGGATAGACCTGATAAGAATAGGATCCAGCTGACTGTACTACAGAGTACCGTAAAACTAATTTGTGTTCAGCTTGCTGGATGGACACAACAAACCGGATAAATTCCAAATTCACCAGACTTGATCCACATATGCTATTTGTGCAAGAACATACAACACATCTGCTACTCCCAGAGTTGTTAGACTCACTATACATGTCCATGCAGCCACCTAGATTTTCCAGACAAAGATATGTGATCATGCAAATAGGTGAATTAGTTAATCAGTACACCACAGAGAAGTAACAGTGCATTCACTAAAAATGGCATAGGTCTACATATGAAATCTGTAGTGGAAAATTTGGGGAATGGAGTCACTGTCTCCCACAGTCCTTAATTCCAGAAGATTGACAAGGTAAATAGCACAAAATCTTTTTTATTTCATTGTCTTCATCTTATTAATAAGATGAAGGAAAGGAATTTTTTGTACCCCAAAATAAATCAGATTCATTGCATTAATGACTTGGAGACTCGATAATTAGCAAATATCTGATGTCAGTAGACAATATTGCAGTACATACAGAGACGCATATATTAAATACATGCACGTGTTGTTACAAAGACTCTTCTCTGATAAACTTGCATTTTCCCAATTAACAAAATTTATTTTCATGTGCAAAGTCTGTGTGTGCTTCTTCTTTCCTTTTCTGGCTTTGACATCATCCTGCAGCTCTAGTTATTACTGTGTAATTGTCTTGAAATGTAGTTATTGTTAGGAATCGTTGCAGATGTTCCCCGTGTAATTCAAACTAAATGAATATAGAATTAAATTACCAGTGCAAAGCTTTACCAGTGCTAGTTGCAGTAAAAATGGTAAATTATTCTCTCCCTTTAGAGGAAACTATCCAAAAATGTAATGGGGAGTTTAGTAAGCAGTATTTCTTTCCTACTCGGGAATCTAGAAAGATTCAAAAGGGGATGTCAGAGTTAGTGCTGAATAGCTTAATATATTGTCCCCATTCAAGAGACGTAACAGTGAAGTACCGTTGTTCTATGACTCTGATTAGGGAGAAGTCAATAAAAATGCACCAGCAGCTGCCTTAAAATTTATTGGAACCTAGGATGCTACCATGGACTGGCAGAGTATGTGACTATTTTATATTATATACCATGGCTTCTAGGACTTGCAGTTCTCTTTGTACAACTTCAAAATGTAATAAAGACCCTGAAGACTGTTCAGTACTTCCCCAGCCATCAGGAAATGAGGAGGCAACAATTATCAAATAAATTATTTTGAAGAGTGAGACTGGATTCCCCAGCCCTGTAGCAGCTACAGAGCAGCTACAGAGCAGCTGTCAACAGCTAAAGAGCTGTGTATTAATATGCAAATTATGTACAATGACAGGACAAACGTCAGTATTTCAAGCTACATTTCAGAGCTGGTGTTGCCTTAGCACCAATCATGAGTGATACTTACATTCAGTGACTATTAAAATGCCAGCACGGAAAGGAAAAAAACAATTTGCAACCCCAAAGGAAGTATGGAGCCAAAACTGGGTATGTGGGCTAGGGACAAGGTGCATCTGCCAGCAGCATTTAGACAACTGTATGGGGGTAATAGTGCTCAGAGTGAATCATTAATGACAAAATTGAGTTTGGGGCAGCTGCATAGCATTAGCAGCCCATGAATGCCTCTGCTTTATCTTATTAGACTCAATTTATTTCTCTTTGCAAAACAGACAGAGGTGAGTAGAGGCACTTCCATAGCTAGTTTTCTGAAAATGAAGTACCATTAATATTTTGGACAACTTTGGACCCTGGCTGAGACCAAATAGTCTGTGCGGGTGAAGTTCAGTGGAAGTACCAGATGAAAAAAGTGATGTTGTATATATCTGAATGAACTCTGGATTGTGTCTAAACAGATGTTTGGGGGGTTGGGTTTGTTTTGTTGCTGTTGTTGTTTTTTTGTTTGCTTGTTTCCTATTACTGTTTTGGAAGTTTTAAACTTTTCCAAAGACTAAGTTTTGCTAAGGCTGGTATTTTCAAATAGGTCTTGTTTTCATGAGCATAGCTAACATAATCAGAAAAATCTGTATTTTTTTTCTAGCGTACTCCTATTCCTGCAGGAGTAAGTGCTAGCTGTACTAGCTCTCCAGGTTTCCTCTGAAGTCAGTGACAAAAATCCCATCAGCTTTGAAGAATGGAGGTTCTGCTTCTTAATGGAAACTGATGGTTGCTACTATAATTATTATTTTTGTTGAATATGTACCATTTATGACAGATTTGAAGCAAAATCTAGGTTCTACAGTAGCAAAAGCACTGACAGTTTGACATCTAAACTCGGATTTAGGCCCAAAGCAGAAACTAACCCTCTTCCATTTCCAAATAAAGTTCAAAAGGCATTATGGGTGACACATTACAAGTACTTTCCTTGAACTATCAACTTGCACAGAATGATTACTTGCACAGAACAGAGGTGGAGTAGCCACAATTTGGCTCAAGTTATATTGTTAATTCCACTGTTAATTCTGTGGGCTCTGTCACTAAAGGGATAGAAAACACATGCTCAGAGCATGAGATCTAATGGCCCAGTTGGTCTCTCAAGTTCTTTCCCTCAAGCTGTACATGAGATACTAGAGCAAAGACTTCCAAAGTTGCCCTGTGATACCAAACAACTTCCTTGAGGCCTCAGCTTTGTACTTCCTTGCCTTTTCAACAACCCACAAAAATGTCTTCTGGCAGCATCGCCATGCCATTGGACAAAAACTTAATACAGATATTAAAGGTAACTGCTGATATGTGATGAAATCAATTTATTTAATTAAATAAATAGGTTTATAAACAAAAAATAATAGGTAACATGTTAGGTAAACAAGTTGCAATAAGGAAATTTAAATTTTTGCTACATTTTGCCGATGACATTTTAATTAATTGAACTGTTTCTGAAAAAATATTTTATAGTAGTATATTTAGAAGACTAAAAGTTATTATAAGCCATGATCCCATGAAACAATATGCAGAGACACACTAAGCTTTCTGCCCAGCAAAATATATATGACTTGACTAGATAAGTACAGCATGGACTTCCACCAACTTGCGTAGACACTTTCTTATGTAGAGTCTCTCTAAAATATTTTGTTAAAACAAATCACCTCATACATATTTTATTTTTTTAATAAAATTAAGAATTTTATTTAATAAAATATGTATGATTTGAAGTTTTTTAAACTGTTGGAAAATCTATTTGGTATTTGCATTTTCCATCTCTTATTCCTTTTCAATGATTCCAAGTTGCAACACTAAGCAAAACTTCCTTCTTTTCATGGTTCGTTTTAATAAGCTTGCAAAAGTGCTTCTTTTTGTCCTGAACAAAACATTTGCTGAAAGTCTGTGCTGCTGTATCATTTAACTGCAAGTTTGTTGCCCTTTAATTTTTCCATTTCTTTTCATAAGCATCGTCCTCTTGTCATTCAAATCTTCAAGCTAAGTGCTCATCTTTCTTTTTTCTTCCTTCTTCTCTATCACTACCAAGATGCATCCAAATCTTATCAGTTCTTTCTGTGAAACTTTGAAGTCTGCACTCTGTTTTGTAGGTAATGGTCTAAGTAATCAGTTCACACTTACATCTGTCTCTGCCTTGATTGTTCTAGTTTTGAAATATCTCTCCCCTGATCTTTTCAAAGTGTAGCCAAAGTGATCTTTCTTATGCATAAATTTGATCTTATCTTTTAAGCACACATCCTGAAGTTTCCAACACCGGTCTTTCCCTAATTGCTCTTTCCTGTTTTATACAACTTTTTCCTGATTACCCCATCAATTAAAAACATTACTTTTAAGAAGTCCTCAAGAAATTACGTGTGGGGAGGAAAACTAATGGTGAGTACAAATTCAGTTCAAGGGTACTAAACGCATAATAATGCACTTTTGGTACCTAGTGTTTACATTAAGGCATGTTATTGAATATCTAACTGACTCAGAGCCCAAATAAAGGTAATTTTAACTTATCTTTGTCTGTGAATAACTTAATACATCAAACTGATGTTTCCAGACTGCCAAGAGCATTGTTTGTGCTAAATAAATAACACTAAACCAGACTGCTACAAATTTTTACTGTGATGTTTTGCACTTAGAATATCATCTGTCAAAAGATTGCTCTCAAAGCACTTTACAGACATTAACTAATTAGGCCTAATGACACTTCTCTGGAAGCAGTGAAGTGTAATTAATTCCCTTTTGTAAAAAGGGAATTTAAGGCACAGAAAGATCAAATGATTTTTCCAAGGTCATGAAGAATGTTACAGAAGATGTCGGAATATAACCTAAACAGTCTGATTCTTCAAGACTGTGCTTTAGGCACAGGAACACAGCTATCAGCTGTGTGAGGAGGGCAGCTCTTCCTTTCCTTTCTTTGTTATTACAGAAGTACAGGAAATTAATTGTCACGCAGACTTGCTTTCATTAATTCCACACTAATGTCCTGCAAAGGGTGCCTGTAATAATCCATTAGGAAGGAAGTTATTTGCCTCATCCAAGCTTTGTGTGTAACCAGCAACAAAGAAATTGTATTTCCAAATTGTCACTCTACTGAGAGCAAAGTATTGCTCATGTTACCTATTTTTATTGATAATGTCATTTTCTATCTATTGTATAGGGGGTTTTGGTGGTGGTGGTGGCAGTGGTGGTTTTTTGTTTGTTTGTTTGTTTAACCTGGGTAGTTGTGTTTGTTAGAGTTAAATCTTATGATGACAAGACAAAGGCCACAGAATTCAAATTTATATGTAAGAGATTATCTCAATAATTTCTGGATAAACAAATTCATACTTTAGCTTTTGTTACAAACTTTGAGGATTTGTTTTAACATTTTTGTAACTTCAGCTTTAAGGCTGGAGTATTTCCTGACCTCCACTGAGTCAGCATTGGTAAAAAGGAAGAGGAGACAGGTATCCCCTATCTATAGGTAACACATAATGTATTCTTGAAAAAAAAAAAAAAAAAAAAGAATGTGAAGTAAGAGTTCTGGTTTAGAAGCTAGATCCCCCTTGGTGTCTGTTTAAATCCCTAAGGGTCTCCTCTAACTAGATTATGTTACAAGTGAGATAAGTATATATGGTGAGACTTTCAAAAGTGTTTAACCATATGGGTAGGTCCTTGAGAGGTCTTTTAATGAGTGAAGTCACCTAAGTCCCACTGGATGAAGAATAAAGACAGGGAATGGGCAGCTCTATAGAGATATGTCTCACAATCCTTTTTTAATATCTTTGTGCCTTGAGTTTTTGGCTGGCTATTTTAACCCACTCTTTGTAAAATTGATATAACCAAGCAAAAAAGAAGGAGAGATGCTGAGCAGGAACCCCTCTGTCTATCGCTGTAGCTACTCTGCCAAAGCATAAGAAAATAGAGACTTGATCTTTAAGGCTCTGATGATGAAAAGCAAATGAACGTAAGTTTTTTTGATACACTTTTTAGCGTATTCCCAATGTTAACTGTCTTACCAGGCATAATAAGTTCGTACAAAATAGCAAACAGTATTATTGATGGAAGCTATAGTTGGACTTGCTGAGGTAGGATCTGCAGGGATCTTCATGTTACAACTTGGTAGGAATTTGCACCTCACTTTGCACTGGTTAATCACTAATCTAAATGTATGGCAGTGAACAAAAAGAGCAACACACAGGATGTGCCCAAAGCCAGATAAAGAAATAAATCAATACACTGCAGAAATAAAAACTTTTTGTTTAATAGCCACACATTTTTTATTGTAGTAACTATGATGGATTTCATAGATTTAGCAGCTGAACCAGGCAACAAACTGTATATGAACCAAAAAGCAGTTTATAAAAGGTTCTCCATCTGGACAGATTTTTTTTTTTCTATAAAGTAAGAATTTATTTTATGAGTTTATAAATTGCAGCTCTTAAACCCTTCATTGAGAAATCAACTATAACCTAACCGCAGTTCTTTTAAAGACTACAAAGAAATGTTTCACTTTAAATGGATACCATTGACTTTTCCCTGCGCTGACTTCTGACAATTATTTTCCACTGATGTTGTAACTATTAGCAGTGTGGCAGCACTTGGAACTTGAGATCAAGGTACATTGCATTTGCTGTTGTTGCTGTAAAGCTTTGCTGTCCTCAGTTTGAACCTAGGTGAGTGAAAATGGCTGTTTCAGAAAATGAGAGATACAATCTGCAGGATTCCAGATATCCAGCAAGGCTATTACAGCTTAATATTTGAGTATCTAATTCCAAGGGCATCCAGCAACAGGCAGGGCTTAGAATGACTCCCAGCTGGCAATGCTTCTAAAAGAAACCAGACGTTGTCTTAACTTGGTTCCAAGTTTACAGATGTAATTGTGTACTGATGGCCATGTGGCTTCTTAAAAGAGTATTTAAATAATGAGTATTTAGCATGTACCTTAAGGGTATTAAGCTAATTCCTTTCTCTGTTCTTGTACCAGTGCTGTCAAATCCTGATCCAAAAAAAAAATGGTGTGTTTGCTTATCTTTTCAAATGGCCCAGAAGCCATAAATTATTGACAGTTTCTTTGTGTGCTTTTGCTATGTCTTCAGTTTCTCCCGAGATCCAGTATGACCAATTCTCACCTTAGGTTTCCTGTTTCATACTTGATGCTACAACTGACCCTCCACAATAAGTGATCATATATGGGAGAGCACCACTGCAAATCTTCTCTCCTCTTCTTGTTCCATCCTAAACTCCCTGTGAGATCAGAACTCTCCTATCTGACGCTGTGTATTGGGTTTATGTGAAACACTTTTGGTAGTGGGGTGCTGCAGGGGTGGCCTCTGTGAGCAGAGCCCAGCAGCTGCCCCATGTCAGATCAGAGCTGGCTCTCCAAAAGGGACCCGCCAGGGCCGAGCCAGTGAGTGATGCTGGTTGGGCCTCTTGGAGAGGAGATTTAAGGAAGGGGAAAAACAAACAAACACCAACAAAAACTGTTGCGCAGCAGCAGCTGGAAAGTGGAGTTAGAACCAGCCCTGCAGACCCCAAGGTCAGTGCAACAGGAGGGCAGGAGGAGCTCCAGGCACGCAACAGCAGTTTCCCTGTGGCCTGTGGAGAGGCCCCTGGTGGAGCAGGCTGTCCCCCTGCAGCCCACAGGTCCCACACGGAGCAGATCTCCACGCTGCAGCCCGTGGAGGAGCCCCCGGTGGAGCAGGTGGATGTGGCCTGGAGGAGGCTGCGGCCCATGGAGAGCCCCCGCAGGAGCAGGCCCCGGGCCGGAGCTGCAGCCCGTGGAGAGGAGCCCACGCAGGAGCAGGGGGTCTGGGGGGAGCTGCCGCCCGTGGGGGACCCGTGCTGGAGCAGTTTGCTCCTGGGGGATGGACCCCGTGGTATGGAGCCGTGTGGGAGCAGTTCTTGAAGAGCTGCTGCCTGTGGGCAGCCCCCGCAGGCTCAGTTCGGGAAGGACGGCATCCCGTGGGAGGGACCCCACGGGGAGCAGGGGCAGAGAGTGACTGAGAATGAACAGCAGAGTGAAAGTGCTATAGACTGAACGCAGCCCCCATTTCCTATTCCCCTGCATTGCTCAGGAGGAGGAGATGGAAGAGGGTAGATGGGAGGAAGGTGGTTTTAGTTTGCTTTTAGTTTCTCACTGTTCTAGTCTGCTAGTAATAGGCAATTAATTATATTAATCTCTGTATGCTGAGTCTGTGCTGCCTGTGATGATAATTGGTGAGTGATCTCCCTGTCCTTATCTCAACCCCTGAGCCCTTTCCATCATATTTTCTCCCCCTTTTCCTTTGAGGAGGGGCAGTGAGAGAGCGGTTGCAGTGGAGCTCAGCTGCATAGCAGGGTGAAAACACAGGCTGGCAGCCATAATCTCCTGGACATTGCTGAGGTTGTAATCTTCATGGAAAAGAGCCATGGTGCTCCACCGGTGCTCATGCAGCAGCTCCTTCGCCAGTCGCACCAGGCACCATTAAACATTGACAAAGTGGGACAGCCTGGCTTGTTGGAACCCAGAATGGGGGGGGGGGGGGGGGGGTGAAAAGTATTTTGTTTCTCTTTTAGAAGGTATAAGAGTGACTCTGAGGACCCAAGTGAAAAACACCCTCATGCCATTCCTAGAGGACAGTCATCTCTCTGCTATACATGGGCCCTATTCTGTGTGCTAGGGAAAAGGAAATAATAATAATTGCACATAGAATAGGAAACCACAGCTTCCAGGCCAGGGAGTTACCAGGCTTTTCCCCTAGACATTTCAGTGCAGGACTGAAATCCTTCATCCTTGGAAAATGATTTTTTTTCATTATACTTGCATTAGTCCACCACATATTCCAGACTAGCTGAATAGTTTGTATAAAATCCATAGAGACCAATGAGTTAAATATCAGCTCAGAAACACACAACCTGAAAGCAGAGGCTTAAAATGGAGACAGTTTGTCAGCAGTCTCTTCACTTCCTTTTGCTAATAATATGATTGCATTGCAGTACTCGTAGCATAAACTCGTGTAATGGCATTACTGGAATTGCTATAGAGGCATAATATATCGTAAGGTATATTTATTATAATACTAGCATTTCTGATATCCATAAATTTGTCTGTCAATTTTTCATGATGAATCTATTTTTCTCCTAGGATATGAAAGAAAGCTAGTAATTTGCTGGTTTATGTTTGTGTCTCTGTATCTCAGAAACAGATTAAAATTCAGACTAATATAGTGGGATTTGAATTAATGCTTGAGCCTGTAATTTACCTTTCCTAAGTGTAAAATAGCAATATTTATCTATGATATATTTAATATCTATCTTTCAAAATGCTGCTACAGAAATATACAGCAGTTTGGAAAAAGAAAGCATAAGAGCTTCCAAACTGTGTTTCAGTTAGAGGATTATGCCAAAACACATAATATCATATCACTAACAGAGGTGCACTAAAAAAAAACAAACAAACAAACAAAAAAAAAAACAGATTAACTGTAAAAGCAGATAAAAATGACTTCATTGGCCCATATTGTTGCGCCTGAGTTGGATAGTATTCAGAAATCACCCGTGATAAACATGATTGAATAATACAAAAAACATCTTTTTTAGTAAAGAACTATATTGAAATCAATCTTCTAGAAAAACAGAGGCCATGCCAGAATGGTGAGGTATGAACACTAAAGAAAAAGTTCAAACTAAACACTTTAAATAACTGAGCACAACATTTTTTAAATAACTGATACTTCAGGGTGTAGGTGGGATACAGCTCATCTGACATGCGCTTACTCAAAGTTAGTCTGAGTTAGTCTCAACTCTGGCACTACCAGACTGCCATCTATCTCCCTCATTGTAGACTAGTACTACAGGATGGGCTGAGCTGCCTCTGAGAGTCATCTCTCTCCCATTTTTAAGAAGGAATACGGCATACTAGCATAGACAAGTTGGTAACCATGCTTACGATGCATAAATCAAAGGGAGATGAATTACATCTTGAAGCCTGCACATTTAATATTGATTTGAGTTTTGTCAGAAACTTCTGAGCGGACCAGACCACATCAACACGGTATGATCACATCAGCAAAAATGTGGAAAATGAAACTGGTCTAAACTTGAGACTTGAGATATGCTTTTCATTATGTGGCAAAATTCCTCTAGTTCTCAAAGTGACAACTGCTGCCAAGAGTGATTTTCAGCTTTCAAATTATATCTGCCAACATCTTTGCCCAGATTTCAGCTAATTATACAATGGATGTTTAAAGGTAATTTTTAATTCCATAATGGACACACCACATCTTTTTTTTTATATGAAAAGTGCTGAATATAGACCACACGCTACTTCCAGAGACATGAATGTAGGAAAAACTATAGGTGTTGCAAAGCACCTTAGTTTTACCCAACGTAGCATCTAGGCAAATTTGATTTATCTGCAATAAGATTTTATTCAGAAGTGCTAATAAATGTAGAGGGGGAAAAAATCATGGGTAAAGCATGCACATAGACACACCCATATGCATAACATTCAGTTATATGTAGTCCTTGGAAAGCAAGCATTAAGCTACACATGCACAGTCAAAACATAATACACTCTTCTGGGTGAACAGTTGGACAAGCTGGAGAAGATGTCCTCAAGCAGTCAGGGTTCTTGAATTGAAGCATACGTTTCCCAGCTTTAACTTAGCTCATGTAACTGGTGATATCGCTCAGTTCAATAGCTGAGTCTCTAGCCAGGTTCTAAGCCTTTGACCTCTACCCACATCAGGTGCCTTATCCATAGCCCAACTGTTTTCTCATTTATCTGCGTCTTCTTTGTTCTCATTGTAATGCGTCTACCAGTTTTACCCATCTCTCAAGGTTGCATCGCTTCAAAGACTGCTAACTACCTACCTGTTTCCAGCCTGTGCCCATATTTCCTTTTTCCTCTGCTGAGCTTGTACACCACAGGAGAGCAGAGGATATCCCAGGTTCCAGTTCATACAAATGGCTTACAAAAGCTCAGCTTGATGGCATGTCTAACTGACTTTGATATCAACACCCTCCAAAGGTAGGAAAATACTAGGGGGCTGTAAGCAGCACAGGCTACCTTTACTGGCCTGGGGGGCACCAAGAGCATAGCCAGCATCAAGGGATGAGTAATGAGAAAGCTTACAACTAAGGAGAGCTATTTGGCTATGACTCTATTGGAATCTACTGGACTTTTAGTCCTTGTTCCTCTCAGAAAACTTTATTACTTCAGTACAATGGAGGAGAAGGTCCTTATTGATATTATCTCCGTATCACATGGATGGAGATCTATTTGCACTTTTCCATGTCATGTGAAGGTGGGGGTCCCTGAGTCTCCTGCTGTCACTGTCAGCCTTCATAGAGCCTGTACTGGGCCCTGATGCCCCTTATGAACCATCCACCCTGCTTTGCCAGTAAGGCATTTCCACAAACAGGCTTATAGAGAGCCACTGCTATTTTGGGAGCCTGGCAGTTTCTATGAAAGAGCTACTAAAGAGTATTTCAAATACAGCTATCTGACACAGTTCCTGAACCAGGGCTCCATTTTCTCACACAGTAAGGAGTGGAGAAAGTTTTCAGAGTGGAAGTCATGAACCTGTCCCTTTCACTGTCAAGGTCTGAGAGATGCCCAGTAACCTCTGTGACTCACTCTGATATTATAAATCAGTAGGCTGTGGTGATATTTTCAGATGCCTGCTGTTACGAGCAGAGGAGAGATCTCTATCTTGCCTGCAAGTCAGGAAGATAAATCAGGAAGTGAATGCAGCATTTGTGGAGAGCAGAAAATATTGCAGAGTCAAATTTTTCATTTCCAGTAAATCCTTAATTAACATTTATATGTAAGGAATTAGTGCACATGCAAGTTATTCACACAATTTTTTACATTTTCCGTACAGGTGCACCAAAATCAATCTGGTTTCCATTTCCAACTCACTTACAGAGAACATCCAATTCCCCTTGTGACTGGGAATCAAGACACTTGCCTCATGTTAAGGTGCTTGTTATAATAGAATACCCTAGGAATAAATGAATGTCATCAGAATAGGGAGTTTCCATAGAAAACCTTATTATAATGGCACCTAAGCTCAAGTAAACTAAAATACATATATAGACAGGTATAGACAGGAGAATCTTCTGAGCAGACCTTCAGGTATCCAATGGACTAGCTCCCAAATTACACAGTTAGGTTGTAGAAAACATCCCTCTTTTTCTCTTATCTGTTAACAATGCACATCAAAACACAAAAATATTATTTCAATTCTTTCATTTCCATGACATGGTCATTTGGAAATAGTCTCTTTTATTTATCTGTAATCTTTGTGGAGGATGTTATGAAGTTTAATTTGGAACTTCAAATCAATCTAGGATCTACAGCTGTATCCAAAGTAAAATCTCCCATTGTGTATGCAGAGGCAGAACACTAAAGTTTGTGAGCAGGAGGTGGCCAAGCTGACTAGGAAGAAGTTGGCCTAAAGTGAGCTGTGATGGCCAGCCATGGCAAGGCTGGTGCGTGCGAGAAGCGTGCAGCAAAGCTACAAGAGGCTCTTAATTTCCCAGGTAGAAAGCATGGTTCTCTTTGACTTCCAGCAGCGGGGCAGCCCCCCCAGCGGCTGCACATTGGGTGCAGAGTGCATGTCAGGAAGGGGAATTTCCTCAAGCAGTTCCATCACAGCAGATGAGGTTTTTGTGTTAAATGTTGTTCCTTCCTTCTACACATGTGGTCCCTTGGTGAAAGAGGGAGCACTCTGGTTTCCAGACCCATGCCTGCAGAATCTGCTCTTAGATTAGGACACTTAATCTGCTTTGAAAGTCTCTTGATGCCGGCATCTGAAGAAGCGGAGGCTGGTGCACTCACTCCTTCTGCAAAAGGCAAAGCCCCCCGAGGTTTCCCCAAGAAGGGCAGGAAAAAGCAGCTGATGAGGTTGTGAATCAGAACCTTTATTTGAGCAACATTTGAGAAAGACGTGGGGTGGGGTGGGGTGGCACGGAGGTGTGCCAAGCTCTCTTTGCCCATAGCCGTGGGGCCAGTTGGTGTGCTTGTAGGACTATGGCCAGGTAGAGACAGGGTCCTTTTGTGCTAACTGTTCATCCAGTGGCTGTGGTTGTAGAAAGCTGCACCAGCCTTCAGGTCAGTGGCCGCAGAGGGATTGGGCAGAGGAGGGAAAGGACAGTGGCAGACGTTGGTGTGCTCGGGGCTCTGTGATGGGGTGAGAAAGGAAAATGATCAAAAAGAGTAGCCCCAGACCATTGCCAGGGTCAGCCCCTGCATCCCTCAGTGAGGCTCTCCCAGCCTCACTCCAAGGCCATCCATCTCACGTCTCCCTGACAGCCAGGAGATGCCCGTCATAGGCCAACCATGCCATCTTCTGGCATGCTGTGAGACCGTGGTGGGGTGTGGGTTGGGGATTGCTTGTCTGTCCTGTACAGCGTTGGAAGCTCCTCCTTCCGTCCGAGTTCTCAAGGGGAGAGAGGCCAGGAGTGTCTGGTCCCATCGCTGAGTGTATCTGGCTGAAAGAGGAGAAGCACCAAACGGAGCAGCATCCCCCTGTGACCACAGGCAGCCCCTGCCTCTCTGCCCGAGGGGCTTGAGGTCTCACCACGTCCGTCCATGTCCAGTCATCCTGATGGAGCGGTCACTCCCGTCCTGGCCCAATCGTGTCACCTTCCTGCCTGCTGTTAGAGCCTGGTGGGTGTGGGTTGGGGCGATCTTACCTGTCCTGTAGAGCGTTGGCAGCTCTTCCTTCCAGCTGAGTGGTCGAGGGCAGCGAGGCCAGGATTGTGCTGTGGTCTGGTCCCATGGCTGTGTGTGTCTGGCTGAAAGAAAAGAAGCACCAAACGGAGCAGCATCCCCCTGTGACCATGGGCAGCCCCAGCCTCTCTACCCAAGAGTCTCTAGCGTCTCACCGAGGCTCTCCGTGTCCCGTCGTCCTGACAGAGCGGTCACTCCCATCCTGGCCTGAGCGTGTCACTGTCCTGCTTGCTATGACACCGTGGTAGGGTGTGGGTTGGGGTGATCTTACGTGTCCTGGAGAACGTTGACACCTTTTCTAGCTGACTTCTCAACGGGAGAGAGGCCAGGAGTGTGCCATGGCTTCATTCCATCACTGTCAGTGTGTCCAGCTACAATACAGGAGGCGAGAAAATGAGCAGCCACTCCCTGTCAGCAATGGAAGCCATTCCTTCCTCCCTGTGCGAGGCTCTCCCAGCCTCACACCAAGGCTGTCCATCTTGCATCTTTCTGATGTCCAGGACATTTTTGTTATAGCTCAACTGTGTCACGTTCCCACTTAGTGAGGTGAGACCGTGGTGCGGAATGGGTTGGGGCTGTCTTATCTGTCCTGTAGAGTGTTGGCATCTTTTCCGGCTGAGTTCTCAAGGGGAGAGAGGCCAGGAGTGTGCTGCGGTCTGGTCCCAAGGTTGTGTGTGTCTGGCTTTAATAAGAGAAGGAACAAACGGAGCAGCATCCCCCTGTGACCACAGGCTGCCCCTGCCTCTCTGCCCGAGGGGCTTGAGGTCTCACCACGTCCGTCCGTGTCCAGTCCAGTCATCCTGATGAAGCGGTCACTCCCGTCCTGGCACAATCGTGTCACCTTCCTGCTTGCTGTTAGAGCCTGGTGGGTGTGGGTAGGGGCGATCTTACCTGTCCTGTAGAGTGTTGGCAGCTCTTCCTTCCAGCTGAGTGGTCGAGGGCAGCGAGGCCAGGAGTGTGCCGTGGTCTGGTCCCATGGCTGTGTGTGTCTGGCTGAAAGAGAAGAAGCACCAAACGGAGCAGCATCCCCCTGTGACCACGGGCTGACCCTGCCTCTCTGCCCGAGGGTCTCAAGTGTCTCACCACGTCCGCCCGTGTCCCGTCGTCCTGATGGAGCGGTCACTCCCATCCTGGCCCGATTGTGCCACCGTCCTGCTTGCTGTGAGACCGTGGTACGGTGTGGGTTGGGGCGATCTTACCTGTTTTGTAGGACCATCGTCTGGCACATTGCTGGAAAGGAGAGGCCAGGAGTGTGCGGTGGTTTAGTTCGGTCAGTGTCCTGTAGGGCGCTGAGAGCCATTTGAGGTGAGGGCCTGAAGAGAGAGGAGAGAGAAGCTGAATTCCTCTGGTTGAGTTTGTGTCCAGAGAGGAGGCTGGAGCCGCAGGAGCAGGCAGCCGAGCAGCCTCCCCGTCAGCACGGGCAGCCATGGCAGGCCTGCCCAACTGCCCACCTGCCGTTGGGGCCGGCATTCCGGGGCCAAGGCCGTCCCCGCCCCTTTGTGACATGGGGCACCTCCCGCCTGCTGTGACATGGGCAGTGCATTACTGGGGGGCGGCAGCAGGTGATGCGGAGCCCAGGCCCGGGCCGGGCACTGGAAAAGTTGCCCGGGTGTGTGCGCAGGGTTGCGGGGCCGTGCCAGAAGGCTGTGGGAGCGTGCTGGGGTCCAGCTGGGGCTGTGCTGCCTGCCCTGCAGAGCTCTGAGAGCTCCCTGCCGAGGGGGCCAGGAGCGTGCTCCAGTTCAGTCCCGTCGCTGCCTGTGCGTGTGGCTGGAAGAGGACAGGCAAGCAGAGAGGAGCCCCCCGGCTGCCCCCCATCTCTGCGCAGAGGGACACATCTGTTCCTGCCCACCATGGAAGCATGAAGGAAGAACTAAATGAATAATAAACATGGAAAACCCAAAGCCATGGGTTCTGATTCTGGGGAGGGGAATCAAGTAGCTGTAGCAGCAATTGCAAGAGCAGCTGCTCAGCAAAGGCAAAATGAGTTCATTGAAATGAGATTTATTTCAGTTAAAGAGTAAAGTTGAGGAAAAGCTAAGAAATCCCAAAACTCTACTAAAAATGAAAGCAGCTGAAGTGGTGTCAATTTCATACGTCATTTGCAGGGACACTTCCCTTAACAGAAAAGATAATCCTAAAGGAAACTCTGGAGGACATTGTTAAGATCAGTCTGACCTTTAGGCTCGGTGTGACCGAAATCAGTCCAATTTTGGGTCAAAATTCTGCCTGACGTTGTGCAGGGGGCTCTGCTGAAGCCAGCGGAGTTCCCCATGCAGTGGGTCCCAAGCCCCAGCGACAGACATCAGTGACCTTTGTTGGTCGCTTACAAGGACAAAGTGGCATTTGGCTTTGTTTGACCATAAGTAAATGCACGGAGTTTGCAGAGCAACTTCCATGTTGCTGCATGAGCACATCAGGCCGCTGGGAACTTCAGCCCATGTTATTGCAGAGAGCCAGGTTAGAATAAAGCAGGCAGTTGTAATGGGGATGATGGAACACTGCCTGGATGGCCTGCTGCCTCCCCATAAGGAAGAGAAGGTATTTGTACACAGAGCGCCCTGTATTTTCTCCTCCTTTCCCTACCCACAAATACCAAATGTGTAAGAGTAAGTCAGACGTTTCTTCCCCAAGAAAAAGAGGGGGAAAGTGTGCTGAAGGGCATGGCATGTTGCAGAGAACAGTGACTGATCTGGAGGCGAGAGAGGCTGCAGCACGCAGTGGGAGGCACACCCGGGGCTGTCCCACCTGGCCCCGGGTCCCCCTGAACAAAACTGCTGTCAGGGACATTGCAGCTCTCTGCAGGGATGTTCCCAGCTGTGCCAGCCGGGGGTTTGCTCTGCCCTTGCCCCTCAGGGTGCAGCAGACTGCGGTTTGCCACGTTCTTTGGCATTCTCTCTGGAAAAAGGCACGTGTGGCTAGAAGCATGCCTGCTGTTGTAATCCAGTTAAATTTAACTGGAGTTAAATCCAGTTGGAGGCTGGTCACTAGTGGAGTCCCCCAGGGCTCAGTACTGGGGCCAGTTCTCTTTAATATCTTCATCGATGATTTGGATGAGGGGATCGAGTGCACCCTCAGTAAGTTTGCAGATGACACCAAGTTAGGTGCGTGTGTCGATCCGCTTGAGGGTAGGAAGGCTCTGCAGGAGGATCTGGATAGGCTGGAGCGATGGGCTGATGTCAACTGTATGAAGTTCAACAAGGCCAAGTGTCGGGTCCTGCACCTGGGGCACAACAACCCCAAGCAGAGCTACAGGCTGGGAGATGAGTGGCTGGAAAGCTGCCTGGCAGAGAAGGACCTGGAAGTATTGGTTGATAGTCGGCTGAGTATGAGCCAGCAGTGTGCTCAGGTGGCCAAGAAGGCCAACAGCATCCTGGCCTGTATAAGAAGCAGTGTGGCCAGCAGGTCTAGGGAAGTGATTGTGCCCCTGTACTCGGCTCTGGTGAGGCCGCACCTCGAGTACTGTGTTCAGTTTTGGGCCCCTTGCTACAGGAAGGACATGGAGGTACTTGAGAGTGTCCAGAGAAGGGCGACCAAGCTGGTGAGGGGTCTGGAGAACAAGTCTTACGAGGAGCGGCTGAGGGAGCTGGGGTTGTTTAGCCTGGAGAAGAGGAGGCTCAGGGGCGACCTTATCGCTCTCTATAGGTACCTTAAAGGAGGCTGTAAAGAGGTGGGGGTTGGTCTGTTCTCCCACGTGCCTGGTGACAGGACGAGGGGGAATGGGCTAAAGTTGTGCCAGGGGAGGTTTAGGTTGGATATTAGGAAAAACTTCTTTACTGAAAGGGTTGTTAGGCATTGGAATGGGCTGCCCAGGGAAGTGGTTGCGTCACCATCTCTGGATGTCTTTAAAAGATGTTTAGATGTAGAGCTTAGTGATATGGTTTAGTGGAGGACTTGTTAGTGTTAGGTCAGAGGTTAGACTCTGTGATCTTGGAGGTCTCTTCCAACCTAGACGATTCTGTGATTCTGTGAAAGTCAAAGGCATTTTAAACCACAGAACCCTTACAAATGCAGCACGGGATTTGGTCCAAGCAAAGTTCTCCCACAAACTCCTGAGCAAAGTCTGTGTAAAAGACCTGATATTTTCCCTATATTCTCCCTGACAAGAACTCTGATGCAGTTCTAGACTCAGTAACAAGACATATGTTTTTTCTGTTCCCTTTGGAATTGATAGCATAAAATGTTCCTTGATCGACAGGAGTAGTTCAGGATAAGGCAGTGTGGTCTGCGTTATCTGGAGCTTGGGAAGAGCAGCCCTATCACATCTACTGAAGTCAGTGGGAGTTTTGACCCTAACATCACTGTTAAATACCAGGTGTTTACCGTCACTGGTTCATTGCATGGTGTAAGCTGGGTCATTGAACCTGAAAACATTTTAAGCCAAGCATGTGCAAATATGTTTGTATCATTAGAATATATAATTTTAAGCAAACACTTTTGTGCCATCAAATAAAGTGTTTATGCAGAGATATGACTTGTCATACACCTGAAGGGCTAAGATGTGGGTTCAAATTTTATATTTGATCTTAAAAAGCCTCTGTGCAACTATTATTGTTAGTAGTCATTATTATTATCCGTAGGAGGTCTCTTGAGTATCTCCAGTTATATGGGACTAAATTCACCGCCTCTGCCAGAGCAGAAAGAAGCATTTAGCATAGTCAATGTTTCTGGGAAGTGCAATGCCACTTCTGAGCAGGGCTTTGCTTTGTTTTGTTTTGCTTTACTTCCTATCTTTACGCCTGCTGCATCATGTAGTTTGTTTTTCTTTACTCTTTCCTTCCTTTTAGTTTAATTAAGTGAATTGAAGTGAACAAACAAAGCCTCAGATACTTTTAAATTCCCAGCTACCACAATATTGAACATTACGTGTTTGTGGAAATTGCTTCTTGCGTCTTTAATTTGCAGGCTGTATGTAAGAATATGAGCAGGGTCTGTCCCACAGGATTATTAGACAGAGAAGAAATGTAATGCAATAATAGTGGAATAAACAGAACAGAGCAGTGAAAGAACAACCAGAGAGAACAGATTATTAGGGAATAGAGTTATCTGCCATGTAGCAAGAAACCCTTTCCTGATCCCCTCTGAGTTGGCAGAAATGCTGATATGAAAAAAAAAAATATGTACATTTGACACCTGAATTTGCAATACAGTGGGAAAAGTATTAAGAAAAATAAATGTAGCTAAGTATGTCTGATGAGTGATTAATCACTTTCAGTGTTTTTTCAACCGTTATCACTGTGCTAACAAAATCCAAACCATTTTTTTTACCAAGAAATAATAGAACAGACATCTGAGGATATTATATGATCATTGTAACGGTGACCAAAAAAAAAGGAAACAATTTTCATCTTTCTTATGTGGATCAGAAAATAGGGAGGAAAAAAAAAAAAACACCACAGGAAAAAAAAAAAAAAAACTTATCCAGTCATTAAGTATACAGAGGACTCTTGGAGGAAATGAGAAGGTGGAGGGCTATTTAATAGACTAAGGGCCAACATGAAAGGGATATCATTGTGCTGACAAGGAACATTTGAAGCAATGTCTACACAAACAGTCCAACATTCAAGCTTAAAAATTGTCAGTGCTGTACAGCACTGACCTGAGACCTTGCATGTTCCTCTGTCCAGGCTGTAGCATTCACAGGGAGTGGCTTCAGAGCTATGCACATTTTCAAACATTCAGTAAGTGAAGTCAGAGGCCTGATTCTCCAAACAGGTCAAAATGTGACTGACTTAAAAACAAAGGGGTTATATTAATCAACAAATACTTAGTAGCCCCAGGCAACTGCAGCCTGGTAAAGTGGTTAGGAGAGAGAAAGTAAAAAAACAGGAATGGTAGAACAACATTAAAACTGATCTCATACATAGCTCTATAATGCTACTGATTAAGGACTATTGATATGGCCCAAAGAATTTTGTTCTAGTGTTTACATTAATTGTTATTCAAAGGCAAAGAAAAGAAGTGTTGCTGCAAGTGTTATGTGTTATTAGGTAAGATTTTAGTTTGGGGCTTTTTAACAGTTTTTATATGGTCAAAATAGAGGTTATTGTGTATCTTAAAGAATGCATTTGAAGCAACATACATTCGAAAGAAAAATAAAAATTTACTGCCTACATTATCATTATATTTGGTAGATTCAAGAGAAAATGCAAGGACAGAGGAGATAAAGATTTCACTCTCAGAAAGCACTGTGAGAAGAAAGTAATAGAATGTGGACATGAACATCAATGAATCATTTTAACTTACCATGGAAGAATCATGCCATGTGAGGCCCCATTTCACCTCAAATGGCTTGAAATGTAATTGCTGATTCCTCAGCAGAAAGATGAATTTTGGAAAAATCAACACTGCAAACAATTGAATGCCAATAATGTATTTCATGCTTGACATAACCAAGCCTTTATTTAGTATCTGCTGTCTGATGACCAACCTACCCTTCTTCTGCAGACAGCAATGTAATATATTGTGGGAGACCAAATGGGAATTAAAATTCATATGTGAATGAGGTAAAATTAAAACATGTAGATTCTTACAATTTTCATGCCATTTACTGGTATTTCTGTAAATTTATTAGGCACTATAAGCGTGTTTTACTGGTATCTGAGGTCTGGCTCAGAGACCTTTATTGTCCTTCAAAATTCTATGCTTGTTTCAACACACTGAAAAGCTTAAGTAACTGTTTTTCACTTGGATCTTTTGACATTGTCTTCTCACCCTCACTTATGACAACTTTGAGCTGTTACATTTCAGAAGATAATATATTTTAATCATATATCCCCAGAAGTCCTACTGACAAGCTCTTCCTTACATTTATTCAATGCTTATTTTATTAAGATCAGTCAGTTCCACCTCTGCTTGGTTTCTAAGACAATATACAGTGCATCCGTTCATTAAATCCCAGGAGGCACAACATTATTTAGAAACTGATACTACCAATGCAGAGAACCTATTGCAAGATCTTTATTTCTTCCAAGACTGATTTTGGTAATGCTGATTACATAGATTTCCTAAAGCTGCCTGACCCAATTTGTAGTCCCTTATGTGTCTACTCTCCTTGTCCTTAAAGATACAATATGTACTACCTATTTTATAAAGAGAATGATATTAGCTCAGGTGATGTGTGAGCACTTGAAAAACATACCAGTTTACCAAGGTTTCTGTGCTACTTTTCAAACTTTTGCAGTTTTCCAGCTGCTGCCCTGGTTCCTTGAACATAAATACCATTCTGACTTAGGGCTCTACCTTTCCTTGTCTCACTGAAGTGTGCAAAATACTTTCTGAGAAGTCACTATGTTAATAATACTTCACAATTAATACTTCAACCTCAAAGATTCGACTAAAAACATCAGCTTAATATTGTGCAGGTCTAGTAAATACTGTTCTGAGACTCCAGAACCAGACTGAAACATGACTTGGTGCCTTTGACTAGGTCTACATTAGCAAGGATTCTGGTCCAACAGAATAAAATGTTTGGCAAAACAGCTGCATCGAGGACCCTTTTCAGAGGAACAGAGAGGCCTGCCCTCAAGTGAATAAGAAGATACTTTGGAAATAGCTGGATCATTTTCAGCTGGCAATTGTGGTTGCTGATAGTCATTCATCACAAACTCTTGTCCCTGAATACTCTTCCAAACAGAGTGCTCCAAGGAAATCTTCCTGGTTCTCTGTTGCCAGATATGTTCTCTGAGGGACTTCTACCTCTACAGATCTTGTCTTGTTGTTTTGTTTTGGTTCAGTTTGGTTTGGTTTCACTAGGTGGAAAAAGTATCAGCAGATTTTTCTTTTCTTTAAAAGGTGCCAATAAGGTCATTAAGCTAGTGTTGAAGGAGGCCCTAATGACTAGATTTTGTGGTACACAGAGTCAGGTATCTCTGTCCTTGTTGAATAAAATGCCCAAGCGTTACTGCTTCTTTCTGTGAAGAGGAGATGGTTTCAGACTGCTTTCTGTGAACCACTTATCAAACTGCTGGTGATGGTTGCGTCAAAGTTGTTGCTTTCAACGCTTAATTTTTAACAGCAAATAACACAAATGCTGTACTTCTTCTGTGCTCTGTGTTGGTTTCATACATTTCAAAGACTGGGCGGATGATCCCTGAGCATCCGGAAGCAGTAAGACCAGGTTTTCCCCTGGAGTCACTTATGCCAAGAGGAACTTGCAAGCACGAAATACACTGTGAGGGTGACATGTTTGAATAGATAGATGTGCTGTTTTATTCTCTCATTTGCACCCAGTGTCCCAGCCATGCTGTGTTTATCATACTCTTTCTTCTGTGTCTAAACTAGTCTAAGGTATCAGAGCAGAAACATCTACTGAACTGCTCTCTAATATGCAAATCAGATTGTGTTTACTTCAACATTTTCTAACACCAGATAATTTCTGCTTTAGCTCAACTAAGACTAGTACTTATCAAATTAATTTTTGAATTATAGATGTAACCAATGTAATAACCATGTAATTACACTAGAAATTATTTGGGCCTATTATATTTAAATATTTATATGATCACAGTCTCCATCCCCCTCATTTAAATATTTCCTTCTTTCACTTAGACGTGCAAGAACTGAGGCTGAGAACAGCCTGATTGTTGTTGTACTAGAGTACAGTATCAATTACACTTAGACCCCCATGGAGAGGAAATCAGCCAGTGCAGGGGGTTCCTTTTCCAAATTAGATTCCTTAGAATACTGAAAATGGAAAAATACATGAAAATCCATTATTTCAAACATCTGCCTGCATTAGAAAACCTTCACCAAAATCACGGGATGTGTTGTAATTCAATGGCTTGAATATAACTTCTTGAGAACAGACATTTTATATTCAGTCATGCATAGCAGCACATGGGATTTTTTTCCCTTCAAAAAACTTCTTTCCATTATGTTATTATGCCCCCAAGAGAACAGCGTGTGTTCTGAACAGAATCAAAGCCTTTGAGCATCCAAAGATTTTGTTGAAGGAGATGTAGTTAACTAAAGCCTAAATTCCCAGGTCTTGACCTCTGATTATTTTTTCTTCTGTTCTAATGCTTAAGTCACATGTCAATAAAATGTGTGCTGGTTACCTGAATAATGTAATAGGAAGGTGCTCGAGTCATATTGTTTGTCATTTCTCAGGCCATCTTGAGAAAATGTCTCCAAAGTGAAGAACAAGACCATGACTTTCCTCCTGTACTCTCACCCAACATTCCAGAGGTGGCTGCTCTGAAAATTGCAAAGAAAGTAGATCAGCAAGTGGTTGGGATATGAACACAGATTCAGGGATATAAGTTAGGAGCTAGACATACATGTTTTGCCTGCACTGCATGAGTGTCTGAATGTCTGATACTCAACTAAGTGATGGTCACACTGTGCTCCTTGAGGGAAAAAACACTGCTTTGCTGTGAACCCTTGTGACAATATTTCTTCATGAGATCTAGGCCTAAAACCAGAAGAGAAGGAATCAAGAGTCAGGTGAAATGCTATTTAAAACAATAACCCCTTGAAGTTACAGTTTAAAGTCTTTGTGGATGGAGACAAGGTAAATGTATGGGTAGAACAACACACAGTCTATTGAAAAGACACAACAATTCCTAGGGAAAGAAAAGATACCATATCACAACTGTACAACAATGTACAACTTAGACTAGATATAGAAGTTTCCCTCTGTTCCAAAGAGATACTAATCATAGCAGGAAAAAGGAATCTATTTGTCTGTCATCCTTACAGAAAAGTGTTAAAATGTATAAAGTTCAATAAACAGCTTCATATGTCATGAAGGCTGTTCAGCTGAAAACTTCAGATCTTTCAGTCCTTTATACAAAGACATTGGCTTTTTAAATGCACATTCTAAAAGAAATTCAGGAACAAGATGGTTGTGAATATAGAAAACTATTTGTACACAATCAAGTTAGGTAATGGTGCAAAAAATTGCTCCATAAATCAATCAGCCTTCTATACTTGTTTCATTAAGCGATAATATAACTCTGGTATCATTTTACTAAAGTTGGCTAAGCTTCTTATATTTGATTTCTATCCAATTTTTTTAGCAGAACTCAGCATTTTAGAAACAAAGGAAAGAAAAAAATCCAGTGCAGATGTACATTTTCATGATGTTTAATGCGTAACAGCAAGGTTGCAGTACATTAGTCATCATGGCAAGCAGCCTATATGGAATATTAACTAAACTTTGAAGAAAAGCTGTATTTGTTCTAAATGTCTATACTGGTGTTTGCAGAATATTTGAATATTCCAAAGTGAGTGTGAGAGTTATCATTAAACCAGGACATTACCAGCTAACTTCTCCCCACAGGAAAACGTGCAGTGCTAACTGACAGTAATATGTAACCATATAATCATACCTTAGGTCAATTTTTACCTCATATTGCCATCCTGATTCATTGAGTTTATTCTGAAAAGCTGTGTATAGAAAGAGAAAGACAGCCATGGATATTTCCTGGTTCATGGCGACACCTCATTCTCAATTCACCTCTTGCACATTCTTGGCTTGATCCTGTTAAATACCCACAACTCTTATGGAAGGTGCTAAGCTCCCTCTGTTACCATTTAGCTCAGTGGGGTGACAGGAGATTTTGACCAAATGTGTGATCGTAATGTCCAAGACCACTTAGCTTTCGAGTGAGACGAGATCATGTGGTTCCTTATAATCATCTTGTATCAAGTTTAAAAGTATGCATATAACATTTCACGTATACAATCATTATTCATCTAATATATTAGAAATAAACACACCCTCTAAATATCATCTTACCCCCACTTCTCTCCTTTGATGATAGAAAGTAAAACCCATCAGACTATTATCCTGGAGATTCTTTTCTGAAGGGTAAGCCACACTATCTCTTTTCAAGTGTTCAGAAATTGTACTGATACATAACAGATCATTTCCATATCAACTCTTAGAAATATGAAAAATCATGCAAATAAGCAATTGACATGATTATGCTTTTAGTGCTGCACAAGCTAACAGTAGTAAAGTAACCTTTGGCACTGATGCCATGTTATTTTGCAAGTTAAAGTAATAAGTTAGGTAAATGCATGTTTTTAAACAGTTTTCTTGGTGTAATCATATTTTCACTCTCTATTACTTATCTTTTACGTCTACATTCTTAATTTATTTCTACAATATTTTTGTGTAATTTTGTTTAGTTCATTCTCCTACATGCATTCACTTGCATTCTGACTTACCTTTTTCCTCCCTTATGCTGTGATACACTTTTTCCTCTCTTGTTGGACTTTTTCTTCATTGCTCTGCTGATCTGGACATAGTTTTTTCCATATCTCGATTTGTTCTTATTTCAGCCCACAAATAATTAGATTCCATTTAGTTCTGAGCAAGATATATCTCACTGCAGAAGGGAGTTCTCCAAGTAGGAAATAGATTATGCAGGAGCTAGCAAGGCCCACCCTATCTATCAGTCACTCCTGAACTAACTAGTGATGC
The DNA here is from genome assembly GCF_964034855.1 of Anser brachyrhynchus. Taxonomy (NCBI): domain Eukaryota; kingdom Metazoa; phylum Chordata; class Aves; order Anseriformes; family Anatidae; genus Anser; species Anser brachyrhynchus. The sequence continues at coordinate 134,874,280 of NC_137695.1, forward strand.
ACTCCTTCCCATGCTCTCTATTACATGATACAGCAAAATATAACCACTTCCACTCATCAAAGGCTCATCTCCTACAAACAGGGATCAGTGTTATTTATGTTTCACGTGTTCATTCATGTGTCAAACATGAACATCTAGATTCCAAGATCTGTATCCACAGTGATGGGTTCACATGGCACTCTCAGGCTTACAATCTGTTCCATAAATCCTTAGAGCTCTTTGAAGTATGAGGCCCTCACCCTCAGACTTCGAAGTATATTCCAATCTGGATAAACACATATTGCCTAAATCAATCTCCCTGCACTGTGTAGTTTTACTGTAATATAATATGGTTGATTTTTTTTATTATTATTTTTCTTAATGGAAGGCTTAGAAGCAGGTGTTTTACTGACAGGAAGAATGAAAAGACGTTCCAGTTTTTCATCCCCTCTACACCAGGTCAATCTTCATCAGCTGGCAGAATCATAACAGCTAATGCAGCTCACAGAACTGCAGTGAAATACGTCTCAGGTTAGCTAGACAAGAGAAGGTTGGTGTGCAGATGTAGACATGGCTTATAGGTAAATATATCAAAAGAAGTGGGAAGCAATAGCTGTAAAATAAGGCAACTGGAGAGGAACAGCTGACAATAGGACAGTGAAAGTGAGAAAGGAGGAAAGGAAGAGTGAAGCTGTAAACCTGAGTCACTTTTTCTTCAGGCTTTATTCAACTAAGAAACGCATATTTTTGAACTGTGCTTTTCACAGATTAGGAAAAGTGGTAAATCTATAATTTAATCGGCCATTTGAATAGTTAAGGTGCTGCCCTGTGTTTAGGCAGAAGCAGCTGGAGTGAAGATTAGACTGGTTCAAACCAGAACAGGGTGTAATTATTTCAGTCCTCTGAGCCCAGATTTGTACTTTCCATGGGCAGCTGCAGGATAGCTACAGAGCAGCTCTCTGCCATTTACAGATAGATAAGTGATTTTTTTTTCCATTTCCAAAATTAGATTTATCTTTGATTGTTAAGCATCCAAACTCTTCTGTATCACCCTATCTCTATAAGAAAAGGAGAACAATGGAAAAAAAAGGGGGGGGGCAACAACACCTGGTATAAGCAACCCAGACACATAATTCAATATTCCAATTCTCAGCCAGACAAAAGTTCAAAATACTGAAAGGGTGTTAGAAAGCTTCCAGGAATTTTAGTCCACTCTGAAGGTATTGGTACCCAGAGAGGACTGACAGCATGAGTGTCTGCTTGACAAAGAAAGAACTAATCATTTGGGTCTACCATTTAAGTAACTTTCAAAGGGCAATCTGAATAAAGGAGGCAAAGGATTGATCTTATAGGCTAACCACTGGTATACTGGTTTAAAATCCTCTGTGAAGAGAAGTTTGAGGTCTCTTACCTAAAGAGAAGGGTTAACAACCCTTCAAAATCAAAAGAGATTGACTTTGCAGAAACACTTTCAGACTGAGATGAGAAAAGTAATTTAAAGAGTCTTAATTTTCTTTTATTGCTCAGCAGCCAGAGTTCATACAGACAAAAAAGATAAGGACTTTAATGGTTAGAGAAAGGGGCACTAAATCTGTAAATTAAGTCAATGTGGAAACCCTTTCTTTCTACACATTCAAAAAAAAAAAGTGAACATAAAGGACAAAGAACAGGATAAATGTGTTTTACAAATGCTAGAAACATATGTAACAAAATTGCTGTATTAGAAACATATGGTGAGGGAAAATTATGATTACATTGGAATGACAGAGACTTGGTTAAATCAAGCTATCAACTGGGAGATAAAATTACCAAGGTATAAAGTTTGCGGATGGGTGAGGTAAAACAAAAGTAATGAGGGAGGGAGTAATTTGCGTACAGGGAGAATACTGAATAAACAGAAATAAATGACACTAGGATCTTGGCTGACACAACAGGGACTATTTGAAGTAAACTGAAGAATGATATATGGAAAAAGTTAGTCCTTGGACCTTGCCAGAGACTTTCAAGAGAGGATGAGAAAGCATATCAGGAAATGTTTTTACAGATGAAGGAAGTCTGTATCGAATCCAGTGTAATGATCCCGTGTAGGAGTTCAATTACCTAGACATTTCCTAGGAAAATTTTAGTGGGAAAAACTATCAAGCAAGCATGATTATAAGAGTAATACAGGATTGCTTCCTTACAGAATATGCTCAAAAGCCACTCAGGCCACAGGAAAAGGGTAATGTGGATATAGTGACTAGAAATAAAGTAGACATGATGAATACAATGAAAGCTGGGAGGAGTATTATAATAAATTTATAATGCAGTACATGTGGTAGCAATGTCATTAAGACTTTTAAGGGCTAAGTAGCACTTGCATGTTAAATAAAATCAGACCCTTACTGAATATAAAATAAATTAAAAGTAGCCCAAAAGAATCAAACTCCAGCAAAGGAAACGCAGGGAAAAATCTGAGATATATTTAAGAAACATATCTTCAAAATACAAGTAATTCATCAGGAATGAAGGCATAAAAAAAAAAAAAAACACCTGCAATTATGTCAGGGAAGTGTAATGCTTTATCTAGTCCCATTCACTGAACAATATGAAGAGAAGGATCTTGTGGCCAGTAACACACATTTGAAGCAGCATAAATTCCCCGTGACCTGTGAGCCCATCTTTTTTTCTGCTTGTGCTGAAAGAAGAATGTGAGTACAAGAGAAGGGACTGCAGTTGAAAAGTAGAGACTAGGTGTGAAGAGAGAAATGATACATGTTTAAATGGTTTCTCTGACATTTCCCTGTTTCCAGTGAATGAGGTTCACAAATGACCTTGCTGCCATGCACAGATCCTAATAGTGAACCTCCATTGCACGTTACAGGCAGACACTCATGCCAATGTGAGGAACCTAGATTCAAGACCATATTTTGGCTAACAGAGATTGGACTCAGTTCTCTGAGGAAGCTACTTCTTTAAAAATTCTTTTTTTTAAAAAAAAAAAGTTTGTTTTATGAAAAGTAATTGCATTTATTATTTGGAAGTTTAACCACTAAAATATTCACACATGCAGTAGTAAGTCAGGTTAAACATTTATTACGTAGGAATTTTAGTCATCATTCTGGAAACTAAGACCGTGTATCTCAAAACTTTTCATTATCTTCATCATATGTTGAGTTAATTTACTCTCATTAACTTCCTTGTATGGCTCAGTTTTAGCTGCTCTCCAGTTTCCTACAATTGACAGTTGACAATTTGTACAACTGGCCATTACATGGACTTTTAATAATAACAACAACAAAGTATGTGTGAGTTTTATTGATCTAAAAGTCAGATTCCATCCAGTTTTATCTCTGCCTCTACCTTTGGATCTGTAGATTTTGCACGTCCAATTAACTCTCCCCACAGCACTTTTCAGTCAAAGCTTGATATAAATTTTGGCTCTCTAAGCAGCTTCCAGAGGTTTCAAGCTGATCATCAAGTTGATGATTAAATAGAAAAAAGTAGTATGTAATTCTTTCCCTGAAAGGAACAATACTTTAGGGGAAAAATAGAAAGGAGTAGAGATACGTGCATAAACAACACGGGTCACAGTATGGCCACCTGGATTGCTATGTGACCTGACGTGTGGGTATGTGTACTCTGCCTTGCTTTTCTCCTTACACAGCAAGAGGCTCAGACTTTCTCTTCCTGGAACAAGTCAAGAAATAAGAGTATCGGTAGCTTTCTCACACCAAGACGATTAGAAAAAACGTTGAGGTTTGAAAGGCTATGTCTGTAAGGATTGAAGCATATTTTTAATATTTTATGTATTCTTTGGCATTCATAGAGCAGTGTTAAATGGTTGGTCTCACAGCTATTTTCCTCTGGATTTCTGATAACCTGACACATTTCTCCTTTCATTGATAGTAGTCTCACCCTAGTATACAGCAGTCTTGCAGTAGCAAGTACTGGTCCCTGCCAAATAATTATCAGTACACAAAAGATCTGAGAAATGTTCTAAATGGATACTGTCAGTAGAGGTTTGCAATTATTTTAAAAAATCTGAACAGAAACAGTTAAGATCATATCCATGCAAGGAATGTGATTAGACCCTGTTTCAAGTATCTCTTCGCACTGAGACAAAGCATCAATTAAAAAAAAAAAACTTCCAGTTTTGTTTTTGAGGATCTGAATAACATTATATGTACTCCTTTTATCGCTTATTAGACTCTATTGCCATTCACACATTTTTCTCCAACAATGAGAAAGTAAAATGGCACAAAGGTTGGAAAATAGTTCTGAAAAGCACCAGTTTAATCAGGGATAGTTGGCCAGTCCTGAGCCTGAAAACCACCACATCTCCAAATCCAGTCTTTTTTTAAATTCTGTTCCTTACCCCCAAAGAATTATAAAATAGTGACACAGGCAGTCCCAAAGGTCTGAACACCAGTGCATTTGAAAGCTTGAGACATGAGCACTACAGTCTGCCTGGACAGAACTATTCTCCCATGTGGACTCTATGGTTCAGTTAACAGGGCTCCAACCATCTGCAAGAAAGTACATGAGAACATCAAGACCTTAATTATTCTCCACCACTGCAGTATATTTATATTCTGAAATCAAACTTCATTTTCTGCTTACATTTAAGTGTGGAAATTAATCACTTGGGATTGTAATTATACATATGATGCTAGGGGAAATTATAATAACATCCAAAGTACCACATCTTTAGTCTGCATTTTGTTTTAGACATGTTAGATAATGCTTAATGAAGCATTTCACATCCTATTAAAGCTTTACAGCACACTCTTCCTACTAAAAAATGCTTAGAGTCAGTACTTAAGTGCTGCTTAAAATCAGATACACTTCTAAAATATAAACATAATATATAATTTTCCTATATGACAGAGTTCATGCAGCTCTTTTGTATATTTGGTGCAGTATTCATAGCAATAACTGCTGGTGGTAAAATATAGTAGGTGGAGATCAAGTAGCATGTGTGCAATGTAACTTTACAGGTTCCAGAATTTTGATATATGACTCAAATAAATACAATAAACACAATATTTACTTAATATAATGCACCTAGATGCAATTTCCATTAATGAATGATAATGTGCTGTAGAGCTTTCTAATATACTAAAATAAAAACATTATTCAAGACACATAGGCTGAAGCATTCTGGAAGTCCTTAGACTTACAAAGAGGAGTACCATTTGTCAATAAATAAGTATTTTCATAAACATTAACAACAGTATTTAAAAACAAGTGGGTATTGATTACTGAAGATGGGACAGATACAAAATCTGAATCAACTTTTAAGCACACAATCAAATCTTGCTAATGCTAGTAGGGCAACATAACTCAGGTAAATATTCAGGCAACTATAAAAATAAAAACAGAGAAGGCAGGAAGAAAGCTGTAGAGAAGTCATAAAGATTGCACAAGATTCCATGGCATTAAAAACATTTTTTTGCCGTAATTTTAATTTCTATTTTAAAATTTACCATGAGAGGAAAAAAAAATGTTGAGTCATCTGACCCAAACAGTTCATTATAGAAATATCTTCAGCAACTGTGATTTGATAAAATTCAAACTAACTAATGGAAGTGTTAAAAGCCCCATCCTTAACACTAGATAAACCCGCTGCCAAATTCCAAGTGCTTGATCCAAACACTAATTTTCTTGGAGAACAGTTCCAACCTGGGAACAGTTTTTCTACCTCCATTCTTGTAAAAAGATGCATTGAAACTTTCCAACACTTTAGCTATAGGCAGATAACCAACCTAGTATGTTTCAGCCTAAATTATTAATATTTTAAGAAACTAAAACAAGGTTCTTATGGTATGGTGATAACCATATATGTAATTGTGACCATATGTGTCTATTCTACTGGGAGAAATAAACTGTAAAAGTTTACCACTATCTTTGCCACAGCTGTAGTAATAAATGGCAAAAATCATCATCTAAGCATCACAAAGTTCTGTTGATAAAATTCTCTTGCCATACTGATAGAATTTGCTGCCCATGTTTAAAATGAACATATTATGAAATGGTTCCACTTAGATCAAGTAGTTTCATGTCTATTTTAGGCACCACTTACAGCAAATACTGTCATTTCTTATGATAAAGCAGCCAGTGCTGCTTAACAAGCTCATTTTTAACCAAATCAAAAGATGTTATTTAAGTTTTATTTTATCCCCAGTCAAGTAGAACATTCTCCAACCCTGACTCTCAAGGTAGCTTTCAATGTGCATATTTGACTCAGGGCTTGAAGTGCAATTTAGCCAAAGGCAAAGAGCTGGCACAAGGCTATGTAACACATAAGGCCTATATTGAAGTGATAAACTGTGATAGCCTCCTCCTGTTTTAGTTCATATAAGTAATTCCACCTTTATCAAGGATGTGACCCAGCATAGTGCATTCAAGTCCTGAAAGTTGAATCTGCCCATACATAGTTATATCTAGTCATAGAATTAAGCCTGCAAAAGTAGAGCTCAGAAGGGACATTATTACCAAAACACTTCAATAATAAACAGGCTACTTAGAATAATCAGGCTTCTCAGACATATTACCTTTTATTAATATGGGAATGAACATCTCTTTAGCCATAAGGGGATAATCATGGAGGTGACTACCTTATAGGCACCACCACAATACCACAGTCAAACTGTTGATTCATCCAGTCTCATATCCTGCCTCCAATAGAGGTCAGTACCAACTGCAGCAGAGGAAGGCAAAAACAACCAGAGAGTTTAATGAGGATCCTAACGAGGTTTCATCTATAACAGCTGGTAGCGGAATAGAAGAGTCTCAAAAAAAAAAAAAAAAAAAAAAGTTGCAACTAGGCTATAATGAAGACAGAGTGAAGGTGTTTTCATGTTTAATTTCTCTGTCAAAAATATTTTCTAGTGCAGAACATTTGTATGAGTCTTTGACCAGTCAGTCTCCAGAAGCCATTTAATTGTATCTACCCTTTGTATGCTTGCATCACTGTTCCTCATTCAGTGTCTTCATCTGCGATGACACTGCCCTCAAACTGAAGCAAAAATGCAATGAAGGGCTTGTATGCGAAGTTCAGGAATCAGAGCTTCGGGCTGATGGAAGTGATTCAGCTGGCTGCCTCTCATTAAATGCTCAGAGAAAGAGCTGTTATGCTTCTTTAAATAAGCTGTTCTTTCAAGAGTAGAACAAAAAAAAAAAAAAGGAAAAATGCTCCAGTCATTAGCATTTTCTTTCCAAAAAGGAAAACAGATCAACTTATGTCAATGCACAGTCGATCACCATAATAATAGTACCTGCCAGCTTGAGCAGATCAGAACTGAAGGATAAAAATATATTATGTTTTGTTAAATGATTTAAGGGATAGGTTTGTTTTGTTTGTTTGTTTGTTTTGTAAATATACATGAGAACAGGAGGAAAAGGGAATGGAAAAAAAGATATCCTCATTAAGAAATATTGGGCTAGTGTTTAGAAAAGAGGAGGAGGAGGGAGGATGGTATTTTGGTTCCCAGTTCAGATGAGGCTCTGGTGTGCACAAGAAATGTTAAAATAGATGAAGCCTCATGAGCCTGATTAAAGCTGGCATGTAAACAGCTACAACACTCATAAGCTGCACATAGCTAGTCCAGTCAATAGGTCACTTTCTAAGCCTGCCTACATTACCTGAAGTACTTCCTACTTCATCTAAATGTTTCCTAGGCTCTCATACCCAAAGTAGGCTGTGAAAACATTCCTTTCTTTCATCTATCAAAGCCGTCTAAGTAAAAGCAAAGAGACACCACTATTCTGACCATGTCCCATTGCAAGGCCTACAACTAAATCCATCTGTAAGAGAATTAAAGATCCTGCCCACTTCCATGTGACCGTCCTACCAGGAGACAGGAGCCCAAGGCTGTACTCAAGCATCAACCACATCTAAAGCATTCCTCGCAAGCACTGCAATTTGAACAAAGGAAGAAAGCATGCTTTAGTCCTCCAGCTGAAGCTGAGCCACCATGCCAGTAATGTCAGGGACATGGAGGCTCCACAGAGAGCTGCAAAGGGAAGCTCTGTTACAGCTTAATAATATAGTGGGATTGTCCTGGAAAATAGACAGGCTGAGTGGCTCCCAGGGAGTGAGTAGGGATTAGGTGTTTATAACTAAACATAAGTAAATTTAGGGAGGTTGAAACCCACCCTAGAGGCTGCACATCCTCCTTCAAGTCTTGAAGAGCTTTCCAGTTAAAGAAACAGACAGCATCTCCTCTGTGAGAAAGACAATTTCAGTGAATTTTGCCTAACCCCATTTAGAATCTGAAAACACTTATCACTGTGCAAGACAAGACTCTGCCCATAAGTTTTGTATCAAATGAATCCTCTCTCCTTTCATTTCTGAACATTCATAATTGCTGCTGATCTCTCTTTCTCTTTTCTTTTTCTCCATAATCATGTATTTTCCTGCTGCCTTCTCTCTTATTCTTGCCCCATAGGTGTAACACAAGGATGGGTTATGGTTACAGACTGCAGCTGCTGCCTGGCCCCAGGGGTTGTGCAGTAAACACTTTCTCACTTGCCTGTTGAAATGCAAACTGTCTACATTTAACACAGCAACTTCCTTCCAGGCTTCTTGTTAGCCTTGTTTAGGCCTCAGTTTCCCTCTCTGTAAAAATATTATAATAATAATAATAATTAATAATAATAATTAATAATAATAATAATAATAAGTGACCATAATACTGAAAAGCTTTTACAATGTCAGATGGAAGATACTATAATTGCAATGTGTTACTCATTTCTAACATTAATCATAGTGTTTTGAGAGAAAGAGAAATCAGGCCAAGACTTTAAAGATCTGTGACAATACAAAGATCTACATCATGTTCACAAAAATGCATTCCGTAGCTCTGGTCTCTGATTTAGGTACGTGCCTCACCAGATCCACTCATCAGTGATGTTGATTTCATATAATTGGATCAAACATCTGACAAATTATTACCAAACTTTTCCATCAGCTTCCTTGAGTGAAAGCTATAAGACATTCTGACTAGCTGATATGGTATGATACATTTCTAAAATTAAACCTTAAGTTCTTGCCTTCATTCTTTTATGCAAAGTACCCAGTGGATCATTATTTTACCTGGAATAGTCCACATCTCCATAAATGACCCCATTTCCCTAAAATAAAATGGAAACAAAATGTGTTTTGTTTTGGTTTTAACCTATTTATTTTAGGTTAAACAAGATCCTTACATATTAGGACAGTTTTAGTTGAGTCTAAATTAAACAAGGCCCACTTTCCAGCCAATCTCTAACATAAATAGCCACGCTTGACAAAGCTGCAGAATAACACATAATTCCTAGTAACCTTTTGCGTAGCAATGGTATCTCCTATGCAACCACCAGAATAATCAGACTAATGAACTGCTTAAAAATAAAGTGAAGTACCACTGATAATTTTGGTTTCGTGCAGTAAAATTAGTGATGAGCATTAGTTTTATGTTTTGGCTTGTGAAGTTCCTTTCACAAGTTAAGGGGCATTTGGAGCCCAGGTTTTGATTCAGATCCTACTCTTAATTAAACAATTTCATTATTAATCCTGCTATGAAATGAGTTTGCCTTATCATTATATTCATCCGCATTGTAATAACTGATAGCATGAACTAATCGCTTCACTCTCTGGGAGACATCTGGCAGTTTTGATCAGAAGCACTTACGTTATTGCAAGAGGAAAAATACCTTTTTAAAATTGGCAGTGGCTGAACATTTGCTAGCCTGAATTATATATTTAAACCATTTATGTCTCATTTATGAGCTGGAAGAGGTGAGCTGCACTATCTATTTCATGGTGGTCTATGGAGCTAGATGCTAACTAAATTCTAGCAGAAACTTTTTCATCAAAATCAAAATTTCTGGGAGAGTGGGTTTCTCAAATTTAACATTAGGAAAAAATTACCATGAGAAGCTCTGTTAGTCCAGAAACATTCTAATTTAACATTTTCAGAATAGTATTTCGCTTTTTGTTGAAACTACACAATGACATATTTTCTGTGTGATTTTATATCTAAAGAAAATCAAAACAAAATAGCTTAGAGTTTTATTCCCACTAAATCAAGTAATCCCCCCACAAAAAAAAAAAAAATCCGTAACAGAAAAAAAAACAAAAAGCTTCAGTATTTTGTAACTTTGTTCCAATATGAATTTAAGCTAAATTTTGAAATCTTGAGTACTGGGAACTTCAGAAGCTCCAAGACAGAAATTTATTTTCTCCCTTTTTCTTACCACAGTTCTTAGTACACATATGTTACACGGGAACCATGACAGTGTTCATCAGGAAACTGGTCTTTCCCCATGGAAATCCTTCTCAGAGATAAAATGCATTACAAACCTCAGTTCTTTCAAAACAAAGGTTTTTTTTCAGTGTACTCTGGAAATAAAAAATATCTTGAGGAGAAAATCTTGAATTGAATTAATAAACCCATTTTCCTCCCCAGGCTGGAAAAGATAAAAGAAAGAAAGAAGACACAGTCAGGTGTTGCTGGTGTTATTTTTTAAGATTTTCTTGAAGTCAGGACCTTGCAAAGCTTCTCTTCTCTAGAAGTACAAGAGGTATGCCTCTCTTCTCCTCAGTTCTCCTACCTAGGAGCTACTCTTCTTCATCTTGCTTTTTCTCTCCTCACCTCTCCTGCCCTCACCCTCAGCTTCACCTTTGCATATCTCATGGGCCAACAGAAAGAGACAAAAGCATCTAATTTCAAAGTCATTCCTCACTGCTACGTGGCCACCCAGGAGCTTCCAATCAAGATATTCTTCTTTGTGACCATTCTATTTTTTTTCCTTCTCATTATTCATTTTGACAATTTCCACTAGCATTTCTCATCCCTTACCTTTTCAGCACCACACACACAATTGCCATATTAATAGAAATATAAAGCCTGGACAAAAAATAAATTAGAATGTTGTATAGAATGGACTGTGAGATAATAGTGATTGCAAAGACTCAATAAACAAAAATTTCCTGCATAATTGCATGTTTTCAGAATGTTGATTGCCACTGAAATATTTTCTTTAAACAAAAATTTAAACACTTTAAACTTTAAGCTTAGAGGTGTTTTTGTGTGTTTGTTTTCTGAAAAATGCAGTTTAAACCTATATGAAACTTCTTGTTCAATGGGTCTGATCTAAGGAAGTCTTTCTTCCTCCTTTGCTGGAAGTCTTAGGGAGATGAAGATGGGTGTGATCCAGATGGTCTGATTTTTCAAGCTAGATTTACTGAGGAACAAATGGATTTTCAGTCTACTTTAGATACCTTATTTTGCGTGTCTATGCTAGAAGCTTCACCTTCCTCAGCTCACTACAGCAGTCACAGAATCACAGAATCATCTAGGTTGAAAAAAACCTTCAAGATCATCAATACTTCCAATCCCTGACCACCCTCTCCATGAAGAAATTCTTCCTAATGTCCAATCTAAACTTTTCCTGGTGCAATTACAAACTGTCTCCTCACATCTTGTCATTTGTCACCTGAGAAAACAGACTGATAAAATATGGGTGGTCAAGTATTGGAAACATCTGCACAGAGAAGTGGTGGAGTCCCCATCCCTGGAGGTATTTGAGAGACGTGTGGACATGGCACTAAGGAACATGGCTTGTTGATGGGATTTGTTAGGTCAGGTTGATGGTTGAACTTGATGACCGTGAAGGTCTTTTCCAACCTAGATGATTCTATGATTCTATGATCATTTTAGGTCATTTTTCTGTGATACTATTTTTGCAAGCTTCTATGTCACCTTTCTTTTTCTTTTCATTGTCTTCACCAGCACTTCTTTCTTCCATCCTTTACCCTGTGTTTTTATAGGGATGCATCAGTGACATATCACTTTTCACTACCATTTCTATGGCTCTTTTCATATTAACAATAGGTTGGCTGCTGTAAAATTCTTTTGCTTGATAAGGTCAACATTTGCATGCACCTTTCTCCTTATTCTGGTACAGTTCCTACAAACTCTGGGAATGAGTATTATGCCCTGAATCTTGTATTTTGTAAAGGGGATATTTTGTTCTTTCTTTTTCCCTCTTATTCACAAAATGAGAAAGAATGAGGATCTTTTAAAACCTCCCATATATTCTTCTGGAAAAGAAAAGAAAAAAAAAAAAAAAGGATCAAAATCTTAGCCCACTCAACATTGGTGGGAGTAAGACAAACATTAACTTTAGGGATGAATTCTAACAGATTACCTCTGCCAGTATTTTGAAGCATTTACAACCCCAGATTTTTGAAACAATCTTGAACCACCTCTTTACATAATGATAACGTCACAGAGGAATTATCAAAATGCAGTATAGTATTACAGGTAGAATTTAGCATGACACCAAAAGAAGTTCATTCATATTTTTGTCAGGAACTACAATTTTCCATTTTTTATCTCCTTTTATTAACTGCAGATTGGAAGCTTTATTACAGAACACATAATCCTCAGAGAAACAAGTTTCACTTGCTGCAAATGGTCTGTCTGCACATTTGATTAAGGCCTTTTATGCACAACAACTGCTGTGTACCAAACTATATAATCCCTTGTGGCCAGAGGAAAACATATGTAGGATATAGACTTCTGGTCTCCCTCTCTCTCTGAAGAGGAGTAATAAGGTAGAATATATAAAGAAGGCCCAAACTGCCCTCAGATATGTCCTGATCAACAGCACAATTCAGATGTATTGGTTTTGTCGATCAGATTCCTCTCATACTTTTCAGAGTGTAAGAAATGCTTTTAAAGCCCCAAGGTGAAAACAAAATGCCCCCAAAATAAAGGAAATGAAATTCTGGTAAGCTCAAAAATTTCCTGTGAACACGAGGTGTTACTCTTTTCCTTTATCATTTTAATATATGCACACATAAATTGACGCAGGTATGTATTAACTCATGGAGTAAGATCTGGCGAGTGGACTTTTTCTAAGGTACCAATCTTAACTGGGCTGGCTTCACAAACTATACATTTGTAACTCAGAAAGTAACTTTCATCATCTTCCCAGTATATCCAGTATTAGATGTGCTCTACTTCCACAAGAGAAACAAAGCAGTCCAAAATCTGTCTTTGTCTAATTCAATTAGATCTGTGCTCTCACATTCTACAGTTTGCATACAGATCACAGAGTCACAGAATGGCCGAGGTTGGAAGGGATCCCTGAAGATCATCTAATCCTACCCCCTGCAGAGCAAGATCACCTAGAGCACATTGTGCAGGATCACATCTAGGTGGGTTTTGAATATCTCCAGAGAAGGAGACTCCACAACCTCTCTGGGCAACCTGACCCAGTGCTCTATCACCCTCACAGTCAAGAAGTGCCCCCTCATATTCAGCCAGAACCTCCTGTGCTTCAGTTTGTGCCCATAGCCTCTCATCCTGTCACTGGGCACAGCTGAAAAGAGACTGGCTCCATCTTCTCAATATTCTCCCTTCAGATATTTATATACATTAATCAGGTCTCCCCTCAGTCTTCTCTTTTCCAGGCTAAACAGGCCCAGTTCTCTAGGCCTGTCAGGTGCTCCAGTCCTCTCACCATCTTCATAGCCCTCCTCTGGACTCACTCCAGGAGCTCCATGCACCTCTTGTACTGGGGAGCCCAGAACTGGACACAATCCTCCTCCAAGTGTGGCCTCACCAGGGCTGAGTAGAGGGGGAGGATCACCTCCCTTGACCTGCTGGCAACACGCTTCCTAATGCACCCCAGGATACCATTGGCCTTCTTGGCCACAAGGGCACATTGCTGACTCGTGGTCAGCCTGCTGTCCACCAGGACTCCCAGGTCTCTCTCTGCAGAGCTGCTCTCCAGCTCCCAGTCCGTACTAGTGCTTGGGGTTATTCCTCCCTAGGTGCAGGACCCTGCACGTTCCCATGTTGAACTTCATGAGGTTCCTCTTGGTCCTACCCTCCAGCCTGCCGAGGTCCCTCTGAATGGCAGCACATCCCTCTGGGCTGTCAGCCACTCCTCCGAGCTTTGTGTCATCAGCAAACTTGCTGAGGGTGCACTCTGTTCCGTTGTTCACGTCATTGATGAATAGGTTGAACAAGACTCAACCCAGTACTGACCCCTGGGGGACACCGCTACCTACAGGCGTCCAGCTAGACTCTCCATCACTAAGCACAACCCTCTGAGCTCTGTTATCCAGCCAATTGCCAATTCACCTCACTGCCCACTCATCTAGGCTGCACCTCCTGAGCTTGCCTATGAAGATGTTATGGGAGACAGTGTCAAAAGCCTTGCTAAAGTCAAGGTAGACAACATCTACTGCTCTCCCCTCATCTACCCAGCTAGTCATCTGAAGCTAAATAATGCTTTTGACCTATGTAAGAAAAGCTTTGTTAACTGAAACCTCCACTTCTGTTAGCCCTGGTATTGTAGACCACTGTTAAGTGTTCAAAGAGAAAGATATTGATCCAGATGAGTATCTCAGAGGGATTTGAATGTAAATAATTCCCTTTTATTCAGATAGATACAAGGAAAAAAAGAATTAGTGAAAAACTGATATATCAGGAAGACTGTTAAATGAAGTAATGTATTGGTGACACAGTTTCAGTATTATATAATTTTTTGTAGCCAAATACAGTACTGATTTAATTGGGATAAATTTTTCAACACATCTGGGAAGAAAGCGTCAAGCAGAAATGCATTTTCCTAAATGAACTGAGGTGTGGTTAGAAAGAGAAATAGGATGGAACAGAACTACCTGTAAAAAGAAGGATGGATAATTGCTTTGCTTTCTCTCAGGGAAACATTATCATCTTTTTTCAACTGTGACTGTTGAAATTTTAACCCTTTCTGTCACTGACATAAAACTATTTTAATAATATTTAGGCAAGTTTGATTTTTATTCTGCAAGTAATCATAAATTTACTGAGGTTGTCTTTTTTCTTTCTTTTTTTTTTTTTTGACAACCCCAGCATTTAAATTAATGCAGTAAACATTTTTGAGAAGTCACTGAAAACAATCATTTCATGCTTATGATTCCTTCAATCACATTTCACACTGCCACGAGTCACAGTTTATGCTTTATGACTTTTAAAGGATTGCATGACACCAGAACTTGTTTTATCACATTCATAGAATCATAGAATGGCTCAAGTTGGAAGAGCCCTTAAAGATCACCTAATTCCAACCTCCTTGCCATGGGCAGGGATGCCACCCACTAGATCAGGTTGCCCAGGGCCTCATCCAACATGGTCTTGAATACCTCCAGGGATGAGGCATCCACAGCTTCTCTGGGCAACCTGTTCCAGTGCCTCACTATGTTCACATACATTTTGTTTAGCACAGTCACATGCACGTGCTTAAGTTAGAGAATCATAGAACAGTTTAGGTTGGAAAGAACTTCCAACCTAAATTCCAACTTCCAAAGAGGTCATCTAGGCCAATCTGTTATCCATGGTTTAACCCACTATCTGTTCGAGTAATCTGTAGCAGTTCTTCCAAGGAGATTGCGTGTAGACATTCTTGTTATCAGACTGAGATCAAAAAATAATCAAGGGGAAAAATCATGTAGAACAGAGAAACACATCTAATTGTGCTGCCAGGTAGTTTCATGTACAGCTCAGTTTGTGCAAAATGGGAGTGATCTTTTCACTGTTCTTAGTTCTTCCTGGCAAGCATAGCCAGCAACTTTCTGGCACAGTCAGTTTCTTCCAAGAATGTGCAGTTTGCTGTCAATGCAAGATTTCACTTTTCCAAAGGAAATATGTGGCCTTTACTTGGATTTTACATGGTCTTTTTTCTTTCCGCAGTCTTTACAGGGATTTTCCTTTTACTCAGTTAATCAATCATTGGATTACATTTTATTCATTCACTTAGTCTTTACATGGATTTTATTTTCGAAAGTAAAGAGGTGGTCTGAGAAATCCCTGTCAAGTGCTGAGATGAAGGATTTTCTAGGTCTTCTGTTTCATAGTTCCATTCTGCCCTGCTTATTCCTCCTTCTCAAAGTAGGAATCTATAGCATCTCATTCTTCTCCCCAGGTTTGCAGCCTTGTTCCCTCTTTTCTAACAGCTCTTGTTTCTGTCAGGTCCCTTTGTAAATCATAGATTCATTAGCAGGGCATAAAATCAACCAACTTTCCGGTGTTGCTTTCTGCAGCTTTAGCATGTTGAAGTGGTTTACAGAGGGACCCGGTAAATATTGGGGACTGAATGGGAGGATTGGAACAGGGAATAAGAGAGAGGAACCAGAAGAAGCGCCTTTCAGCAGGATTTTTGTTGCTGGCATCTCTGTGTTTAACACAGAACCACACCTCAAGGAGAGGCAGGGAGATTAAGGTCTTAGACCTGAATGACATTTTGGAGATATAGGGCACAAAAACAATTGCGTCTTTGAGAAAGTTAAATGTGTTTTGCTGGTGTCTGTGCAAGTTACTACTAGTGAACATTCTGTTTCTTTTTTAAGTGAAGAAGATTGTGTATAGTGCAGATAAAAGAAGTGTATTCATTTGCCACCATGCTCTACAGAGAAAGCTGGCAAAGTTTACCCTCAAAAGAGAATCAATGATAAAGACCTTCTCCTCTTGCTCATGTTGTTTTCCTTTGTCCTTTATTGCTTTTCCTCTACCATATTTACTTCAGTAATTCAAAGCATGCAGTCTGAAAAGTTCCATGAAATTGCCGGACTTATTCTCTCTGTTGGTTGAGAAGTCTTGGTGGCAATTCATATTCATTCCCCTTTCCCATTTACCCCTCCTTGCCTTAAGATATTCTCAGACAGATGGTTTAATTCAGGTGTTTTCTATTTTATGCTTTGCAATACATTAATCATAACAGTGACTAGGTGACACAGTTATATGAGAATTAGTCATCCCCTATTCATTGGCTCACCAGTAATTTGAGTTGTCTGACTCTCAGACTGATTTAAAAAAGTATCTAATTATCCTAGGAAGGCTTCTTTGAAAACATATGAAAGTATTTTTCAGTCCATTAAAACTCTAATGTGATTCTTTATAGATAATTATTCCAACAGGTAATTGCAATCTATATTTAAATAATGGAAATCTATATAGTTGCTAGAACTTTATCCTTCTCTGTTGGAAATGTCTGAGGAGCCCCCAGGGATTCTCACAGAAACTAGCTTTAGCTTACAAAATCTCATCTTTTCAAGATGTCATTGGAGAGGTAGGCTTCTAAGGACCAGACAGAGAGGGAGCCTTCCTTAGCTGGTCTAATCACCCATTATGTTAGATGTTTGATGTGTCTGCACTTCTCATGATAATAAACTCAGACACTTAAGTAGGCAGACTCTGACTTTCATCCTGCAGAGATGTATAAATAGAATCTCCTGCAATTTACTGGGTCTGGAGGAGAAGGTATTTTGTATATGAGGTATCCTGAATTGTGTGCAGATGCATAACTGTATCTTGTACATGAAAAAATGTAGAGAAAGGTACTAATGTCTAGGGAAAGTTTTGTGCCAATATATGTTATCCTAGTTGTGCTCCAGTCCATTCCACTACCATCTTCCTATCTGTTCTGCCTGGCAGGTTACTGAGCCATGGAGACCACCTATAGCACTGTTTAAATAATGAGAAAACTGGAGAGAAAATTGTGAAAGTTCAGAGCTTTGCCGTGGATGCTGCTCCAAGTCCCATAGAGTCTCACAGTATTAGGAACGGGTGCCAGTATAGAGGCAGCAGGTGTGATAGCATGAAAAGGTGATTTCAATAGCAGTAAAGTAGTTCACAAATTTGAGATCATGATCCCAAGAGGCTGGTGTCCTGAAAGTATGACATTTTCAGTTCTAAAATGGGATTTGCTGCACAAGAACAGGGTACAAAGCCCAAACGAGCCACTAAGAGAATAGACCCCTCAAAAAAGAGAGAGAAAGAGACAAAGGAAAAAATAAAAGCTCTCTCCTATTGATAGGCAACACTGGAAACTGGACTAAGAAAGTGAGGGTGAAGCAAGATTTTAGTCTCAGTCCTCTGTGTTGTGTCCTCTGCTCATGTTCTCAGAGAAGAACAAGGGACTCAGAAAGCAGTGCAAGAAAACATGCAGAACTGCAGTGGCAATGAGCAAAGACATAGCACAGCTGTTTCCAAATGGGAAAGCTGAATATGTAGTTTTCAAGGAAGGCATGGAGCCTCACCAAAGCCTTCAAGCAGCTAATCAATAAAGGGATAAATGGATATTTCTTTCCACATGGATAGAGGTGGCTGCTATGCCAGGTTTACTCATGAGGATGAAATGTGAAAAACAGAAGAATAAGCAAGAGGAAAACATTTGCTATACAAAAGGCTTAGTGAGGCTTCCAGCTGCAGACTGGGACTCCGCTTCCCCTAGGACTGAATGGAGGTGAGTAAGCTTATGTACTGCCACATCCCTGGAGGTGCTCAAGGCCAGGCTGGATGGGGCTTTGGGCAACCTGGTCTGGGGGGAGGTGTCCCTGCCCATGGCAGGGGGTTGGAATTAGATGATATTTAAGGTCCCTTCCAACCCAAACCATTCTGTGGTTCTACGATTCTATTTATAACTGCTTCATCTAGAGGTATAGGAGAATACATACCAAATAATAACTTTCCTGGGAAGTTGTATTTCTGTTCTTTCTTTGTGTCAGTATTTGGAGATCCTCCCCTTCCTTTTCAAGCGAATGAAGTGTCCCAGCTCTGATCTGACTCTGGTCGTATTCAGACAGAGCACCTGGGACTTGGTGGAAGAGAGAATGTTGAATCAGTAAAAAAAAAAAAAAAAAAAAAAAAATCTGTCAGAGAGCCAGTCATGCAGCACAGGTGGTTCGCAGGGTATACATGCCTTGCAAAACACCTGTCCTCTGGGTAGTTTTGCAAAAAGATAAGAGATGACAAAAAAAAAAGTTGGTAATGTAATAGTAACACCTCTCTGAGGAGTTCCTGGCAGCTGACCACTTGATGTCAGTGGTCCTAGGTCTGCCCAGCAGCCACAAACATGGTGGTTAGCTGCTCGATCTTCCAGAGAACTTTAAAAATAGTAGCTCACACCAATGGGTTCTTATTGTGTTTAAGAATAAGCAAAGTATATCACAGAGCTGACAGAATTAGGGGCTTGATATATTAATTCTTGGGGCTGAATGAGATTTCTTTTAACTTCCTGTAAATGTCTACATTTTTTGTATTAGGAAGTATTATTTTTCATCCAGATCTATCTCTCTTTTTCTCTCTTTTTTTTTTTTTTTGGCTGTTCAGCTGTGTGGAAATAAATCATGTTATTATTAAAAGTGAAAACAAGGTTTATCTCACTGGGGTGTAATAAATCTTGGTTAAAATACAGTTTGTTATTTTAATGCAGTGATTCTATATTTGAAAAATGTTAAGGTTGTGACAAAAATCAACAAAAAACAGGAAATTCAAAGTTAATGTTGAATTGCATCCATAAAGCACCTCATTAAGCCTTGTATCCCATATGGAATCATATAGTTTCCAAAGACATATGTAATTGTTCATAATAAAAGGGCATGTCAAAGACAGAATCAGTGGATGTTCCTGATCCAGCAAAAACTAATCGTAGTGTTCATATGCTCTGTAATCCATGAGAGGTGGTTCCATCAAGGCTTAAACAGTGAAGCACTCTGTTCAGGGTAATCTGGCAAAAAATAAAGCCCCAAGGAAACAAACAAAACCTTGAGTCAGGTTTCAATGCAAGATGTATGGTGGATTGCTCCATGCTATTAATTCACTGTGCCTTGCTACTAGTCACAGTTTTCAAAAATGACCTGGTGATTTGGGATCAAAACTTTTGGCTGAAGGAGATTCATATTGAAAAGATTAAAATTTCTCATAAGTTATGTTTTACAACAAGATCTCAATCATCAAGCATTTGCACTGATGCACAGGCAAATGTGGGCTGGAGCCCTCTGAGGTTTCCTGCAGGATCCCTATGGGGCTGATAACTACCCCAGTGCTTCCAGAGTCTGTAGCTTTAAAGCAAACCCACTATGTGTGTGCACTGCCAGGCCTTGCACAAAGTTTTGAAAGCTCTTTGAAGTGACCTGGAGAGAGAATTTCCCAAATCCCCAAGATAGGGCTTACATTTATTTGGATTTGTTTCTAGAAAATCAGATATTGGGGGAGGGAGAAAATATGAAAAAATTAAAAATCAATGTTCTGCAATTTCCTACCATGTCCCATATATATACATATAATTTGGGGTTCCACTTTCTTTTACTTTTGTCTTTACATTTGAAATTGTGGGAAAAGACCCTCTATTTATGAAACACACAGAAATACTGTGTAGCTCCTCTGCTGTGCCTGGGAGTGTTCTCCAGTAGGCCAGCTTATAAGGGGAGAGGCTGGCTTTTTCATTAGGCAAAAGGGCAGGATAAAATGGTTTTGTTTTTAAAACCTTGCTTACCTTATTGTGTGAAGTATGTGGGTAGTCTAAAGCTTTAAATGCTGCAGTAGTCCTCGGTGACAGTAGTATTGATTGTCGCCTGATGCCAGGCTGGGAGGAGGAACTGTGAGGTCAGGGGCCAAAGTGAGAGCCAAGACATGGAAGCTGGGAGGGTATGTTCTTCCCTACAGGTCTGAGCTGAGCAGGCAGGATGGGAACAAGCATCTGTATGCTGTTCTGGAGCCAGCGTCAGTGCTGGGAGTTCATCCCTAAATGGTAGGCTGCTGGAGCACTGTCTTAGCTGCTGGAGGGAAGAGAAATCATTGGAGGCATGTGCTGGCCTGGTGGAAATCCCAGGAGAGGAGACAGCAGCAGGGGAGAGCAGGGTGTGCTACTACCACAAATGAAGTGGGCTGAATAAATTCAGGTGAACGTGGGCAGGAGCTCCATGGGAGCTCCTTCCGTCCCATCCATGGGATGAGTGAGGTTTGATTTATATGTACATACTGGAACACTTTAAAGCATTTTTATATAAAACAAAAAACAACCAGGAAGAAGTAGCTCAGTGCTGTCACTGGAGGTAATAACACTCATACCATGCCTGGAAAGTATGGGTAACCAAACTACACTGAATGCTCCCAGAGGCCAAAGAACTTCAAGCAAAGAGGATTAGAGGCTTTTGAGCTTGCTGTCTGTTTGGGAAAGGAAAAAAGAAAAAAAAAATAGAAGGGAAAATATTTTTGTTGCAAGAACTCTGAAAACCTTAGCTACTACTGACCACTTTCTAAAAGCCTGGAAGCACTGCAATATTTCATCTAAAATTCTATCTGTTTGGATCCTGCCTGCCTAAGTCTGGATTTTATAAGTGTTTATTGGACTCTTTATAGGTATCTGAACACAATATGCTGAGCAACTGCACTCTGATTATCAAGATCCATTAAGCTGTCTCAAATCAGGAGCCCCAAAATTGAAATATCCAAAATCATCAGTCATTTTGAAAAATGTAGGCCATCTCTTTTCCTGTCTTTCCTCTTTGCTAGCTAGAGCTCTCTTTGATATATGGCCCTTTTACATTTTTCCCCAGCAAAGAGAGATTAAGCTGTAAGAGAAGAGCCAGATCTGATTTACCTGTCACTCAGAATCAGCAGCTTTTGGGCTACAAAGTGTACAAAGCTCTTTTGAATTGACTGTCACAAAAGCAGTTTTACTGTTTGTTGTCTTAATGTTTTCTCAATACCATCAATGTGTAGGCTACATTTTGGATCTAACGTATCTATAGACTAGCCTAATGGGCAGAGAAACATTCTAAGTATTTTAGTGTTATTGGTTTAATTTTGATTTGAAGAAATTCATTCAGCCTTGTTTGGGATTTATTTCACTAGAAATGGAATTGGAAACACAGCCTCTAGGTACCTGCAGATAGTACGCCATGGCCAGATTCAAAATCATTCCACTCACCCTTGGAGTGTGCTGGCACAAATTGATTAGTAGTAGCAAGCAGATTAACACATGGTTGGTGCTGAGGTACCGCTTCAATTCAGAGCTTATTTGCCACCACTCATAACATATGTTTAGATATGCTATGCTCCTATATTAAATCTGTTTTGACTACTTAGAGCCCTAAAGCAAGTTGTAGGCTGAGTTTAAGCACCCAATATAGCAATATCGTCCACCCACAGATGTGCTAAAAAGCTCTGGGAGTCTCTGGGGCTTCCCCACTTAGACTTAATGTTTCCTACTTTTTCCTTAGATCTCTCTTTGGACCAATAACATCCACAAAACTAATTTCTCCATTTCCGTTCCCCCAAAAAGCAGAATGTTTATGTCCAAACTGTCTCTTGGGCACTGTCCCTGATGTGTGCTACTCCTCTGGCAAGGGCCAAAACTTCATGCCCATAATTAAACTTCCCACTTGATTACAATCAAGTGCCAAGCCTTGGCACTGTGTTATTAAGTGGTATATATACAGCTCTAGATGCTACTGCAAGGGGACAGGTAGGTGCTTGAGTGCTTAGTTTCTCCATGTACACTTTTTTTATTCAAGCTAATTGTTTAAGGCTTTTTTTCCTGAAGAATACAGAAAAACAAACAAACAAACAAACAAAAAAGACTTTTAAACCTGGCTGACTATATAAGCCACCTAAATTCACGTGTAATCATCTACTGTCCTGATTTCCTGATGTGTTTAACTCCACAGCACTTTCTAAAGAACTTTTTAAGTACCTATGTTCGTTCCAGTCCATTACTGGACTCAAGCTCTCTTACTCATTCCCATTATGGTCAGCATGTTTGAAAATCATATGATTTTTATTTTAGAAACTAAATAGCAAACCAGAACTTCATAGATTTGAATATTTTGATCACAGCTGTCTGTCTTGAAAAGCTTCTGACAATAACATTGTTAGTACTTCATCCTGCTGAATTATCAAACTGACAAATAATCCTCTCTTTTCACTTGTCCATGCCAAAATGTTGATTCTTTAGTAAGAAGTACATAAGCAACTGAGCTAATTATAGCCATGTTTAATGTTTATTAGGTAAATCTGAGATTTAAATTTTATTGTACTTTGAAAATCGTAATCTTATTGAATAGAAAGCTTCTAGAAAAGGTTTTGCAAGCAGGAATGATTAGAAGAATTTAAAGTTAAAAAAAAAAACTCAGTCCTTTTAATATGATCTCTACATTAATCTTGACATTGCAGTAGTATTGCTATAACTATAAAAGCATGTCTAGAGAAAGTGAAAATGTTACACATTTACAATACCGAGTAAACTGAAATGCTCTAATTTTTGCAGGTATGTGAATATATTAATTCCTCTTGTATTTCCAGTTTAATATAATGATTTTTTCCTCACTTAAACTGTTATATGGATCTCTGCATCATGAGACCATACTCAACCTCAAAAGTAGCTGCATTTTGATGGTGAATGAAACAAGTCATTACACAGTTCAGTGTGTTAAAGTGCTCTGAGACCCTCTGGGAGAAGGTATTATATATATATATGTACCAGAGGTATTATTTCAAGGCAGCAATTCTGCCAAATGTTCAACTGAGGACTGAAGCCTTACAGCTGAGTTGTTAACCTCTGGAAACAGGAGTTTAAACTGCATGTGCTGACCTAACCTTACCTCCGGGGGAGCAAATGGTAATAATGAAAAATTATGCAGCTTTTCACCTCCTCTCCAAAGACAAAACAACATTTTAAGCTTAATTTTATGCTCTTTTTCTCCACTTAATTTAGGCATGCTTGTTGCAAAATAACAATTCTTGTGCTTAGTAAGCAGTATTTCAACCTTCTGACTCCCATTCAGCAGGAAAATCATGAGGGCAGGTTGCTTTCATCCTTGCTTTGTAAGCAGAAAAGAATTCATCTCTTGGCCTTCTCAGAGCCTCCTTCAAAGACTGCAACAAACATACAAGGTACTCGTGCCGGATACCCAATAGGTCCCAGCATATAAAATCACAGAAACAAGCAAGGTGAGGAAAATGATCAGAGGTAAAAGATGACAGGAAAATTATTGCAGATGTATCATCTTTGGTTGTCATCTTTAAAGAGGAGGGAAAAGAGAGAAAATACTCTACAATTATTTAGTAGGCCATAAGAGAAAGAGCAAAACAAAACTTGTCATCCTTTCTCAGGCAGGGGAGAATGGAGAGCCTGTCCTGCTCCATTTATAACAAATCTTTACAAACTCTTGGAGGTAATTGTCACAAAGCAGCCTCATGGGGGGTACTGCATTTATTCGTCAAAAGTGGTTATCACTGCACTGCATGTAACAAATGCTTTATTTCTTTTTCTCTGAATATCTGACTTACAAATTGAATGTGAGAGTCTGCTTGCTACTTCCAGTAAGAGGGCCTTAACTACTGATTACTGAAATACAGTAAGATATGGCAAGGAAAATATTACTCAAATAATAGTTATTTATCATGCTCCTACGCTCCTCCCCTCGAGCTTCCTCTTCTGGCAGGAAATGGATAGGTTAGTAAAAAGAAAATATGATAATCTTTATGCTTTGAAATCAGTTAAAATAAAAAATAAAGCAAATAAATGCAAGATAATCATTATTGCACCATTTACATAGTCTGTAACCCTATCAGGTTTACAGAGGTGCTGCACAGAAAAGCAGCTTTCTCTTTCCCAGCCTGTCTTCTTCATTAGCTTCAGATTGTGAATCTTTTCACCTGGCCCTTTGCAAGTAAATTAGGACACTTTTCCATTGTGTCTTAGCTAATTGCTAATACAATCCAGCTGGTTTTTACTGCCTTTTTTTTTATTATTATTTATTTGTTTTCTTCCACAAAAGACACAGAAAGCCATGGACATAGATTTAAAAATAATGGCTACAGTCCATGAATAGTCAAAAAGGGTAGAAGGAAAGACGAGCAGTCCCATGCACTCCATTCCTGCCACTTTTGTTTTTTCATTCACCACCAATAACATCCCTTTCTGCAGTCAGGCCCTCAACCTGTCCCCACTGCTGGTGGGGAAAACTGGGGCAGGACTTCACCTTTTAGCTCCGGAGAGTGGACAAAGTGCAGCTTATGACTTCAGGGTGAGAAGGAAAACCCAAAGCAGAGATTTAAAGTGCCTGTGCCTTTTCACTTTTGGGGCAGGGAGATTTGAGCTTGCCTGGTTACTCATTTACCAGGGTTTGCTTACCAAATATAATGTTCCCTGGTTAAGGAAAGCATTCCTTTTCTATCTTCACTGTGACAACATCCGGGCAAGAGAAGGGAAGTTCAGCCCCAGAGGCTGGTTGGCAGTTCCTGTCACCAGCGCCTCAGGTATGGCTGTTCTCTCAGATGCCTGTATCCATTGTGTCATAACAAGTCACGAAAGCAAACCCATGGTCTGCAAACTTCGTGTCTCAAGAGGCTGAAGTGCATAAGACCAGGCATAGTTGGTCCCTGGAACATCTCTGCTGCAATGCGTTTCAATCTGATTTGAAGGTAAGGGGTACATACTGAGAGGGGTGGTAAGTTTTGACAGCGTCTCAGTGATCCATTTACCACAAAAATTGGGATCCACTAACCTAAAGTGATCTGTCAGCTTCAGGCTGTTCTCTTCCTAGAACCTTAACAACAAAAACGCCAGACTTCTTGCTGTGTGTTCACGTCTGTCCTGCTCCCTAGCAATGTCAGCCAGGCTTCCTGGGTTCTCCTGACATCTATGTCAGCACTCCATCAGAAAGCAAACACACGGTCCTTTGTGAATTATAACACAATGTCACCATGATTTCACAAAGCTCTTAACATCTTCTTCTTTCCATAACTGAGGGCATACTCAAAAGTAAATAGTAAACTAGGGTAATCTTTCCCACAGGTTTGGAGCAGCTCTTTGGATTCTTGTTAATAAAATGTTTCATAAACCACATTGATCATTCAGGATCGAGTGGACTTTCTTGTCCTGTCAGGAAAAGAAGACAAAGAGGAAAAAAAAATCTAGTGACTTTTCAAAATCCTTGGACAAAAAGTTTGGATAAAGTTTAGATTTTTGCATATATTTTACTCCTTTATTGTATTTCATCAATAAAACCAGTTTTTGAAATTAGCCATAATTACAATTAAATGGAGGTTCTAGTATGATGTTTCTGTTGACTTAAGCAAATTGCTCATTTTTATGTTAGGGGACAAGGCAAAAGATCACAATCAGTATCAATTAAGAACACTTTTTATTAATTAAACTGCAACTGTTAATAGAATCAAGCTGTTATTGTTAACAGACAAATAACTGTCTCTGCAGTAAATTCACTTACCCAGCTGTGCCCAGAGACAAAGCAGTGGCTTATTCTGACATGCCAGTGGCATCTTCAGAAAGTCCCCAGGAGACCCTTGTCCCCATCAGGCATACATGTAGCCCTGAAGCCTTTTTTTCACCAAGACACAACCCACCTGCTTCACCACACAAAGATCAAGTCCTGTCCAGACAAAGCCCCTAGGACAGGATGCCACCA